>NC_041731.1:16714984-17023353 GCF_004115215.2 Ornithorhynchus anatinus | reverse complement strand
TCCCTCAGAGAAATATTCTAGAATCGAACCAAATTTACAGACTTCCAGAAATATGTGAAAGTGCTGTCATAACAATATTCTGCATATCCTGGAAAGCACGTGTGATGTTTGCGCATCTTCTCGTCTGAGATAGAAGAGGACCGTCTTAGTTGGGCAAAATTGAGTGGTTGCGTTGGGGGCAGCGTAAGAGACTTTGGCGTGGCCGGTTCGATCCCCGACCTTGGACCTAGACTTAGTGCCCAAGGTTGAGTCTAAACTGGAGATTCTGTTGCAGGCCTTTACTCCTGCCAGATGGTCAAACCAATCCAATTCCTGCTTTCTCACCATGACTCCAGGTGTGTCCCGCACCCACTGGGCTAGGGGGTATTTAGCTGCTGCAGATGCCCCCGGACCTCTCTCTCCATTACCTAACCGAGGAAAATCCACTGGGATCCCTTCCATGTGAAGCCTTTGTCATCCCCCTCTAAAGGGCCATCATGATGTCTCTAGACTGTGCTCTTGAAGCATTCACTCCAACTACCACCGCGTCTGTGAACACAGCCGGAAATTCTGGTCTTCCATTCCTTCGATCGTATTTACTGAGTGCTTCCTGTGTGCAGAGCACTGTACAGGACCCTCCTGGATTTTTTTATAGTTTATGTATTTGTCTGTGTTTTAGTTGTCTTAATGCCTTGTTTCAGCTCCCCGGTCCCTGACATTTTTAGGTAGTGATCCTTCTTAGGGCCAGATGTCAAGTCTAATACCCACCTGTGAATTCTTTCTTAGTGGTTAATACAGTGCTCTGAACAGAGTAAACACTTAAAGACTACTAATACCATGATTCTGGCACAAGTCTCTCCTCTTGCATTAAGTTTCCTTGTAATGAAATACTCTTCCAATGTGCTAAAGGAAGCTCTAGTGTCCTGGAAGAATTAGAAGTTCCCTCTATGCCCAGGAAAGATCTGGGCAATTATTTCTTCAGTGATCTCAAAATCCCACCTGACCAAACCATTATTTCAATTTACAATTTCTAGAGTTTCTTCTCCAATTGTAACTGGGACTTTTATAATAGGCAGAGTCTGGACAGGAGGTAAAAATGAAGTCCAGGAAAATAATTTTACAAAGCATTCCCCAAAAATACAGATAGAGTGAATATGTAATAATAGCCTACAACTCTTTATCAATAAAACAAAAAAATCATTTGCACAATTTTCTGTATTTGGCAGCCCATTTTAGCACAGAACCACAAACTACATTCTAACATTATGTGATTGCCATTTGCATGTTCTTAAATGATTAACCTTTCCAGTTCATAAGGTGTAATTATAAAGATTTGATAATTGGCCTGAATGAATGGAAGAGAAACTATAATTTCCTGTGGGTGATAAACATGCTTTGTGGACATTAGAGACATTGAGGTTCCTTTGGCAGTATTTCTTTTCATTTAATTACTTGTGTGTTTGTTACTTCTTGTACTTATCGTTTCTGTATTTTTTTCTCCAGAGCACAGGAAAGGGGAAGGCATTTATTCATTTGAAGAAATGGGAATTTCAGGATGGTTTATAAATGTATGTTTTCCTAAGATGCACATATTCATGGTGTCAATTCAGTGGGTAGCTTTTTCAAGTTAAAAAATCTTCCTTTAGAAGGTAAGAAACAGTTATACTTCATTTTCTTAGAAAAAAAAAATTTACAGAGAACATCTTTTGACATGCAGTTTTTTTCATGTTCATTGTTTCCAAATTAAGAGTTACCATTAACATTTCTAGAAGTCAATAATAATAAGACCAATTATGCTAATATGCCAGTTTGTGAAATGGGGTGAAGAAAGAAAGGCTTCTTGTAGTTTTTGTATCTCAATCCCTCCTCATTTACAAGTTTTCCCTCTAGCATGTATGTAGGATTTCTGACACCAAAAATAATGCTGCTTACTCAATTCTCTGCCTAACATCATTCTCTCTCTCTCTCTCTTTTTCCCTCCCCACTTCCCTCTTCCCAAGCATTGAATTTAGCAAGTCTGAATCTATAAGAATGGCAGCAAATGAGAGAAACCAGCAGAAGAATTTGGCAGGATGGGGGATAATAGCTTTTTGGTATAAAAGAGCATCTTCTTTTTGTCTACACTGGATTCTTGAAAAAAATGATGCTTGAATAAGGTTGGCGAAACATGTTCTTGGGAAGGAACTTTTCTTTACTTGGCTAATCAGACATGGTTGGGCCATTTTCTTAAATGCCTACTTTAAAAAAATTGCAACTGTTGAGTGCTTAACTTCCTGACTTACTCCCTTTGCTCTTCCCCCCTCCTAGCCCCCTGGGATAGAAACAAGTTAATTGGGTCAGTTCCAGTCCCTGCCCCACATGGGACTCACATTCTAAGAAAGAAGAAGAGCAGGTATTGAATCCCATTTTACAGTTGAGGTAATTGAGACATGGAGAAGTTGCATGATTTTCCCAAGGTCACATAGCAGGCTGAGCTAAGATTAGAACCCAGATCTTCTGACTTACAGGTCCATGCTCTTTCCACTAAGCCATGCTGCTTTCCAAGTTGTTCCCAGTTATTTGTATTGAAGGCTGTGCAACTTCCACTAATATGCTGAGAACGCGCCTGTTTCTCAGTTTAATGCCCACTTATCACCTGGGTAACAGAAGAGACTACACTCTCTTGCATATGTTTCTAAATGGGAGCAAACTGCTTTCCACTTGAGCCATATCCAGGTGGTCAGATGACTTACATCCATCCATGATTCTTTTTCACATTAAATAATATAGTTTGCATTCTAGAATAAGAGCTGTATCTCCTGTCAACCAGTCTCCTGTCTCTCCCCACTCCACTCCCCACCCTGCTGCCTGGATCATTTTTCTACAAAACTTTCGGGACATGTCACCCCCCCTCCTCAGAAATCTCCAGTGATTGCCTCTCCACCCTCTGTATCAGATAAAAACTCCTCTCCATTGACTTTAAAGCAGTCCATCTCCTTGCCCCCTCCGACCCCACCTCACTTCCCTCCTTCTACAACCCAGCCCACATACTTTGGTCCTCTAGTGCTCACCTTCTCCCTCTGCCTCCATCATTCCCATCTTGCTGCCGACCACTGGACCACGTCCTGCCTCTGGCCTGGAACACACCTCTCTCCTCAAACCCAACAATGACTCTCCCCCCTTTCAAAGTCGTATTGAAGGCACATCTCCTCCAAGAGGCCTTCCCAGACTAAGCCCCACTTTTCCTCAACTCCCACTCCCTTCTGTGTCTCCCTGACTTCCTCCCTTTGCTCTTCCCCCCTCCTAGCCCCACAGCACTTATGTATCTATCTCAAATTTTACTTATCTGTATCGATGTCTGTCTCCCCCATCTCGACTGTGAGCTCATTGTGAGCAGGAAATGTCACTGTTTCTTGTTGCATTGTACTTTCCCAAGCACTTAGTCCAGATCTCTGCACACAGTAAACGCTTAATACGTATGATTGAATGAAAGAATATCTCCTGTAAAAAACAACATATCAGAATAACAGAGTATCAATACAAATAAATACAACTTGTAAATTCATATATATTGGTTCCTGTGATTTGAAATTCAGATCCTAATTCTGTATCTTAAACATACCCGAATGCAAATGGTTCTTTAAGAAACAATCCTTGCAGTTGATTGCCCAAATTCTTATTTTCTTTAAAGAAATATCTATCTCCATCAAAGTGTCCTTCATTAGTTGGTGGAATTCACTGAGCACTTACTGTACTAAGTAAGCCGTAGTGGCTTACACAACAGAACTCATAGAAAATATTCCTGACCTTCGTAAAAGATTTAAGGTAGAAAAGGAATTAAATTCCAGCAAAAAATATTTAAAACGTTTACAATAAGGACATTTCTGCAAACAGTTATATTTGCAGACAGGAATGCTCATTTTCATTTGATTTTTTAAAAAATTAATTTCAATACCATGGCCAAATAATGTAGTTGTTTGTATTTTAACAGTGTTTAGATGTTGAAGGGAAAATGGCTAAAGAATATGTGAGGACTGAATGGCAAATCTGTGGTTCCATCTCACTCCAAATCCTTCCTAATTATTACGTGGGAATTCCCATGACTCATGGAAAGTCTTTAGGAATGTACCTCTTCTTTCCATTATAGGTTTGAGAGTAATTTTCCCTTCCCTCTTGCTCAAAGACAGTGGTGATTAATTTCAGCTGATCTAAAGTTTAGGGAAGGTAATCGGAGGCCAACTGATCCCTCTAGACACTGTGGAAGCCAGTCATCCAGAAACAGGAAATCAGGGGAAAATTAGTCACTATCTTGGGGAAGATTAATAATCTGGCCAGTTTGATGAACTTGCTTAGAAACTCAAACAATTTTCATTCTCAATTTATTGCTAGTTTGGACTCACCTTCATTTTTTTCTCCTTTTTCTCCTGAGCAACTTGAAAGCATTTCTGTGGTTCCTATTTTATAATTATCTCCTTTTCATACTATATGGAGAGGGAGTTCCTCTCCTTAAGGAGAGAACTAACAGGCTGCCTATTCATGATAAGTGTTCCTTTTCTTCTACATAAGCAGAAGAGAAAAAGCGTGGCCTAGGGGAAAGAGCAGGGGCCTGGGAGTCAGAGGGTCTGGGTTCTAATCCTGACTTTGCCCGCTGTGTGACATTGGACAAGTCACTTAGTTTCACTGTGCCTCAATTCTCCCATCCACAAAATCTGTTCTCCCTCCTCCTTAGACTGTAGACCCCAGATGGGACCTAATGATCTTATATCTATCACAGTGTTTGGCACAGGGTAAACACTTAACGAAAAAAGCCTTATTATCAAGGGGATGAAAATGCCTTTCTGGAGAGCTGTGTTCTGTTTTTGAGGTGCCATTATTCTTTATTTCCCATTCCACTCATCCTTTCTATTTTGGCTTTGGACAATCCTTCAATCCTTCCTTTTTTGCTTTAAAATTTTCCTTCTCCTTCTGAACACCGCATTAGCCATTTTGAAATATCCTCTGAAGAAACAAGGGACTATCCCCTGCAAAAAATTTCCCCTAGAATGCATTTTTAACACAATTTATTATTCAGGAATTGCCCTGCTTTCAGTTTCAGTGAGATGACATGATTTACTTGAATGTTATCCAGAAGCACTCCATTTGCAATAAAGTGAGGAAAAAAAGAAAAAGAAAGAATTGTGAGAAGCAGTGTTGCCTAATGGAAAGAGCACGGGCTCGGGAGTCAAAAGGAACTGGGTTCTAAAAATAGTCCTGCCAATTTCTTGGTGTGACCTGGGGCAAGTCACTTAACTCCTCTGTGCCTTGGTTTCCTCAACTGTAAAATGAGGATTAAATACCTGTTCTCCCTCCTACTTAGACAGTGAGCCCCAACTGGGGCAGGGCCTGAATCTAACCTAATTAATTTGTACCTCCCCCAGAACTTAGAATAGTTTTTGACACATAGTAAAGGCTTAACAAATACCACAAATGTTTCCGGTGAAGGCAATAGATAGGGAAAACGGAGCAGACCTGTTCACAGCCCCAGGTTATTTTAACTAAGGAAACCTTCCTTAACCCAGAGATGTTCTCTGAAGGTGCAGAACTCCCTTGAACCTCTAAAATTTTCGGCATTCTTATTCTGGCTCCAGATAATGGAACTGAATACTCAGGAATTAATAACGGTAGAAATAAAAACATTTTGAAAAAGCTTGTTTTTCCTTTGGAGACAAATCATCCTGAAAGGAGGCTATATATACCTGTAGTTCGATTTATCTTTTCACATCCAGATTTATTTATTTTCTCTAGGCAAATGGCAAAGGCCCATAAGAACGAACTCTTGATGGTGGGGTGAAGGACCTGCTAGATTGGTTGATCAATGGGTAAACCATGCCTCAATAAAGTGGAAAAAATCCTAGCAGATATTGAACTAAAATCTACATTGCTAGGTCAGCGGAGACAGAGATTGAAGAAAAGAGATGTAGGTGTGAAGTCTCAAGCTCCACAGTGACATATCACTACCCTCCTGCCTTATGGTAATTCCAGGCTTGTGCTGGTTGCCTCCTGAAAAATCATCAGATGAAAGATTAGGGACCACTGTGACATCCAAGTCATTAGTGAAGAGGCAGTGTAGCCTAGTGGAAAGAATATGAGCCTCAGGGCCAGAGGGTCAGGTTTGTAAACCCAGCTTGACACTTTCCTGCTGTGTGATCCTGGGCAAGTCACTCATCTTCTCTGTGACTCAGTTAGCGTGGCTTAGTGGAAAGAGCCCGGGCTTGGGAGTCAGAGGTCATGGGTTCGAATCCCAGCTCTGCCACTTGTCAGCTGTGTGACTGTGGGAAAGTCACTTCACTTCTCTGTGCCTCAGTTCCCACATATGTAAAATGGGGATTAAGACTGTGAGCCTCACGTAGGACAATCTGATTACCCTGTATCTACCCCATCACTTGGAACAGTGCTCTGCACATATTAAGTGCTTAACAAATACCAACATTTATTTTCCTGCTTTGTAAAATCAGGATGAAATATCTCTGCTCTCTTCTATTTAGACCATGAGTCTCTTCTAGAGCGGGGACTGTGTCCACTCTGATTAGCTTGTATCTAGCCAGCACTTAGTAAAGTGATCCGCACTAATCAAATCACATTATTTCTTCTCCTCTAAAAGTTGCAGGATGTTTCCTGTTGGCCTCAATTTTGAATGGTGTCATTGCTGATTACCAGTTGGGACCACGGATGCGAGTGGGGTGCTTCTTCTCTTTATGCTCTTTTCCTAAATTCCAAACCATCTGGGCCTTAGGAATGGAGTGCATTTCCTGGGCACATAAAATGCAGCCTCTATTTACTGACAGCCTGTGGATTGGAAACCAGTGGCATATCCAGAGTCAGATCCCTGGGACTCTGGGTCCCCGGACTTCACTTCTTAGTGCCTCAGTTACCTGCTCTGTAAAATGGGGATTGAGACCTTGATCCCCATGTGGGACAGGGACTGTATCCAACCCCATTTGCTTATATCCACCCCACCGTTTAGTACAATACCTGGCACACAGGAAGCCCTTAGAAGATACCGCACATTATTATCTCTTCCAAGTTGCCTTCCCCAATTAATCCCTCTTCTCCCCACCTCTCTCTCTCTTCTGCTTCTTCTATGAACTTCGATCTCTGTCCTTTGGATAGTTGGTATTTCATTCTTCCAATCGCATTTATGCATTCATCCATTCATTCAATTGTATTTATTGAGCACTTACAGTGTGCCGAGCTCTGAGCTAAGCTCTTGGAAAGTACAATTTGGCAAGAAATAGAGACAATCCCTACCCAACACGGGCTCACTGTCTAATTGGGAGGAGGCAGACAATGAAACAAAACTAAACAAGCATTTATTGAGCACTTACTGCGTGGAGGACATTGTACGAAGCATTTATTTGCCTTACCCCCAACCCGACAGCACTCATGTAGCTCTCTTTAAATTGTATTTTATACATTTATTATTTATCCATATTAATATCTGTCTCCTCCTCCAGACTGTAAACTTGTTATGGGCAGGGAACGGGTCTGTTGATTCTATGCATTGTACTTTCCCAAGCACTGAGTACAGTGCTCTGCACATAGTAAGTGCTCTATATATATGATCGATTGATTGAAAGGCAGAATTCATGGATGAAAATGAGGACTAGTGCTTATTTCCCAAAACATTATCACCGTATCTTACGAGGTGGCATGGCTTTCTCTCCTTTCTGAAAGTTTAGCCATATCCTGATACCAAGTTCAGCAGATAACTAGAATATAATTAAGAAAAGACAATCTCCAGCAACTCATCAAAATCTGTTAGCCTTCTGAGAGTTGGGAGGCTGAGGAAATTTAAATTCTGCTCTATCTAGGAACATAGTCGTTTGAGTGACTTTTCCAGTTTACACGAGGAGGAAGATTAACAGGTAGGGAAATATCGCTCAGAGCTCACCAGCTAATGGAGGAACTTAAATATAAAATTCTTCTCTTTAAAAAGGAACTGCCCTATCCCGGGAACCATTTTAAGAATTTCCTGTTCAGTATAGACAAATTTGAATTAGGCTTAAACAAGAAAAAGGGAGAAATTAGCTCTGACTTCAGCCAAACCATATAAAGCACCCTTCTTTAACATTCTATCGGACAAAGAGGAAGTTGGTCAAACAGGTTTGAGTTGGGATCCTATCCAGCCTGGCCCCCAGAGGGTCAAAATTACCCACACACCTATCCCGGCGTGGCAAAGAATGATTCATGTATCACGTTGTGGTACAAGTTTTAAGAAAGTCTTTTGTTTTTGATGTAATCATCAAAGGCTAATGGAAAAGAATAATGTTATTTCATAGCTCAGAAAAAAGAGAAACACATCTGGAATTAACTTTCAAAGTTACAGATATTGACATCATAGCGCAACATGGAAAAAAACGTGCATACCCCACAGGCAGCTCTTAATGCGGAGAAGCGGAGAAGAAGAAAACTCAAACACTTAACCACTGAGATGCAGGAAGAGAAGCATGCTCTAAATAAAAGGGTTGTTTCAGCTCCAAGTTCCGGGTTGCAGCTGCTAATTTTCTGTGGCGCTTCCACACATTTTGTCTACTTTTGAAGTAAACTGTGGAATTCTCCAATAGTTTCTTCCAGAATGATTAATCTGGCTTGGCTTCCATAATTTCCATTTCTTCTCCCTCCCAAATTATTCCTTGTCATAGATCAGGAAGCACTGAAATGAAAGTCGACCCCTGGCCCATGTCCTCCCTCTGGCCTAGAAGGCCCTCCCTCCTGACATCCACCAAACTAGCTCGCTTCCCCCCTCCAAAGCCCTCCTGAAAGCTCACCTCGTCCAGGAGGCCTTCCCAGACTGAGCCACCCCTTTTCCTCTGCTCCTCCTCCCCTCCCCATCGCCTCGAGTCCCTCCCTCTGCTCTACCCACCTCCCCGCCCCACAGCACTTGTGTATATAGGTACGTATTTATCATTCTATTCATTTTATTAATGATGTGTATATATCTGTAATTCTATTTATTTCTATTAATGCTAATGAGACCCGTCTACTCGTTTTGCTTTTTTTTCTTGTCTGTCTCCCCTCCTCTAGACTGAGATCCTGTTGCTGGGTAGGGATTGTCTCTATTTGTTGCCAAATTGTACTTTCCAAGTGCTTAATACAGTGCTCTGCACACAGTGAGCACTCAATAAATACGACTGAATGATGAATGAATGAAAATCCTTCAATCCTGAAAGTCTTCCTGTTCCTTGTGGAGCGTTTTCCTTTATCTGTCACTTTGACTCATTCTATCTGTTTCTGGTTTGATTGTTTCGGGAAACAGTACAATATATCTGTTTCCCATCTATGCCCATATATGACATAGTTAGCTGCAATTCACCGAAATTCGAAAGATGGAACAAATTGTTCTGGTCCTGTGGGTTAGTTAATCCATCGTGGTTAGGGTGGGAGAGTGGGAGTTGTGAGCCTGAAGCGTAGGTCCAGTCTTGTTATTCATTTGTTGTGTGATCTTGGGAGAATCAACTAAATACGTAGTGCGTAAATATATTCTTATTCAAAACAGGGCTAAAAATTGAGTCACATACTATGACTTGCAAAGAATTTTCATATCCCCACTAGGAAAATAAATCGATAAATGAAATGAACAAATACGAAGAAACATTATTAGCGTGGCATAGTGGAGGGAGCCCAGGACGGGGAGTCAGAAAGTCATGAGTTCTAATCCTGATTCCGCAACCTTTCTACCATGTGGGCTTGGGCAAGTGACTTCACTTCTCTGTGCCTCACCTGTAAAAATGGGGGAATGAGACTCTGAGCCCCATGTGGGACAGAGACTGTGCCCAACCTGATTTGCTTGTATCCACCCCAGCGCTTAGTACAGTTCCTGGCAAATACTGTGCTTAACCAATACCACAGTTAGTAGTAGTAGTAGGAGTAGTAGGAGTAGTAGTAATATTTGTACTAATATTTTCTTGTGCCCTTGATACTCTGTGAACTATAATGTGGTTAGAATCAAAATTAGATTAGGCACTTTAGATCTGTGTAGCATAACAATTATGGAAGAAACCCAAGAATAATGATAATGTTGGTATTTGTTAAGCGCTTACTAAGTGCTGAGCACTGTTCTAAGCGCTGGGGTAGATGCAGGGTAATTAGACGGTCCCGGGTGAGGCTCACAATCTTAATCCCCATTTTAGAGATAAGGTAACTGAGGCACCGAGAAGTTAAGTGATTTGCCCAAAGTCACACAGCTGACAGGTGGCAGAGCCGGGATTAGAACCCCTGACCTCTGACTACTAAGCCTGTGCTCTGAACCATGCTGAAAAACAACGTGACCTCTACAGATTCTATTTATCTTGATGATGTTGTCTTGTTTTTGTTTTGTTCTGTTTTGCTCTACTGTCTGTCTCCCCCATTTAGACTATGAGCCCATCATTGGGCAGGGATTGTCTCTATCTGTTGTCGCATTGTACATTCAAAGCGCTTTGTACAATGCTCTGCACATAATAAGTGCTCAATAAATACTATTGAAAGAATGAATGTAGAAATAGTAGCAGTAATATCCATATGTTCAATTGTAATTATTGAGCGCTTATTATGTGCAGAACACTGTACTGAGCGCTTGGAATGTACAATTTGTCAACGGATAGAGACAATAATAATAATAATGTTGGTATTTGTTAAGCGCTTACTATGTGCAGAGCACTGTTCTAAGCGCTGGGGGAGATACAGGGTAATCAGGTTGTCCCACATGAGGCTCACAGTCTTAATCCCCATTTTACAGATGAGGTAACTGAGGCCCAGAGAAGTGAAGTGACTTGCCCACAGTCACACAGCTGACAAGTGGCAGAGCCAGGATTTGAACCCGTCTGACTCCCAAGCCCGGGCTCTTTCCACTGAGCCACGCCCTGCCCAACGAAGGGCTCACAGTCTAAATGGGGAGACAGACAACAAAACAAAACAAAACAACTAGTCTGGCAAAAAAGCAAGTAGTCTGGTGAAATAGTAGTAATATTAGCATTTTTGAACACCCACTTGGTAAAGGGCACTTAGCAAATACAGAATAATAAAGTGAGAAGTCCCTGCCCACAAAGAGCTTACATTCTTGTGGGGAAGGCAAACACGAACATATTTGCAACCCTGTCAAAACAAACAAACAAAAAAGAACAAATACATAAATAAGTAAATCAGCCAGACATATGTTTATGAGAGCTAAGAAGTTCATAAATGCTAGAGTTGGACCAAGTTGCTGGGAAATTAAAGTGCAAAAACTTGTTTGCAGAGGTGGTGTTTTAAGATGATTTGGATGTGGGGAGAGCAGTTGTCTTTCTGATGTCGGGAGGGAGGGAGTTCCAAGCCAAAGGAATATCAAGAGGGGACAAATATGGGAGAGTTGAGAATGAGGTGTAACTAGAAGGTTGGCATGGAAAGAAGGGAGCAGAGAGGTGAGATGGGGTCAGGTAGTGGAGAGCCCTGAAGCCAATTTTGTGGAGTTTTTGTTTTGGGTAAAGGGACACGGGGATCCAGGGGAGGGCTGGGAGCAGAGAGCTGTTGGCTGAGCAGTGTTTCAGGAAGAAGATCCGCTCAGCTGCAGGAAGTGTAGATGGGAGTGGGAGGAAGCTGGAGATTGGGAAGCCAGAAAGAAGGCTAATGCAGTAGTCAATTATGACAAGACCAGACCTTGTACCTTCTTAAAGAAGAAAGGGCAGATCTGGGAGATTTTACATAGGGAGAACCAGCAGGATTTTGGTGGTAGGCTGAATGTGATTGCTGAATGAGAACAAAAAGATGAAAATGGTTTTTTGGAAGGAGAGGATGATGGTGTTGTACCTTACAAAAATATTTGACGTTATCATCTGTTGTTGGGGAGGGATTATCTCTATCTGTTGCTGAATTATACATTCCAAGCACTTAGTACAGTGCTCTGCGCATACTAAGTGCTAAATAAATATGAGTGAATGAATGAATGAATATCAGCAGACCCACATTCTGATGATTATTCTTCAAATTTGGTTGTCCCTTTACTTTTAAAGATCCTCAGACTATTCCACTGCTTTTTGGCTGGAAGACTCACAAATCATGGTGCCTAGTTTGATTCCTTTCCCCACAGTGTCATCATGGCAAAGCAGTGTCTTAACTAGGCCTATTCAACCCCTATTCTACGATGCGTGGCTAGAGGATGCAACTTAGGTGAAATGATACATTTTTCAATTAATTAGGATAATCCTATAAGGCTACCAGCTATGAGCTTCATGACGTTTCTTTAAGGAACAGATTACAGATACAGATTACCCTGTATCTTCCCCAGAGCTTAGAACAGTGCTCTGCACATAGTAATCGCTTAACAAATACCAACATTTATTTTAAGACCAGTGATCCATGCACTGCTAAATGCTCAAGGAGGTACGTATCTGAGAAGATTCTGGACTTGGTTCTTCCTTCATTCATTCAGTCGTATTGATTGAGTGCGTATTGTGTGCAGAGCACTGTACTAAGCATTTGGACTGACTCCCTTAGTCAGCTCAGTGTCATGCATTGAACAGAATCAAGGTCATTTTAAGCCTGCACCATGGAAACTCTTCTCCCAACCAAGAATTTTCATCTGTGATTCAGTTTTATGCGCTCACTGATTCTGCTACCTAGGCAGTGTACTGCTTAAAGATGCATGGAATGTCAAAAGTATAGAAAACTGATTCAAAAGGCAGCTGTGTTTTTGGAATCTGACATAGGGGTATAATATGATCAAAATGACAGTTTTCATTTCAGAGCATCTATAAAGTTGTAAGAGGATCCAAACTCCCTGCATAATGACATAATGTGTAGCAGTCAACCTCTGAGAGACAACTCTTAGAGGAGAGTCCAGTCTGGCATACAACAAGAAGGAGAGGGATTAGTCTTCTCAAGGGGTGCACAGTGAGGGACTGGGGGACGTAGGAAAACTGTCCTGTCAGATTTTCTCCCCACTTCCTTGTGTATGCCCCAGGCTGGCAGATTGGCTGCAGGTTTCTTCGCTGCTGAGACTAAGGGGGTTGAGCATGCTGGAGGAGGTGAGCAGAATGTGGAACCGGGCTTCCACCTCAAGGAAAATTGGGGGTAGATGAGTGATTCCCGGGAGGTGAAGCTGGGTCCATACCTTGTTCTATCCTGCCTCTTCCTTTTCCAGTCCCCATCTTTGCTACAAGTGCCAAAATCAAAGCTCAGTACCGTCGTCAAAGGGAATAGTTTAGTCCAGCCACCTTTAAAACAATGTTGGGGAAACAGAACAGTGTTTGACACACAGTAAGCACTTAGCAAATATCATAAAAAAATGCAGCACTCCATAAAATCAGATTGGTTTCGTGGTCCCCCTCAAGAAGAGGCTTAAGGGAGAACTTTCAACCAAATGGCAGGTGCTGAAAATAATGACAGTCCGAAAAAGGGGAATATGAAAGATAAAAGCCGTATCACAAAGCACTATGACATCAGTGCATGCTAATACTTTTCTGAGGTTGTTGAACTTCTAGAAATATAAGGATGTTTCTGTTCCTCCCCTCACTTTCATATCAATTGTATTAGCAAGATTGAGGCTGCTGTATTGCCATGGGAACATATCAGTTGTCTCAGCCACATCTGTACGAAGGGGTAGAAACTCTCCATCCGTAATGTTGTCTTTGAGTACAGATATCACGCTCGCATTCTCCTTTTTCTCTCTTGTTCTCATTTAAAAATAATCAGATCTAACATTTTCTGTCTCTCCCGAAAAGATTGAGGAGACAATTAGAAAAGAATCTATAATGGATAGCGTGTGCTCTAGTCACAGAGATTCCACAGTGCTTGCATACATATCTCCTTGACCAAGTAATAGAAGATGAAAACATAGCCACCAGAGAAAGTCTCTATCTCCTTAAATGGAAATTGGATTATTTGTTCTGAACTACAATATCATTTTAGGGTGGGGAGAGGAAGATAATACTTCATACCATACCATACCATACCAGTTCCTCATGCAACTGCTGCAGGAGTAGGAAGACCCAAACTGGAATTAAGCTCAGAGAATGGGACAAATGCCATCTTACTCTTGGAAAAAAACAAAACAAAACTGGGGTTTCATTAGTGACCAGATATTGTCCTGACTGTTTTTTTTTTTTTTTTGGCCTTGTTTAAAAGATGAGGTGGAGAAGACTTTGCAGCTCAAGGCACTCTCTTTCTCCAAGTTGATTTAGGGATAGTGCTCATGAGCACTCTCCTTTGGTGGAGAATTGGAAGCTGTTGAATTCTACTACTTGAACTTTTTAGTGAAAATCAGGAATGCTCTGTCCCAATATTGAGAGATGAAAAAAAATTCCCTTAGGTGTGTTATTTTCCCTTTAGACAATCTCAGCCATCGGTCCTTCTTGATCTCCTTTACTCTAAACAGAAATCCACGTTTGAAAAACTCTTTTCAGACAGATGGCCTTGGTTAGAGCCACATCAGTCAAAGCCAGTTCACATCAAACTTGATCTCCTTTGTACCCTGACTTTTAAATTTAAATGACCAAATTTCTTTCCATAGAGATCGAATCTAAGGGGAAAATGAATCACTTTTTTTCATCTTAATGTTTTGGAAAATATCAAAGCATTTTCAGACCTTAGCCAATGGAAAAAGGAGAAATATGAGCAAAATATTTGTTGTCAAATAGGATGGGGTAAAGAGGTCAGGTAGAAATAAAACCAGGCCCTTTACAGATGTAGAAAGACCTTCCTGAATTAAGGAAATCTACCAGGCAGATGCTTCATTTTCATTTTCTCCATTCAAAGCGAGGCAGAACCTAGCAGTAAACTTTCAGATTGCCTTCCATCTCTGGTTGCTTCCAAGGACCGGAACAATGCTACTGTTCCTGTTGATAACTTTAGGATGCATCAGGAAATGAGTTCGACTTGGAAATTCTGAGACTATGGTGCCTGACCGGATGGTGGAGTTTCAGATTTTAGCCAGGCAACTAATCTAAGTGAATGGATGTATTTGCAACGATCTAAAGATTAAAAAAAATAATTTCTCACAAGTCCAAGGGTAGAGCAATCAACACACCACTGCTAATTTCTGGTTTGCTTTTAAATTATATCTCAGGAGGAACTGTTGAGTTAATAATAATAATAATATAATAATAATAATGGTATCTGTTAAACACTTACTACGTGCCAAGCACTGTTTCTAGCACTGGGAGTGATACAAGATTATCAGGTTGTCCCACTTGGGGTTCACAGTCTTCATCCCCATTTTACAGATGAGGTAGCTGAGGCACAGACAAGTTAAGTGCCTGGCCCAAAGTCACAGAGCATTTAAGTGGCAGAACCAGGATTAGAACCCACGACCTCTGGCTCCAAGCCCGTGCTCTTTCCACTCAGCCATGCTGCTTCTCCAATTTCCTTTTCCTTGACCCTCCAGATGAGAGACGTTTCCAGTGTCAGGTGATCTAGTCTTCCGTTTTCCACTTGGTTTTCCACTGCCTAAGTCTTTGAAGTGATCATATCAAAGCTTCAAAATTTCTTCATCTAATTAATGCCTTCCCTTTCTCTCTTCTTCTTCAACTGATTCTGTGTTTTCAAAGGAAGGAAATCATTTAGGCTAATCTAATCAAAGGCATCATGCTCTGTAGTACTTCTAAACCCAGAACCCCACACCCATTTGTTTACAAAGGGGATAATGCAATTACATAGTGATGGTTTGGTGGAAAGTGAATATTCTTGGCTGGGATCGCCACATATTGCATCTCTTGATCCCACACTCACAGAAAGCCTGGAGACAAATCACTGTTCCATGTTCAGGCATGGTCACTCCTTGCCGACTCCAGTGCTGGTTTCTTTGGAAGCAAGAATTCTGGAGTGAGAGGGACAACTGATGAGTAGAAACTTCAATTGCTTCCCGCCTTGGCCAACTTCCGAAGAAGGGCTACGGACCCACTAGCTTCAGATGGGCAGTGATTGTCAGGGGCCCTCAGAATGAGTAGAAACGTCTCCCGACCTCATTTGTGGCCGCTTCTCATCTCTTAAAGCTTCTCCTTGAATCTGTGAAGAGACAACTGGCCCCCACCCAGAGAACGACCTGTACTGTTTGGCGCCTTATCTCACACATACATTTGAGCAGCTCATACCTTCTAGCGGAGCGTTACAGTGATTTTTACTGTATTAAAAAATTCAGTCCATGATTTCCCACTCCTCAGGAACCTCCAGTGGTTGCCCATGCACCTCGGGATCAAACAGAGCCTCCTCATCGTTGGCTTTAAAGCACCTAAACCATCATGCTCCCTCCCACTGATTTCCTATTCCCACCCAGCTCGCACACTTCGCTCCTCTCAGGCCAACCTACTCTCTTGTCCCTTAATCCCGTCCATTTCGCCACCAACCCCCTTGCCCATGACTTCCCTTGGGCCTGGAACTCCCTTCATCACTCTCCCCTCTTTCAAAGCCTTCTCAAAATCACATCTCCCCCGAGAGGTCTTCCCCAACTAAGCCCTCATTTCCCCCTCTTCGTCTCCCTTCTGCTCTGTCCTGGCAACTGGATTTGGACCTGTTAAGCACTTGATATTCACCCCACCCTCAGCCCCACAGCACTTTTGTACTTAGCTGTAGTTTATTTTAATAGCTGTCTAGCCATCTAGATGGTTGGCTCTTTGGGGACAGGAAAAATGCCTACCAAATATGTTATAGTGTACTCTCCCAAATGCTTAATACAGTGCTCAGCACAAAATAAGCAAGCGATGATTAATTAAATGATTCGTGGAGATGCTCGTGTCTTTCACAAGTGGAAAGCAGCATGGCTTAGTGGAAAGAGCCCAGTCTTGGGTGTCAGAGGTCACAGGTTCTAATTCCAGCTCCGCCATTTGTCTGCTGTGTGACCTTGGGCAAGCCACTTAACTTCTCCGTGCCTCAGTTCCCTCATTTGTAAAATAGGAATTAAGACTGTGAGCCCCATGTGGGACAACCTGATTATTACCTGTATCTGCATCAGTGCTTAGAACAGTGTTTGGCACATAGTGAGCACTTAACAAATACCACCATTATTATTATTATTGAGAAGCAGCGTGGCTCAGTGGAAAGAGCACGGGCTTTGGAGTCAGGGCTCATGAGTTCGAATCCCAGCTCTGCCACTTGTCGGCTGTGTGACTGTGGGCAAGTCACTCAACTTCTCGGTGCCTCAGTTCCCTCATCTGTAAAATGGGGATTAAGACTGTGAGCCCCACGTGGGACAACCTGATTCCCCTATGTCTACCCCAGCTCTTAGAACAGTGCTCGGCACATAGTAAGCGCTTAACAAATACCAACATTATTATTATTATTATTATTATTACTCTTATTATTTCACATATGTGATATTTCTTCATACTTTGATTAAATCAAGGAAAAAATTAGACTAATCTAGCTCCTTTTCATGGATTTCACTATCAATTCTTTGTATACATTTCATTATATTGCTCCCACAGAGCTCTTGACTTGTAAATTGTGAGAACTTAAAAATAATGTTTTATAATTAAACTGTCTAGAGTTGTAGGATTTGCCATATACAATATTATCTGACCAAGTTCTTCTTTAAAAAATTCAAATAGAAAAAACGGAGTGTTTGGTATGCTAGGAAATGTCCAAAAATGTATAACTGTACAGAGAATATGCAATATTTGGCTAGGGAACAGAACCAACACAATAGATAAATCCAGAAGAGAAATTAACCAATTCATGTGGGATTCTATTTAGGTCCACCTATCTTTAATTCAATAAAAAAAGTTGACTTTTGCTAAGAAAGTGGAATTTAATGTCAACTATACTACTGGAACTGCTATTATGTCACTCTTCTTATCATCATCACCATCATCATCATTAACAGTATTTATTGAGTGTTTACTACATGCAGGCCATATTGTGAGGGCTCTTGGATTCTCATGCTAATATCAATTAATAGCATTTATTGGGTATTTACTGTGTTCAGAGCAAAGTAGTAAGCACTTGGGAGGGTAAAAGTTGATAGACACGTTCCCGGCGCAAAACAAACCTACAATCTCCATCAAATTTTTCTTATTCTGATTGGAAGCTACATCGGAATTTCTAGATCTACATATCTCTTTCCTTGTTCTTTACCTTCCCCAAATCCAGTTAACCTGCCCTGCTCCGATGTCCCCTTTTACCTATTCAGTGGCCTCCCTAATAATTCATATTTCCCAACTGTATATCATTTCTCAGTGTACTGCACACACAGCAAACACTTATTATATACAATTCCTGCTATAGTAACCACTCTGTAACTTCATCCCTTTGGTAAGTGGTCAACATTATGATAGAAACATAAAAATTGAATGGAGTAAATACATTAAAATACCACTAATGGTTTTCAGTGAAAATGTGAACGGCATACTTTTCAGAGGCTTAAAAGGAGTTGAGAGCACAGCAGCACTGCCTGATTCAATGGGCTCTTAGATATATTCCAATTCAGGACCCGACTGCACCCTTATTTTGACACGACCGCATAAGAAAGTAAGTTTTATGCGAATTCAAGACAGCTGTAAATCCAAAGAAAGATAATTTACTACAAGAGGTGGTGAATATAGCTAATCAGTCCAAGGATACACGACAAAATACTTGTGGTATTAGGGTTGTTATCAAGAGAAAGTGATAACCTGCCAGAATTTATCAGAACAAAAATGGGGTTCAAAGGAGAGAAGTTCTCTGTGTTGACTGTATATGGAAATTTTAAGAGGTAGGATTGCTACAAACTCCTGATGAAACAGCATTCTCTAAACTTTAGATTTGGTTCTATTGTCAACAGAAATACGGCCCCTGAAAAGAAAATCGAATCTCCCCATTTCAGATTGAACCTGTCAGCTGCTTCTGAGTCTACATTATTATCTCCAAAATTGTTTGTTGTCTTTGCTTAGGAGAGTAAACCTTCCAGATCCTGGGATGGAGACTCAGTAAAAATAGAAGTCCTGAAATGCAGCATTATTGGAATCACTTCATCCTTGATATGGTGAATCTTGTGGACATGGAAATCAACATGGGGGGAACTAGTACTTAGCTGGCTCCCTGGTTTTGTCTTCAACATATGCAACACTGAAAAAATTCTACAAAAATGCCCAAAATGCCACAGTAATCACCATCTGTGGAAAATATCATGATATCTTGCCGCTTTGCTCTATCAGCAAGTTTCTAGCCAGAATCATTCTCTACAGGCTGCTGAAGCTTATCATTAACCACATGCAACCCAAATGCCAAAATGACTTCAGCCACAAGCTCAGCATGACATGATCTTTGCAGCCAGAAGGATGTAGAAGGGCAGACCTCGTTTCCTCACTCTTTCATTAAGATTTAGAACCATTAATAGAACTGAACTCTGGTAACAAGCGAGGAAATTTGGCTGGCCAGAGAAGTCAACTAAGTTCTTTAAGTTATTCTACAACGCTGTGGTCAGTAGAATCAGAGTTGGATTGTAAATGCCACTGGATTGTAAACTCCTTGTGGACAGGGATTGTGTTTACCAATATTTCCCCTATTAGACTGTAAGCCCCCTGATTAGACTGTAAGCCCATCAGTGGGCAGGGACTGTCTCTATCTGTTGCCGATTTGTACATTCCAAGTGCTTAGTACAGTGCTCTGCACATAGTAAGCCCTCAATAAATACTATTGAATGAATGTTCTGTACATAGTAAGCTCTCAGTCAATTCTCAACTGGAAAGCAGTGTGGTCTATGGGATAAAGCATAGGGCTTTGCCCACAGTGAGAGCTCAGTGAATATGATTTATTTGATTGATTGAGTCCAACTCTCCAGGCAGCAAGCTTCATTCAGAGTCTATGAGTTCTCATCCAGGAAATGTTGATTGCTAGGGACTAGGCACACATGAGAGATGATTCGTAGATGGTTCTGAATCCCTTTTCAGAAGCAATATAACTGGAGTTGTGGAATTAAGGAAGAGGTTTTTGCTTTTGGTTTTTAGGTTAGGGTGTGCATGAGCATCTCTGAAAGCAATGGGGAAGAATCCACTGGAGAGAGAACAGCTGAAGATGATCATCAGGGCGGGGGCAATTATTTCGAAAAGGTTTGAAGGATTAGGATTGGATTCCCAAGTAGAAGGGGTGAATTTTGAGAAGAGGCTGCAGGATTCTTCTTGAGATACTGCTGGAAAAGATGGGAGAGTGGAAGAAGGAGCAAGAAGAGGGAGGGACTGGAGAGGAGCAAGGGAGACATTAGGGAGAATATGCTTGATGGTTTTAATTTTCTCAATAAGGTATGTGTCCAGGTCATTCAGAGTCAGCGATGAGGGGTGGTGAGGAGGGAGTTAAATGTCTGAAACAACTGAACTTTCCACGTCCCACAGGCTCGCTCCATTTCCAGAAGCCCGCTCCATCCCAAAGAAACCATTAATCTCTTTACCCCTTCTACTTGTCGTAGGCAATTATGCCAAGGTGGACCAAGACCTCCTCATATCCTCTCCAGGTGAAAGCAATTCCCAGAGTTATTGGAGGAGAGCCCAGGCTTCTGATCTTCATATGCTGTCAAGTCATCCCCGAATCATAACCCCATGGACACATCTCTCCCAGAAGGTTCCACCTCCATCTTAAATCATAGCCCTCTGCTATTTCCCTTCAAGAAATGGACAAGAATTCCACTGCACTCCTTTGGCTAGTACCTCCACCGTCCCTTGGCTTTCAGATAAGTATGTCTAGAGAGCAAGAGGAGAGACAGAAGACGTGTTCCCCTTTAGAGGGAGAGGCAGGGGAGACGATCTCATCTGGAATGAACACTATTTAAGGGATGATAAAGAGGAGGAGGAGTAACTGAATTAGGAGGAGGTCAAGGTTGAAAGGGAGTTTGTCCACAATGGAGCAGGGTTCCACAGACAGGACTGTGGGTTGAGGTACTGAAGTAGAGACAGCAGAGAGGATGGAGGAGGTATGGATGAGAGTAAGCAGGTGGGATGAGGTTCTGGTGATAGGTGATTTGGGTAAACAGCTAGAGAAGAAGAATTGGGAGAGGGATGAGTTGATCAGAGAATGGACAGGGGGTAGGTTAATAGTAAAGGCCAGGGAATTCCAGGGACTAGGGCTTCCAGTCCCTAATCCAGGAAGAATGCAGCTTCCCAACATACTAAAAGGTAAGAAGGAATGTTGAAGGAAAAGTGTGGTCTAGTGAAATGATCACAGGCCTCTGAGTCAGAGGACCTGAGTTCTAATCCCAGCTTTGCCAGTCACTTGCTGTGTGACTCGGCCAAGTCGTTAACTTCCGTGGGCCTCAGGCTCCTCACCTGTAAAACGAGGATACAACACCTGGGTGTCAGAGGACCTGTGTTCTAATCCTGACTTCTCCATTTGCCTGCTGTGTGAACTTGGGCAACTCACTTGACTTTTCTGTGCCTCAGTTTCCTCATTTATAGAATGGGCATGCAGTACCTGTTGTAGTCCCGGGTGGGACAGGGACTGGGTTGGACCTGATTAACTCATATGCACTTCAGGGATTAGAAAGGTGCTTGGCATGTGGAAGGCACTGAGCAAATATGATCATCAAAATCATAGTTCCTGCAGATGGTGAAAGGAAGGAAAAGACTTACAGAGAATTTCAGGGACAGAGATCACTGACAGTTTCCAGTGACAAAGGAGCGAGCTAAAAAATTTAGTCCGACAGCTCTGCCAGCAAAGAAGGACTCACTGCAAGATGATTTTGACTGACTACACAATTCAGGCATTTGTGGCAAAGTGAATTATGATATCTGTTAAGTCCTTACTATGTGTCAAGCACTGTATGAAGTCCTGGGGTAAATTCAAGTTAATTGGGTCACATCTAGTCCCTGTCCCACATGGGAATCGGAATCTAAATAGTGGGGAGAACAGGTATTGAATCCCCATTTTGAAGATGAGGAAACTATTTATCATATTTATCGAGCACTTACTATGTGCAGAGTACTTAGGAGAGTACAATATGACAGTCATCGCAGATATGTTCCCTGCCCATAATGAACTTACAGTCTCAAAGGGGAGACAGACATTAAAATGAATATGCAATTTATAATACGTAATTAAAAGATACGTACGGAAGTACTGTGGGGTCAGGAGGGAATAACAAAGGTCACAGATTGAGGTGCATAAGGGAGAAGGGAGAGAGAGCCAGAGAAAAGAGGGCTTAATCAGGGAAGGCTTCCTGGAGGAGATGTGCGCCTTTGTCAGTCATTCAGTAGTATTTATTGAGTGCTTACTGTGTGCAAAGGACTGTTCTAAGAGTTTGGAAGAGCACACTATAACAATTAATGGACACATCCCCTGCCCAAAATGCCATGAGGTCTGGAGGTCAGTGAGGAGGCTCATTCTAATGAATCAAGTCTAATGAGTTACCCAAATTCACACAGCAGACAGGTGGAAGATCCAAGATTAGAACCCAGGCCTTGTACTGCTCAGCTCAATGCTCTTTCCACTAGGTCATACTGTAAAAGTAGAATAACTAACTTTGGGTCAGGAATGAATCACCCATTTATAACATCACACCGGGGCAATATTGTTTCCAATTATCAATATTTCACGACTAGATGCAATTTTCAGAAACCAGTCGTGGTTAATGTTGAAGACTAACTGCATATGTATATGAATATATGAAAAAAGCAGCGTGGCTCAGTGGGAAGAGCCCTGGCTTGGGAGTCAGAAGTCATGGGTTCGAATCCCAGCTCTGCCACTTGGCAGCTGTGTGACTGTGGGCAAGTCACTTCACTTCTCTGGGCCTCAGTTACCTCACCTGTAAAATAGGGATTAACTGTGAGCCTCACGTGGGACAACCTGATTATCCTGTATCTCCCCCAGTGATTAGAACAGTGTCCTGCACATAGTAAGCGCTTAACAAATACCAACATTATTTTTATTATTATAAGACTGTAAGTCTAAGGAGCTTTCACTCAGTAATTCACAGAGGCCAATCTGAAACAGGAGCGGTTAGCGAAGGAATCTAGTGAAAATATGATAATCCGATACACTGCCATTCAGTACTCAGAAGCTGAAAGCAAACAGGCACAAAAAAACTAAAAGAATGACAGTGCTTTTAGAATATGACATCCACATGAGGAGAGAGTCAGTGCATTCCACTTTGGCAGAAGGGTGATTTTGTTTCTGCTTAGGAAAAATGACCTTAGGTGAGTTTATTTAAGAGAAGTCTGGGTAATTTTGATGAAATTTCAAAACACTTCAAATGAGAGGCAGTGTGAGAGAGAGCTTTTTTAAAATATTCTATATTGGATATCAGGTATGAGGAAAATAGTTGATTGTTCGAGAAGTTTGAATTTGAAATGAAGTCCATGGGAGATTCGCAAAAATATGCCAATCAATGATAAAAGTTTACTTTAATTTTTGCTGTTCCTCCTGCTATTTGAAAAAAAAAAAAGATTATGTGTTTATGTTGGATTTGAATCATCAAGTACATTGCATCCACCAAATTCAACCTTAATTTTCTCCTAGAAAATGTGTAAATTAGTCAAAATGAACACCCATTCATTTTTACAGGCACTGAATTTCTGTTGGACATTTGTATACTGGCATCGTCTTTAAAAAAAAAACCAGAAACAACCTTTTATAGCTCTTTTCCCTAAGAATAAGGGATAATTTAGCAACTTTAAATTTAGCCAAGTATTTTGTGTGGGATTTGATTATTCGCAGGTTGCTTTTTCCAGACAGCTAATGATAAAATAGGATGTGGGTGAGCTTTGGTTGCCTCTAGCAAATGCCCATTGTCTCACTGAGGGAATCTATTTGTTCCAAGCCTGTCATGTGTCATACCATGTGTAAATAATAAGTCTCTATTTGGAAATTACAATTCTTCCATGTGTAACTGTACTTACTACATCCAGAGATCCGAAGGATTGCATCCCTTTCCTTTAAATCATACCTCCTGGTGATATTCATATTTTTGAAAAAACTGTTAAAGAATGACTAGGAAAGAACATTTAAAAATAGCTGAGCTGGAGGGCTGGAATCATTTGAACAGATGTAGCACTATCTTTTCAACTGACCGTACACAATAACATTTGTACTTTAATCCGGATAACAACAGATTGACATAGAGACCAACACTTTCCAAATCATTATTTAGCAGTAGTCTTAAGAGCCTGAGGTTTTTAGGAGACCAGGCCAAAACTGACCTGAACTTAAAACTCTGCTTGGATGTAATCCAAAAAGGAGAAGTGTCCTATATCAAACCTTATGTGCCCTCCTCTTTCAGGGGAAGTATTTTGATAGTTGACTTAAGACATTAGCAACGCAAACGCTCTTCAAGATATGACCAAGACCACCTCAACAGAGCCGTATATTTTCCCCACATCTTCCCTTGAGATTACTACAGAGCCCCGATAGTGTGTGACCCTATATATCATCTGAAACCTGGTTCTGTACACCTTATCAGAAGGAGAGGCTAGACTCACTTCTTTAGTAAGAATGCAGAACATGAGTCCCCATCCAGAAATTGAGAAACAGATTCTCCCAGGCATAAAGCATTTTGAGTGATAATATTTCAAATATGACAAAATAAAATTCCCCAAGGAAAACGTCACACGTTCCTTCAAATGATCCTAAGATCAGATTTCCAGATTTCCAGAAATTTCCAGATTTCTGTCCCATGGCTTTCCTCCCTGCTGGCTCTCTGGCTCCTATGGGCAGCTGCTGGGACCCCTTGCTTGCTTTTAAAGACTCTCAGTAGTTGGTTTTTCTCCCTCCTCCATTGGTTCCAACTTCTGTGTTCTCTCCTGTGCCACTTTCTCTGCAGATGGTTGCCCTGATTGGAAAGCCCAGCCTCAGTTTTAATTTCCCAAATGCCAGAAAGAGTTAACTAGAACTTCACAGGGAAAATTCAGGTCTTTCAGATTGGGTCTCACTTTCTTAATCAGGAATTATGCTCCCAGCTCCTTTCCCAAATGCTGAATTAAGGTGCCTTGTTCTCAGCCCTGGTTGCCGATGATCCCAATTCAGTGTTTTGAGTAGCAGGCCAGGATCCTATTGAGCAGTTTCTAGGATTCTGGCTCTCACTTTACTGCTAACTAAATTGTCTTAACCCTGAAAGGGATAGCTCCAGCCCTCTCTCATTGAGGAATCAAGCAATAGTATTGATTGAGCACTTAACTGCATGCTGACTACTCTACTAAGCACTGGGAAGAGCACAATACACTAGAGTTGGTAGACACCATCCTTGCCATCAAGGAGCTTACAACCATAAGACAAGGCAGGCAATAAAAATCACAACTAGAGACAATGACAGAATGCAAGGATATCTACATAAATGCTGTGGGCCTTAAGTAGGAGTGGTTAAGTAGGAGTGAAAGTCCAAGCACGAAGCCAACCTCACACACTTCAAATTTACCCTTTCCTGCCTTAACTCTGCCCTCTCCTCTGCCAGGCAAAACGCCTGCTCCTCCCTCATCGACACCCATGCCTGTCCCCCCCACCAATTGTTCTGGACCTTTAACTCTCTCCTTAGGCCCCCTGTTCCTCCCCCTCCCCCATCTCTCACCCCCAGTGATCTGGCCACCTACTTCATCACAAAAATCAACACAATCAAGTCTGAGCTCCGCAAAATCACCCCTCCCCCTTTCCCCTCCCCCCCACCAACCCTGTCCCCTACTTTCCCATCCTTTCCTGCAGTATCCTCAGAGGAGATCTCCTCCCTCCTCGCAAGTGCCACTCCCTTCACCTGCGCCTTGGACCCCATTCCCGCTCACCTTATAAAAAACATCGGCCCTGACCTCCTCCCTTCCTTAACTTCTATTTTTAACCACTCAATCTCCAATGGCTCCTTCCCCTCTGCCTTCAAACATGCCCACGTCTCCCCCATCCTAAAAAAACTCACTCTCGACCCCACTTCCCCTTCCAGTTATCACGCTATCTCCCTACTACCTTTCCTTTCCAAAATCCTAGAACAAGTCGTCTACAATCGCTGCTTAGAATTCCTTAACTCCCATTCTCTCCTGGACCCCCTCCAATCTGGCTTCCGTCCCCTCCACTCTACCGAGACTGCTCTCTCTAAGGTCACCCATGACCTCCTTCTTGCCAAATCCAATGGCTCCTACTCCATTCTAATCCTCCTTGACCTCTCTGCTTCCTTTGACACTGTCGACCATCCCCTCCTCCTCCACACCTTATCTCACCTTGGCTTCACGGATTCCGTCCTCTCCTGGTTCTCCTCTTATCTCTCTGGCTGGTCCTTCTTGGTCTCCTTCGCAGGCGCCTCCTCCCCCTCCCATCCTATAACTGTTGGAGTTCCTCAAGGGTCAGTTCTTGGTCCTCTTCTGTTCTCCATTTACACTTACTCCCTTGGTGAACTCATTCGCTCTCACGGCTTTGACTACCATCTCTACGCAGATGACATGCAGACCTACATCTCTGCCCCTGTCCTCTCCCCCTCCCTTCAGGCTCGCATCTCCTCCTGCCTCCAGGATGTCTCCACCTGGATGTCGGCCTGCCACCTAAAACTCAACATGAGCAAGACTGAGCTCCTCATCTTCCCTCCCAAGCCCGGTCCTCTCTCAGACTTCCCTATCACCGTGGATGGCACGACCATCCTTCCCGTCTCTCAGGCCCGCAATCTCGGTGTCATCTTTGACTCGTCTCTCTCATTCACCCCACACATCCTATCTGTTACCAAGACCTGTCGGTTTCACCTTTACAGTATCGCCAAGATCCACCCTTTCCTCTCCACCCAAACAGCTACCTTACTGCTACAGGCTCTCGTTATATCCCGGCTAGACTACTGTGTCAGCCTTCTCTCTGATCTCCCTTCCTCCTCTCTCGCCCCACTCCAGTCTATTCTTCACTCCGCTGCCCAGCTCATCTTCCTGCAGAAACGCTCTGGGCATGTCACTCCCCTTCTTAAACAACTCCAGTGGTTGCCTATCAACCTCCGCTCCAAACAAAAACTCCTCACTCTAGGCTTCAAGGCTCTCCATCATTTTGCTCCTTCCTAACTCTCCTCCCTTCTCTCTTCCTACTGCCCACCCCACACGCTCCTCTCCTCTGCCGCCCACCTCCTCACTGACCCTCAGTCTTGCCTATCCCGCCATCTACCCTGGGCCACATCCTCCCGTAGTCCTGGAACGCCCTCCCTCCTCACCTCCGCCAAACTGATTCTCTTCCCCTCTTCAAAACCCTACTTAAAACTCACCTCCTCCAAGAGGCCTTCCCAGACTGAGCTCCCCTTCTCCCTCTACTCCCTCTACCACCCCCCTTCACCCCTCCGCAGCTTAACCCTCTTTTCCCCTCATCTCCCTCTGCTCCTCCCCCTCTCCCTTCCCATCCCCTCAACACTGTACTTGTCTGCTCAACTGTATATATTTTCATTACCCTATTTATTTGTTAATGAACTGTACATCGCCTTGATTCTATTTAGTTGCCATTGTATTTACGAGATGTTCTTCCCCTTGACTCTATTTACTGCCATTGTTCTTGTCTGCCTGTCTCCCCCGATTAGACTGTAAGCCCGTCAAATGGCAGGGACTGTGTCTATCTGTTGCCGACTTGTTCATTCCAAGTGCTTAGTACAGTGCTCTGCACATAGTAAGTGCTCAATAAATACTATTGAATGAATGAATGAATGAATGAATAATAATAATGTTGGTATTTGCTAACTGCTTACTCTGTGCAGAGCACTGTTCTAAGCGCTGGGGTAGATACAGGTCATCAGGTCATCCCACGTGAGGCTCACAGCCTTAATCCCCATTTTACAGATGAGGCAATTGAGGCACAGAGAAGTGATGTGAGTTGCCCACAGTCACACAGCTGACAGGTGGCAGAGCCGGGATTTGAACACATGACCTCTGACTCCCAAGCCCGGGCTTTTTCCACTGTGCCCTGCTGCTTCTCTCTATTAAGTGCTTAGTGGGAGGGATGACTATTAAATTCTTACAGGGTACAGAAGGAGCATGGAGTACTGGCCTGAGAGTCAGAAAGTCATTCATTCACTCAATTGTATTTATTGAGTGCTTACACTGAGCACAGCATTGTACTAACTGCTTGATAATAATGGTACTTGCTAAGTGCTTATAATTTGCTAAGCACTGTTATAAATACAAGGGAGCCAGGTTGAACGCCGTCCCTGTCCCACATAGGGCTCATACTCATAATCCCCATTTTACAGATGAGGTAATTGAGGCCCAGAGAAGTGAAGTGACTTTACCGAGGTCACAGAGCAGAGAAATGGCAGGGCTGGGATTGGAAACCATGACCTTCTGACTCCCAGGTCCATGCTCTCTCTCTGCTAAGTCACACTGGGTTCTAATCCTGGCTCTGTCACTTGTCTGCTGTGTGGCCTTGGGCAAGTCACTTAACTTCCCTGAGCCTCAGTTGCCTCATGTGTAAAATGGGGATTAAGACTATGAGCCCCATTTTGGACAGGGACTGTGTCGAACCTTTCATTCATTCATTCAGTGAATGAATTGATTCCCCCTCCCATCCTCCAACTCCCCCTCCCATTCTCTAACTGTTGGGGTTCCTCAAGGGTCAGTTCTTGGCCCTCTTCTGTTCTCCATATACACTCACTCCGTCGGTGAACTCATCCGCTCTCACGGCTTCAACTATCATCTCTATTCAGATGATACACAGATCTACATCTCCACCCCTGTCCTCTCCCCCTCCCTTCAGGCTTGCATCTCCTCCTGCCTCCAGGATGTCTCTACCTGGATGTCTGCCCACCACCTAAAACTCAACATGACCAAAACTGAACTCATCTTCCCTCCCAAGCCCTGTCCTCTTCCTGACTTCCCTATCACTGTGGATGGTACAACCATCCTTCCCGTCTCTCAGGCCCGCAACCTCGCTCTCATCTTTGACTCGACTCTCTCGTTCACCCCACACATCCGATCTGTCACCAAAACCTGCTGGTCTCTCCTTTATAATATCGCCAAGATCTGCCCCTTCCTTTCCACCCAAACGGCTATCTTACTGTTACAGGCTCTTGTAATATCCCGGTTAGATTACTGTGTCAGCCTGCTCTCTGATCTTCCTTCCTCCTCTCTCTCCCCACTCCAGACTATTCTTCACTCTGCTGCCCGGCTCATCTTCCTGCAGAAACGCTCTGGGCGTGTCACTCCCCTTCTTAAAAACCTCCAGTGGTTGCCTATCAACCTCCGCACAAAACAAAAACTTCTCACTCTAGGCTTCAAGGATCTCCATCACCTTGCCCCCTCCTACCTCTCCTCCCTTCTCTCTTTCCACTGCCCACCCCGCACGCTCAGCTCCTCTGCTGCCCATCTCCTCACCGTCCCCCATTCTCGCCTATCCCGCGTCAGTCCCTGGGCCACATCCTCCCGCGGTACTGGAGCGCCCTCCCTCTTCACCTCTGCCGAACTAATTCTCTTCCCCTCTTCAAAATCCTACTTAAAGCTCACCTCCTCCAAGAGGCCTTCTCAGACTGAGCTCCCCTTTTCCCTCTGCTCCCCCTCTACCCCCCTTCACCTCTCCTCAGCTAAGCCCTCTTTTCCCCCCTTTCCCTCAACTCCCCCTCTCCCTTCCCCTCCCCTCAGCACTGTACTCGTCCGCTCAACTGTATATATTTTCATTACCCTATTCATTTTGTTAATGGATGTACATCACCTTGATTCTATTTATTTGCTATTGTTTTAATGAGATGTTCATCCCCTTGATCCTATTTATTGCTATTGTTCTTGTCTGTCCGTCTCCCCTGATTAGACTGTAAGCCCGTCAAAGGGCAGGGACTGTCTCTATCTGTTACTGATTTGTACATTCCAAGTGCTTAGTACAGTGCTCTGCACATAGAATCCATTCAATCGTATTTATTGAGCGCTTACTGTCTTTAGAGCACGGTACTAAGTACTTGGAAAGCAAAATTCAGCAATAAAGAGAGACAATCCTTGACCACACCAGGCTTACAGTCTAGAAGGGGAAAGACAGATATCAAAACAAAATATTTAAATAGAATTATAGATATATACATAAGTGCTGTAGGGCGGGGGGAGGGGGGAAGAGCAAGGGAGTGAGTCGAGGTGACGTGGAAAGGAGGGGGAGCTGAGGAAAAGGGGGCCTTCATCTGGGAGGGCCTTTTGGAGGAGGTGAACCTTCAGTAGGGCTTTATAAGGAGGAAGAGTGATTGTTTGGTGGATCTGAGGGGAGACAGGACATTCCAGGCCAGTGATAGGACATGGGCCAATGGTCAACGGCGGGACAGGTGAGATTGAGGCCCAGTGTGAAGGTTAGCATCAGAGGAGCGGAGTGTGTGGGCTGGGATGGAGAAGGAGAGAAGGGAGGTGAGGTAAGAAGAGGCAAGGTGATGGAGAGCTTTGAAGCCAAAAGTGAGGAGTTTTTGTTTGATAACCTGATTTGCTTGTACCCACTCCAGTGGTTAGTACAGTACCTGGCACATAGTAAACAGTTAACCAATATCACAATTATTATTGTGATTATTCAAAGGGAGAGAGAGCAGGGTAAATGAGAGTTTAGTCAGGGAAGGCCTCTTGGAAGAGATGCGATTTTAGGAAGGCTTTGAAGACAAAGAGAGTGGAGGTCTGACATGAAGCGGAGGGCGGCCCAGGCCAGGATAACGGACATACCTGCTGCAGGTCCAAAATTCTGTGCAGTGGAGTGGATAGAGATATTCTAAACAGCTGGTGATTATGTGTTTCTCATCGATTTACCACTAAGTGGCAAGAACTCAAAGACACTGACACGATTCCCTGTGATTTTCCTAGTTTCATATTTCCATATCAATTCACTGAACTCATTTGTAGAGATTTTCACAGGTAACACTTGGCAAAATGATTCTCTAAATATTTCCAAAGTGCGATAAGTTGAAGAGTATATTTGAAGATCAAATTACACACAAAACAAACTGAGGCTTTTTCAATCAATCAACAGTATTTATTGAGTGATGACTGCGAGGAGAACGATATTAAGTGTTTGGGAAAGTAAAATAGAGTTAGTAGATATGATCCCTGCCCTCAAAAAAGTTGTACTTAAATAATATATATATTTTGTTGGTTCCTATTTGTTACCTTATCCTTAATTCTCATTAATCGTAGAATCATAGATTAATAGTCCAAAATGTGTCCTCTGGGATGGATGCCCCTTATTATCTTAATCAGCTCCCTGGATGATGACACCACAACCTCTTAAGTATTTGGTTCCTATGCTTTATTACCCCTGCAGAAAAATTTCTTCCTTTTTCCCAAATGAAATCCCTCCAGCTTTAATTTCATTTCCTTTAGTCTAGACCTCTGACGCCACGGAGAATAACCGGTCAACCTCTTCCCTATAAAAATGCCTTCACAAGCTTAAAGCCTAGTTAGTATCAAGTCTTTCCTTAGTCTGGTTTCTCTGGACTTTGCTGGGGTCATCTCATCTCTACCGATAGCAGACCCGTGTAGTGGTTGGACTCTAGGACTTCCCGGCCTTCTCAGCTCTATAATATCCCCGTATGACTCTCACGGTGACCTATCTTTCCAATCAATCAGTTGATCGATCCATTAAGTAATAATATTTATTTAGCACCTATTGTGTGCAGAGCACTATACCTATAAGAATACAACAGGATCATAGACATGATTCCTATCTCGGAGGAGTATATAGTTTAGAAGGGGAGATAGACACTAAAATAATTTTCAGATAGGAAAATGAAGACAATGGGATAAGTGAGTATGTAAGTTCTTGGTTGGTGCAAAGTGCTGGTAGGGATAAAAGCAGGGCAAAGGAGAAATGAATCGGAGAAGTCTCCGGGAGGAGAAGAGATTTCAGAATTATTTTGAGAAAGGGGGAAGCTGTGATCTAACAGATATGAAGAGGGAGGGAGTCCCTAGCAGGAGGAATGTTGAGAAGAGAAGATTAGAGTCGGAAGAAATGAGAGCAAGACACAGAGATTAGGAAAGCTTGAGAGAAATGAAGCATGTGAGTTTGTGTATAGGAGGAGAAGAGGTTGAGGTACAGTGGGAGAAGAGAACAGATAGGAGAGGGGAGATTGCTGATAGAGTACTTTAAGATCATTGGCCAAGAGATTATGTTGGATATGGAGGGAAATGTTTTGTCATTAGGAGATTGGGGGGACATGCTGAAAGAAGCTTTAAGAAAATGATCTGGCCTGCAGAGGAGAAAGGATGGAGGCAGAGAATATTGCAATAATCAAGCCGGGAGGTGAAAAGCACCATGACCAGTGGCTGTTAGGTAGAGAGGAAGGGGTAAATTCTGAAGATTTAATGGTGGAAGAACTGACAGGATTCGATAGACTGAATATGGAGGTTTGAAGGGAGAGAGGAGTCAAAATTATGGATTTGAGAGATGGGAAGGATGGTCGTGTTGCCAAGTGCAAGCCCGGCCTCCAGAAGGCTGTGCTGTCTCCCTGCTAACCTGTGAGCCCCTGACTATCTTCTACCTACCCTAGCATTTAGTACAGTGCTTGACACAAAGTATGTGTTTAAGTACGGTATTTTTGTTATTATTAGTATCATCTGTTTCAGACCCCTCTGTGCTCACCCGAGGCACCGGTCCAGACCTACCTGGCACTATCCAGTTGAGAAGGACAGAAGCAGGTGAGCGAGAAGCCTCTGTGAAATACCGAACTCTGGGAAGGCCACGGCGGGTAGTCTAGTTGAAGCAGTCACTCTGAGTCCTAAGGAGACAGAACTTCAGCTCCTCTAGTCATGGTACCCTACTGCTTTATCTTTACTTTGTGTATTTATCCTTCTTATTTGCCCATGTCTTCTGTGTGGTTTTAGTGTTTTTATTGTTTCAACTTTCCTTTTGAGTCTATCGCCAGTCCTTTTCCCGCCACTCATATACTTAGATTACGAATCCCTGTGTATTCCTTCCCAGTTCTGAGTACCGTGCTCTGCACACAGTAGATGGAGAATATTAGAGAGAGGAGAGGATTTGGGAGGCAAGATGAGGAGTTCAATTTCTGAAATATTGAATAGGAGTTGTTGTTCAGACATCTATGCGGAAATGTCCTGTAGGCAAGAGGAACTATGAGATTGTGGTGGAGGTGAGAGGTCAGGGCTAGAAAGGTAGATTTGGGAGTCTGCTGCCTAGAGGTGCTAATTAAAGGTATTGTGTTGTGTGTAGTCAGATCATACGCCGAGGTTTTTGGAATATCAGAATCAATGTTTCTTGAAAATATGACCGACAGTAAAGATTACTGTAGTTAACGGTGTTCTTAAATGTCAGCAGCTGTGCTTCCATAGATACTAATTGAGTAAATGAAATTTCCAGTGGTCTTTGCCTTTGAAGCTTTGACCACCTACAGTCCACCAGACAAACATCCTAAATTAATCCTACCTAATCTTCACCTCCCTCCCCGGGACAATTATATGGGATTTAGAGGCTCAAGGAATTCAGCTGCATAACCACGCATAAATGACTGTACTATAGAAAATCAAGCAAGTTTCTTCCAACAGAATAAAAATACACTAAGAGCAGTGGCTTCACCAAAAATATAAAGATTCTGTTACAAGGAGGATCTAAATGGCAAGTGCCTTCTGTTCATTTCTAGATTAATTCTCGATCAATAAAGCATAAAGGTGATATCAGAAAAGGACGTCTGAATACTGTGCTATTTGGTCTGCCGTAGTCCTCTTGCTCCCTGCATGATGATGACAATGGTATCTGTTAAGCACTTATTAAGTGCCAAGCACTGTACTAAACACTGGGGTAAAAGCGAGATCAGGTTGGACACAGTCCCTGTCCCTCATGAAACTCACTGTCCAAGGGGAAGGGAGAACAGTTACTGAATCCCCATTTTACAGATGTGGAAACTGAGACACCAGAAAAGTGAAGGGATTTGATCTAGGTCATAGAGCAGGCCAGTGTCAGAGCTGAAATTAGAACCCATATCCTTTGATTCCTGGGCCCATCTCTTTCCTCTAGGCCCTGCTGCTTCTCATCTATATCTGCATCTAAAGCTATGCAATAGTGTATGCAGATGAAGAGATAGAAAACATAATGAAAGGGCAGGATGGCACTTGGAAGACTGCAAGATAGATAGGGGGTATAATTAACAATAATAGTAATGTTGGTATTTGTTAAGCACTTACTATGTGCAGAGCACTGTTCTAATCACTGGGGTAGATACAGGGTCATCAGGTTGTCCCACATGAGGCTCACAGTCTTAATCCCCATTTTACAGATGAGGGAAATGAGGAACAGAGAAGTGAAGTGACTTGCCCACAGTCACACAGCTGACAAGTGCTAGAGCTGGGATTCGAACCCATGACCTCTGACTCCCAAGCCCAGGCTCTTTCAACTGAGCCACGCTTTTTCTCTATTGGGTATTAAGCTCTATACATAGTTGAAAGGTCGACAAAGTTGTTTTGATGTCCAAGCTTCTGATTTATCCATGGGGCCGGAATCTACTTCACAAGACTAGGTAGAATCCTGAAGTTATTTTATCAGCATCATATGCAAATGACAATCCACATCAAATGGCAGAACAAATGATTGTATCTGTTATGTGTTTACTATGTGCAAAGTTCTGTACTAAGCCCTGGGATCGATACAATGAGATCAGACAGAGATCATAAACTGAGGGGTAGGGAGAGCGAACATTTAATCCCTATTTACATATGAGGAAACAGAGGAGAGGTTAAATGACATGCCCAAGGTCACATAGCAGCCATGTGACAGAGCTAGGAATAGAACCCAGGTCTTGTGACCCTCAGGCTCGTGCCGTGATCAAAAGAGGTCTCAAATGATATGACTAATTAGTGTGCTGTTTGAAGACCACCGTAGTAGACAAGGCTGGTGAGCAAAAGTAAGGCGAGGGATCCCTTTCCTCGGACAGCAACTCCTTGAAGCCTGGCACGCTAGGAGACCCAACCCACCAGGAGTAATCCTGGCTTGTAAACAAGGAAGAAATGCAAATTGATTCCAAATTAGTATTTTCAACTACATTTGCATACATGGGTATGACTTTACCATCAATAGCATCATCTTTGATTATAAAGGACAGATGTATGTATGTATAAATATATATCATATATGTATATACATATATATACATACATATATGTATTTTCCACAAGCACACACACATATATTTATATATATATATATATATATAATATATATATACACACATATTTGTATTTTCAACTGCTTATTGAGTGATTTCATCCTGACAGACATACCGTGTCCTGTTATGCCCTCCAACCCACTATTTGTAATTAATTTTAGAGAAGAGCATGGCTCAGTGGAAAGAGCACGGACTTGGAAGTAAGAGGTCATGAGTTCAAATCCCTGCTCTGCCACTTGTCAGCTGTGTGACTGTGGGCAAATCACTTAACTTCTCTGTGCCTCAGTTCCCTCATCTGTAAAATGAGGATTAACTGTGAGCCTCACGTGGGACAACCTGATTACCCTGGATCTACCCTAGCGCTTAGAACAGTGCTCGGCACATAGTAAGCGCTTAATAAATACCAACATTATTATTATTATTATACTATTCAACACGGGACTATTTTCTCATTGTCGCCCTCCTGGTCTTCCCCTCTCCAGCCTCTCCCCAGTGCAATCTAAACTCTATGCTTCTGCCCAGATTATCCTCTGAAATGTCGCTCAGGTCACTCTTCCCCTCTCCCCCAAACCCACTGTCGTCTGCCAGTTTCCTTCTGCATCCAGCAGAGATTCCTTACCAAGGTTTCTCATTGGCTCTCCCTCCACCTTCGCACGTCTCCCTGGCTGCTAATCCCTGGCTCACTTCTTTTGCTCTTAACATGCTCAGATCCTTCTTCCAAACCTCTGCTGTCATTAGAGAAGCAGCTTAGTTCAGTGGAAAGAGCCCGGGCTTGGGAGTCAGACAGAATGGGTTCAAATCCCAGCTTTGCCACTTGTCAGCTGTGTGACTGTGGTCAAGTCACTAAACTTCTCTGGGCCTCAGTTCCCTCATCTGTAAAATGGGGATTATGACTGTGAGCCTCATGTGGGACAACCTGATTATCCTGTATCTACCCCAGTGCTCAGAACAGTGCTCTGCACATAGTAAGTGCTTAACAAATACCAATATTATCATTATTATTATAATACCCACCTCCAAAAGCGTGTTCACATCCGACCCAGAATCTGGAAGACCCTTTCCCCCAAAACTGCTAGATCTCAGCCATCCCGACCTTCAAAGCCCTCTTAAAATATCACTTCCCCCAGTGACCCTTTTTTGACTAATTATCAGCATTCCAACTTCTATCAGCCTCCATCCACTTATGTTTATGGTCATCCTTAGCATTTGGGTATAAATGCATAATTGATCGAACTTGCAATTTTACCTATTCTGATTCCATGGATAAGGAAAGGGCAAGTAGTGTGGTCTAATGGAGCAGCGTGGCTCAGTGGAAAGAGCATGGGCTTTGGAGTCAGAGGTCACGAGTTCGAATCCCAGCTCCGCCACTTGTCAGCTGTGTGACTGTGGGCAAGTCACTTAACTTCTCTGTGCCTCAGTTACCTCATCTGTAAAATGGGGATGAAGACTGGGAGCTCCATGTGGGACAACCTGATTCCCTTGTGTCTACCCCAGCGCTTAGAACAGTGCTCGGCACATAGTAAGCGCTTAACAAATACCAACATTATTATTATTATTAATGGAAAGAGAGGCTGGGAGTTAAGGGAAACAGAGTCAGCCCGGGTAAATCATTTAAACTCTCTGGGATCCAGTTTCTTCATCTAGAGATGAAATTGATCGTGAGCCCCGTGTGGAAAATAACATGGCTTAATGGAGAGAGCACAGGGCTATGAGCCAGGAGACCTGGGTTCTATGCCCAGCTCTGCCTCCTGTCTGCTGTGTGACCATGGGCTAGTCACTGAAATTTTTGGTCCCTCGTTTTTCCTGCTCTGAAAATTGGGAATTAAATATCTCCTTCCCCTTGCCATTCGACTGTGAGCCTCAGGAGGGATGGGAACCGAGTCTACTCTGCAGATGTATCTTCCCCTGCACTTCGGTGTACTGCTTGGTACGTTGTAGGCGTTTAACATATATCACAAGTATTATTATCGTATTCTTGTATCTACCCCAGTACTTAGCACAAAGTAAGCATTTAATAAATACAGTCATTATTAATGCATCTTTCCTGTCTCTTCCTGTTTCTGTGCTTCTGGTGAATATGCTAAGCACTTAGTATAGTGAATTGCAGTCAATAATATTTATTATTACTAATAGTAATATTATTTTTTTTGTAGTAATCATATACTTTTTATTACTACTATCAATATTACTCAGTCCTAGTATTGGATTGTTTATGCTCTTTTGATTAGTCATAAATGAACTATTTTTGTTAGAATGTCCCTGTCTATGACAGGAGAGACTCGATCAAACCGCACAATTTCACAGCACTGTCATTATGAAACTACTGACCAAACTTGCATGCAGTATTTTTTGTCTTTCCCCCAAAATTTTTACCCTCATTTGGCAAAGATCTGGGGCTTGAAATATGCATAGAAATCTACATTTTAAAAAACAGCCAGGCTGCTCTTAAATGAAACATTCCATCCTAGGGGAAGGAACACAAACACTGTTGAGCTAAACTAAACTAAATCTTCACTGGATGTGAGGATGTTCTGCATTGAAACCACATTTCAACTGCTCTGAATCTGAAGAGGTCAATTGTAACCACAGTACTAAAACCACATTTTTTAAAATACTTTATTATTTTTCCATAAGAAACGATAACAAAAACCATGTTGAGGGAAAACCACAATCTGGGGAAAATAGATATAATTATTTTTCCCACAGTTTTGGCTGTGGACATGGAAGAATGAACAGCAAGTAGGTGAGAGAGTAGACCACTAGTAATAATTCATTTTCTTATTCATTGATTGTATTTTTTTTAAAATGGTGCCCTTCACTGACAGCTTGTGACTATGAGCCCTGTCAGATTATTTATTCAAAGCGGTTAACAGTGGAGAGAAACGAAGGCTAGCTAAAGGATATCATGGTAAAACTCCTGCAGGATAGGGCTAGTTTAAAAATTAGATCTCAAGGTGGGAAGGTTGGTTTAACACCGTTAATGGGAAATTCAACAAATACAACACACTTCTCGCGAGATCCTAGCCTATCCAGGAGGAACCCTGGCCACTCTCCATGCATTTAAAGACCGTGCTCAGGTGTACCGATAAACTTTCTCATCTTCTTTATCCAGTTCTTTGGGGATTGTACTTTTTTATTCTCCTGGGTGCCATCTCATCATTTCGGTTGCAGGGTCAAACCTAAGCAAAGGTAGGACATGTGTTGAGGGTGTGTGGAAGAAAAAGAGTGAAGGGAAAGGAAAATAGAGAAAAAGAAGAAGTGGAAGGAGAAGGAAAGGGAAAGGGAGGGAAAGAAGATAATGGGGGATAAGAGAGAAAGGAAAAGAGGAAAAGAAGGAAAAGGGGAGAAAGAAAGGAGTGGAAGGAAAAGGTGGGGGGAAACGGTGAAGAGAGGAGACAAAAATTGAGGAAACAAGGCAGGAGGAGGTAAAAAATGAAGCTTCTCACCCTCCCTGCTGCACAGTTAGTTTCCAGGCTACCATTCAGGGATTTCTCTACCTCTATGAGATCCAGGATGGGTCAGAGGCTTTTTTCACCTGCCACTCCAGAACCCACTGAACTGGCAAAAATCCAGCACATAGTCACAGCACCTCTGCATGGCCCAAGGCCACTGGCCACTGATGGCACCGCCAAGCCAGAGGTAGTGGAGCATGAAGCTGATGTCAGTCACACGAATGCAGTGGTTGGTGACTCCAGGCTATCCAGTCCCTCGGTAGTATTTATTTAGGACTTACCCTGTGCAGAACACTATGCTACTCCCTTGGGAGAGATAGTAGATAAGATTCCTGCCCTCGAGGAGATTAAAATCTAATGTTTTACAAGGATCTGATAATCAGGGACCTAGGAATTAATTTGGCCACCACACTGCTATTGGGTCCCGTTCCCTATATCAACCTCGGTAGATTCCCAGAGTGCCAGGGTGGATGAGGAATGACACACCTGGATGGCTTATCCCCAGGGGACTCCGAGTCTAGGGAATAGATGAGCCTCTGGCCAGGCCCTGGAGTTCAGTGAGAGCAAGAAAAACATCAAGGGCTCAAGGGCAAAAGAGAGAACCAACAGCTTGGCTCCACCCAGGAATTTTATGGCTCTCCTGAGGGAAATGGGAGATTATAGTCAATCCCTTTTCGTAATGACACCCATTTCTTCATGGTACCCTCTAACTGTTATATTGTCATACACTTCAAACAGGGCACATGAGTGTGCCAGATGTGAACGTCGGTGAGAGTGGGAAAAGACTGTTGCTTCACTAGATCTTAAGCTTCCCGAAGTCCGCGATTGGTGCCCACTCACTCTAGTTTTTTGTACTATCTCAAACACTTAATATAGTGCTCCGCACTAAAAAAATGCCATCGATTGATTGTAAAAGGACCAGAAGACTATGGAACAGAATACACAAAAATCCACCGATGTATCTCACTGATATAGCTATACACGTTGACTGAGGAACGTGCTTGGGTACACTTCAAGAGGAGGAGCTTTGACAGAACTGTGACAGTGTGGATGACAGATTTTCCAGATTCCCCATCAGTTCAAATCCGATGCCAGCCCGGGACCTGACTCTCTTGGGTGTCCGGGCAGCCGTGATGGAGTCACAGGTGTGGGCCCAGTGTGGACCACAGGGTGTGTACTGCCGAGGGTTGGCCTCGGCTAGCCAGGATGGAGGAACAGGCTACCTCCCTTCCGCTAACCTTGGCAGAGCCTTTCCAGGGCCAGAGTGGCTCCCACAGGCCCATTCGGGAAAGGGGAAAGAAAAATCAAATCCAGACATATTTTTCATCATTTTTAAAAAATGAAATGAAAACAAACATGAGGGTGTGGGTGAATGTAGCATCTGTGTCTACTTCGACTGGCTCAGGCCAGGGCCAGAGAGTCCAGAGAGAAGTCACAGATGCTTCCTTGCTCTGAGGGGAGGGGAAAGAAAGGCTTCCTCTCTCCAGACCCCCTCCAGAGCCCTCCAGAGCGAGAGATGGACCTTGATCCCCACCTCTGCCGGGTCAGCTTCTCTGTCCCCTGATCTAGTGGGAGAAACTGAGTGCATACACTTCCCTCTCCCCACACAGTGCCTCCTCCTCCTTTTCATCCCCCCGGAAAGGCAGCAGCCTGGCCTCCTTCCTCCTATGGAGCGTCATGGAAAATCCGGCCTCCCTTTTCCCCGGTTCCATCTCGTGGTCAAGGAGGATCGGGCAAATTAGTAATTTAAACTATGATGATGGTGATGATGATAATGATGTTGGTATTTGTTAAGTGCTTAGTATGTACAGAGCACTGTTCTAAGCACTGGGGTAGATACAGGGTAATCAGGTTGTCCCATGTGAGGCTCACAGTTAATCCCCATATTCCAGATGAGGTAACTGAGGCACAGAGAAGTTAAGTGACTTGCCCACAGTCACACAGCTGACAAGTGGCAGAGCCGGGATTCGAACCCATAACCTCTGACTCCCAAGCCCAGACTCTTTCCACTGAGCCATGCTGCTTCTCTAGCAGTAGTCACTACAGAACACTCGTTCATCAGATCAAGATGAAGGATTTCACCTGATTAATGTATCACAATGCCAACCTGTTGTGGAACTGTTCGGACAACCAAACGACTTTGGTACAAGTCCCTGCTATTTCAGGAGACTCATGGAAAAGTTGGCAATATCTGAAGATCCGCAGAAACTCTAGTGGTCTGTACAAATAATAATAATAATAACTGTAGTATTTGTTAGTGCTTACTAAGTTCCAAGTACTGTACTAAGTGCTGGGGGGGGATACAAGTAAATGGGATTGGACACAATGCCTAGCCCACATGGGGCTCACAGTCTCAATCCCCATTTTACAGATGAGGTAACTGAGGCACAGAGAAGTGAGGCTACTTGGCCAAGGTTGTCCAGCAGACAAGTGGCAGAGCAGGGATTGGAACTCATGACCTTCTTCCTCCAGGTCCAGGCTCTGTCCACTACACCATGTTGCTTCCCAAAGACAGAATGGATAAGAAATAATAATAATAATAATAATGATATTAAAGCGCTTACTATGTGCCAAGCACCATTCGAAGTGCTGACGATATTCACTTCACTTGAAACAGTTCAAGAATCCAGATTTGCCTCTCGCTTCTTACGTGTGAAAGAACAATGAAATCCCTGAATGTGAAAAACGTTTATAAAGATACCCCATCTTCTATTCTAAAGATTCTTCCCAAGGATAAACGGTGGACATTTGAGAACTACAGAAAGCTGCGTGATTACCTATTTTAGTGTCTTGTTCAGATTTAGACATTTAACCAGTTTGGAAAGGGTAAGATCTGGGCTCCACACCCTTGAGACCCCGGATGGAAGTGAGGATCATCTCCCTCATCTTTAAGACTGTGAACCTCACGTGGGACAACCTGATTCCCCTGTATCTCCCCAGCGCTTAGAACAGTGTTCTGCACATAGTAAGAGCTTAACAAATACCAACATGATTATTATCTTCCTTTCCAGTTCTGAGTTCCCGCCCTCTCTGCAGTTAGGCATTTTCTCCTGCCCTCAGGGCATCTCTGCTTGGATGTCCTGCCAACACCTCGAACTTAATATGTCCAACAGAACTCCACATCTTCCCACCCAGACCCGGGTCCTTCCCCATCTTTCCCTTCACTGTAGACCACACGACTATCCTCCCTGTCTCCCAAGCCCTGTCTCAATTGGTATTATCCCTGTCTCTTCACTCACTTAACCCATATATTCATTCTGCCATTAAATCTTATCTTTTCTCCCTTTTATTTAATGACATTTGTTTAGCGCTTATTATATACCCAGCACTATACTAAACTAGGGTAGATTCAGCTAATCAGGTTGGGCCCATTCCATAACCCACATGAGACTCATAGTATTAAGCCTCATTTTAGAGATGGGGTAACTGAGGCCCAGAGAAGTTGTGATTTGCCCAAAGCCACGCAGCAGAAAAGAGGCAGAACCAGGATGAGAACCCAGGTCCTTCTAACTCCCAGGCCTGTGCTCTTTGCACTGAGCCACGCTACTGCTAACATACCTTACCCATTTCCTACTACAACCTAGTCTGCCCACTTGGCAGCGCGGCATAGTGGAAAGCACTGGCTCGGGAGCCAGAGGTCATGGGTTCTAATCCCACTCCGCCACTTGTCTGCTGTGTGACCTTGGGCAAGCTACTTAACTTCTCTGGGCCTCAGTTACCTCATCTGTAAAGTGGGGATCTGCAAATGTGAGCCTATGTGGGACAACCTGCTTACCTTATATCTTCCCCAGTGCTTAGAACAGTGCTTGGCATATAGTATGAGCTTAACAAATACATTATTATTATTATTATTATAATCATTATGATTTGCTCCTCTAATGCCAAACTAATTTTACCTCAGTCTCATCTGTCTCCCCACCAGCACTTTGCCCATGTGCTCCCTCTTTATATATGACAGACCACCACTCTCTCCACCTTCAAAACCTTCTTAAAATCACATTTCCTCCAAGAGGCATTCCCCAAGTAAGACTCATCTCCCCTTCTCCCTCTCCCTGATGTGTTGTCTCTATACCTAGATGTGCAAATTTCAACACTCGATATTCACCTCAACCTCTGCCCCACAGCACTTAGGTACTTATCCTTAATTTATTTTAATTTTTGAATACTCCTCTTATGGGCAGGGAACATATCTACCTAATCTGTTATATTGTACTCTACCAAGTGCTTAATACTGTGCTGTTTACACCTTAAACACTCAATAAATACCTGAGTGATTGACTGGTTGTTGCATAAATTTGTTCATCTTGCCTCATTTTTGTTCTCATTGTATTTCACATTGTACTTAAGGAGGTTATTTGAAACAAATAGAATGATCCGTCTTTTACTACGAATGCACACCGGTTGCCTAAATCTGTTAACAATACTTTAATAAGTTTGTTGTGGGCAGGGACCGTCTCTGCTAATTCTGTTACATTGCATTTTCCCAAGCATTTAATACAGTGCTCTGCATAAAAATAAGCACTCAATAAATACCACTGGTTGATCAATTGATTTAAAGGGCAATTACCTTCTAGAAGGAAATATAAGAAAGCCATAAAATTAATTTGTAATTAATTAAATTATCATTAATTTGTATTACTATGGAAGGTTGTCTTTTGTACATTCTTGTCTACTAACCTTCCAATTCATATTTTAGTCTCTTCCATTGACTTTATCATTCGATCAGAGATAATTATTGAGCAGTTATTTAGAGCACTTTACTAAGCAGTTGGGTGAGTACAATAGAGTAGATAGACATGGCCCCTGTCCTCGAGGAGTTTACAATCTTTATTTTAATCAGGGCAAGTCATATACTATCTCTGGGCTTAAGGGTCAAGATGGGAGGAGTGAAAAGGAGAGAAGTGAGCTGAAAAGTAGAGAAGTGAGCTAGTGAGATGAAGTCACCTAAGGGGAGGTTAAAAAAGAAGAAGGAAATCACTCTTGGGCAGAAAGGAATGAGGATGAAGGAAAGGTAGAAAATCCCCAGAGAAAGCAGGGAAAGCAATGGGAGTTGGGAGACTCAGAGAAGGGAGCAGCCTAAAGAAATAGGGTGGGAGAGGAAAGAATCTCTGAATAGGCGGGAATGTAACTTGCCAAAGGGTTAGTGAGAGAGGGAGAGAATCAGAGACAGAGAGAGACAGAGCGATAGAGATAAGGAAAAAATGTTGGGCAGGAGTAGGGAGGAAACTGAACACTGAATAATGCCCATCTCTGAAGTTAAATTGCCAAGGTTCAGTGATGGGTGGGTTGGGAGACCACATGGGAATCTCAAGGAATACAAATTAGGTGATCCCTTGAGAATAAATCTAAAGGTAATGTCTAGAAAAACGAAGACCTGTCAAGGTTGTTGGAGGAAGGAGGAGAGGAAATTCAGGAGAGATGGAAATGGTCAGCAAGAGTAGGAGAGACTGAGGGTAAATTGAGGAATCTCCCAAGAAAGGAAGAGAGGAGTGGGAAGCAGTTGTGAGGAAAGAGTTGGGAGCAGTAAGGATGGGGGAAGAATTGGATACTGAATTGTTGATGACTGAGTATTAACTGTTAGGATTTAATGCTAATTCCCACCCTTACCTACCTTTTCTCCTTTCCAAATCCCTCTTCTTTCCCAACTCTTCCCTTTCCCTTCATCCTGGCAGCAATAGCTGTTGCTATGGAGAAGCTGATTGGTAAAATGTCATCATCACTTTGCACCATTCTCTGAGTGATGTAATAATGCCACATGATGACACGTGGGGGTCACAAATTGTACACCTCTTCTTCCCGTATCCCAACTGTTCAGTGTTTCATTTTGTTTGGATCTTCTGCTAAACTGTTGCTGACCCCTCAGCTGATGATATGGGAGGTAGTGGCAAAGAGGGAATATGACAGGTAAATGAGACCCTTGCAAAATTTACTGATTAAATGGGATATGGGTGAACTTTACGCCATTTGACAATGGTTTGTCCAGAGCCTTGACTTGGTGAAGAGAATTAGATAAAATTCTTGAGGATCATTCCAAATTTCAGTTTCTGAGAGTTTCTAGCCCAAGACAAACCAGATGTAAGTCTGGACTTATAAAAATCGATGTTACAAAATACGCTTGGGAGATAATTAAGCTTTCTGTAGTGCCATTCCACCCCACTTCTCTCTCTCCTGATTTAGTGATTTAGGACACTTTGTTTCATTTTGTTGGCAGAAAAGAAAACGAAAAAGAACTCCGGGGTAATATCTAAAAACTCTAATTGCTTTAATTATAAAGAAAGCCAACAGATATTTTGAAAGCTTTGACAATGGATCAGGAGGCATTTTACAATGTGGCAGGGCTGACTAAGTGCTGAACAAAAGTGAGTTGGCTGAGGAACCCGTGGACAGAAACTTTCCCAGTTGTAAAGTTGTATTTGAATAAAATTGTTCAGATTGTGACTTTAAAAATCAAAGTTCTCTCATGTTTAAATTTACAATGAAAATATATCCATCTGTTTTTGGTTTGGATTTTATTGTAAAATGGTCCTAAAGTGTTGTTTGACCTCCTGCTCCCACCCTTTTTTGCCCATTTCCCGACTTGGACACAATCTTGATCTCATCGTCTCTATTCAGGGTACAGTCTCTACCCTCACCAACTCTGGAAATCCCTCTAAATGTCTAAAACCTCCTCACCTGACTCCTCTCCAACTCACCTTTTCCCCAAAGATCTGTCCTGTTCCTCAACAGAGACCTCTAATATTTTGACCCTATCCAATTTTTTCAAGTCATCTTGCCTCATTTCATCTCCATACCCAAAGTAACTTCCATTAACAGCCAAATGTACACCCTCAACACCACCCTCTCTCCTGCACTCACTCACTTCCCTTCATCAGTCTCATACCGCTAACAAACAGCACTGAATCAACTGTGCCTGAACCCCAGAGTGTTGCTGGAGGAAATCCCGATATCAAGCTGAACTGGTCCACCTGAAGTTCATCTTCCACAGGTTAACTCTGCTCCCTCCTCTACCCAGCAAAATTATTTTGCCACTTATCGACTTCCTTGCCCATTGCCCTCGCCAGTTATTCCAGACGTTTAACTCCCTCGTCAAACCCCATTTAGCCCCACCTCCCCCATCTCTTCCTCCTAAGATTCTGACCAGGTACTTTATTGAGAAACTTGAAACCATCAGGCATGATCTCCCTAAAATCTCCCTTGATCCTCCCCAGTCCCTCCTTCCTGCTACCCTTTCTTCAACTCTCCCATCTTTCCCAGCAGTATCTGAGGATGTTTCCTGCCTTCTCCCAAAATCCATCCCGTCCACCCGTGCATCTGACTCCGTCCCTACATACCTTATCAAACCTCTTGACCCCTCCTTTCTTTCCTCCCTGACCACCAATGTCGACTGTTCTCTCTCCAGTGGCTTTTTCCCCACTGCTTTCAAATATGCTCATGCCTCACTATTGTAAAAACCCCTACTTTGACCCCATGGCTTCCTCCAGTTATCACCCCATCTCCCTCCTACCATTCCTCTCCAAACTTCCTGAGTCAGTTATCCACACCCGCTGGCCTCCAGTTCCTTTCCTCCAGTTCTCTCCTCGAACCTCTCCAATCTGGCTTCTGCCCCCTGCAATCCACAGAAACTGCCATCTCAAAGGTCTGGGATCTCCTTCTTGCCAAATCCAAAAGCCTCTACTCTATTCTAATTCTCTCAACTGCCTTCAACACTGTGGACCATCCCCTTCTCCTGGAAACATCCATCCTTGGCTTCACTGACACTATCTCTCCTGATTCTCTTTCTACCTCTCTGGTTGCTCATTCTCTCTGTTTCACTGGGTCCTCCTTTGCCTACCACTGGCTAACAGTGGGAGTCCCTCAAGGATCAGTTCTGGGTCTCCTTTTTTCTCCAACTACACCCACTTCCTTGGAGAACTCATTTACACCCTTGGCTTCTACTTCCATCTCTATGTAGATGGTACCCCAATCTCCATCTCCAGACCTGATCTCTCTTCTTCCCTGAAGTCTCACATCTCCTCCTGCCTTCAGAACATCTCTACTTGAATGTCCTGCCATCACCTTGAATCTCCCAAACAGAGCTCATCTTTCCACTCAAACCCTGTCCTCTCCCTGACTTTTCTGCATCATTTTCCTTCTTGTCTCGCAAGCCTTGTTGTTATCCTCATCTCTCTCTATTAAAATGCACATACTCAACCTGTCACTAAATCCCACTGGTTCAGTCTTCACAACATTCCTAAAATTGGTCCTTTCTTCTCCATCCAAATGGCTACCATTTTAATTCCAAGCACTTATCTTATCCCACCTTGATTACTCTATCAGCCTCTTCGCTGACCTCCCTGCCTCCTATCTCTCCCCACTCAAGTCCATTCTCCACTCTGCTGCCTGGATCATTTTTCTACAAAAACGTCCTACCCAACTTTCTTTACTCCTCAGAAACATCCAGTGGTTGCTCATCCACCTCCACAACAAACAGAAATTCCTTTTCATCGGCTTTAAAGCACTCAATCACCTGTTCCTTCTTACTTTACCTTGCTGTTTTCCTACTTCGACCTCTCTCCCGCATCCTACCTCTGGCCTGGAGCTCCCTCCCTCCTCAAATAATAATGCTGGTATTTGTTAAGTGCTTACTATGTGCAGAGCACTGTTCTAAGCGCTAGGGTAGACAGAGGGTAATCAGGTTGTCCCACCTGAGGCTCACAGTCTTAATCCCCATTTTACAGATGAGGTAACTGAGGCACAGAGAAGTGAAGTGACTTGCCCACAGTCACACAGCTGACAAGTGACAGAGCTGGGATCGAACCCATGACCTCTGACTCCCAAGCCCGGGCTCTTTCCACTGAGCCACGAGACACTCTCCCCACCTTCATTGCCTTGTTGAAAGCACAACTCCTCCAAGAGGACTTCCCTGACTAAACCCTCTTCTTTCACTCACTTCTGAACCACTCTTCCACTTGGATTTGCATGCTTTATTCACCCTTTTCTCAGTCCCATAGCACTTATGTACATATCCATAACTTGCATATTTATAATAACGCCTGTCACCTCTTCTAGAGCATAAGCTCATTGCTTAGTACAGTGCTCTGCACACACTATATACGATTTATTAATTGATTGATCTATGTTCTGAGGACAACTGACATGGGAGTTATATTGATAGAAGGGGAAAGGACTCTTGATAGACTGTGATTCAGCACAGCCCTTTGAGAAGCAGTGTGACTCAGTGGAAAGAGCAGGGGCTTGGGAGTCAGAAGTCATGGGTTCTAATCCCTGCTTAGCCGCTTGTCAGCTGTGTGACTTTGGGCAAGTCACTTCACTTCTCTGTGCCTCAGTGACCTCATCTGTATAATGGGGATGAAGACTATGAGACCCACGTGGGACAACCTGATCACCTTGTATCTCCCCCAGATCTTAAAACAGTACTTTGCACATAGTAAGCGATTAACAAATACCACCATTAATGGATTAAAATAATAACAATGACAATAATAACGATAATAATGACAGTCGTTATTATTGCTATTATTATTATTTTGCCATTAATCTCTTTGTTCCAAGCCCTATTCTAAATGCTAGGTAGCCATAATATGAGCAAAGAGGATGACAGTTCCTGTCTGACATGGGGCTTAAAGTGGAAGGTAGAGAGAGAACAAGTAACAAATCTTATTTTTCCTGATGAGGAAACTGAGGCAACAAAGAAGTTAAGTCATATGACCAACTTCATACAGAAGGTAAGTGGCAGAGCTTGGATTAGAAAGCGGGCTTGACTCCGAGTCCTGTATTCTTTCCACTGTCTGTCAGTAAGGCTTTTTATTTCCTCCTCTAGACTGTAAACTCTCTAAGGACAGGAATCGTGCTAATTATCTTTATTATTCTCTCCCAAGTGCTTATCACTCTACTCTGCACAAAGAAAGTGCTCAATAAATACCATTAATTGATTTATTTTTCCATTTGTTGGAGAAAGGTTTAGTTTTGTAGAGTACTTCCTGGTTTATTTTTTTTTTCTGAGAGACATTCTAAACTATGATAACATTTAAATATAAAATAAGTTAATTCCCACAGGACTCACCTGTCAGTTCTAGCCCATTCTCCCCTTGGTGACCACTCCATTCATTTACTGGCTTTCTGATCTTTCCTGCCAGATAGATCATAATCTTTCTTTTTTTTTAATGTTATTTGTCAAGTGCTTTCTATGTGTCAAACACTGTTCTATGTTCTGGACTAAATGTAACTAATCAGGTTGGACACAGTCCCTGTCCCACATGGGGCTCACAATCTAATTTGAAGGGAAAATTTGAAGGGAAAACAGGTATTGAATCCCCATTTTACAGATGAGGAAACTGAGGCACAGAAAAGTTAAGTGACATCTCCAAAGTCACACAGCAAACAATTGGCAGAGCCAATAGCCATAACAGCTGTATTCACATCGGTCTTCTCAGGCCTACTTGCCCTTTATGGAAGTTTTACTGACAGTGGTAACTCTATGAAGGACAACTTCATTATTACACACACATAATAACTGTGATACTTGTTAAGCACTTACTATGTGCCTGACATTGAATTAAGCACTGGGCGGGTATACCAGCAAATACGGTTGGTCACGGTCCCTGTCCCACATGGGGCTCACATTCTCAATCCCCACTTTCACATATGAAGTGACTGAGGCATAGAGAAGTGGAGTGACTTGTCCGAGGTCAGGGAATGTGTCTGCTTGTTGTTGTACTGTACTCTCCCAAGCACTTCATACAGTGCTTTGTACACAGTAAGTGTTCAATAAATACTACTGAATTAATGAAAGGCCACAAAGCCAACAAATGGCGGAGTAGGGATTAGAACCCATGACCTTTTGACTCCCGGGCCGGGGCTCTATCCACTAGGCCATGCTGCTAAATGCATACTCACACAGACACACAAAGGCACACACACAAGCCTATCTGATAATCTTGTATCCACCTCAGTGCTTAGTAAGGTGTTCATATATAGAAAGTAGTGAACAAGCGTCATCAAATACGCGTTCACAAAAACACACACAAGTACAGCCATCTATCTAACTCCCACCTAGCTCATTTTTCCCAGGTCTCTGTAGAGTATTCTGCACTGCTAGGATCAATCAATCAATCAGTCAATGGTATTTACTGGGCACTTACTATGTGCAGAACACTATACTAAACGTTTGGGAGAGTACAATATAACCAAGTTTGTAGATGTGTTCCCTGCCCACAGCGAGCTAGCTTACTACGTAACACTATTAATAAGCATGAGTCCTCACCTCACACATATATGAACTTAGATATTATTTACCTGACAGGTTTCTGTTTTTTTAAATTTTCAACTCTCCTTTGAAGCCCCGGGAATAGGGTTTCTGTTAGATCGGGCTCCGTGAGCAATATAGAACATTCCTTAAGGGTATTTCCAGCTATTTGCATGTTCACTGTAACTCGTTATATTTTGGTTGCATGTTTCTTGATCACCTTTATTCTAAAGAGAGTCAGAAACAAAGGCTCTAGATATGGCATTATAGTGTCTTTTTCAGTCTCTGCATTGACCGTGTTCACCCAGAACAGTGATTACTATGCAGTTTAGTGTTTAATTCTAACTAAAGGCCTTGCTTAATAATTTTACAAGACAATATTTATAACAGAAAGAATCATCACAGTGGCATAATATCTGAAAAGGAAATACGATTTGACCTTGTTATTGTAGTTAACAGAAGAAATGAAACACCTGAAATTGTGAAATCAGCATTTAGGTTATAACAAATCATTAGTGAATAAGTAACCCAATACGTGATTAAGTTTGGGATTCCAAGGCTCTTTTTAAATCACAGTGTTCATCAAATCCAGCAGTGTTTTTATAAACAGGCTAGATTGAAATGATAAAGGGATACAAACTGGCCTTTGTCATGGATTCCAACTGTAATCTCTTCAGGTTACCTAGGAGACTGATGGCCAAAGATAGCTTTTCTTCCTCCATCTTACCTAGACCAACTACCTTTTAAAGACAATTAACCCATCAACAGGGCATTTTCTGTCTTTTCATTAAAATATTAAATAAATTTAATTTTCATGACACTAAGATGCTGAAGAAAACTCGGATACCTTAGAGTCCAAAGTTATCAAATATCATCAAATAACTGTGGCAAATCACTGCAAATCCTGATCTGGACAATCAGAATAGAGTTTCTAGCCTAGGCAGACCTCCTGAGTAAAATTCCCTGAGATCTGAAATGGTCCTGATCGATAAAGTTTAAAAAAAGTTTAGCCTGTTACTCAATTCAAATGTCTATTAGTAGTATTTTAGTTTTAGAGTGTAGTAAATCCAGATTTCACCTGATAATTCTCTTTTACCTGTAGTGACTTTAGGACCATCTGATTACAGTATCCAAGCAAGACTCAGCAGGACAATCAACCGATAATTTTATTAATTGAGTATCCACTGAACTCTACCAAGTATTTGAGAGAGTGAAATAGATCTAAAAGACAGTAGAAATAGAAGATGGATTCATCCCTTAAAAAATGTCTCTGTGGACAAAAAAAATCACTGAAATTCAATTTTTGCACTTCCCATTTACTCTTTCAGAAACTTTAGGGATATGATTTGATAAGCTAAAACTCATTCTAGTGTCATAAGACAGTTAATTAACCAAAAAATACATTCTTTTCCATAGTGAAACCGTGCTCTAAAAGAACACCCCGAAGTAAATCCGCAACGGAACAACACACTTTAAAGACAAAAGTGAAACTGTTGACTCACCTTGACAGCAGTTCTATTATGTATGATTCTTGAGGTGAATCTGAATTGACAGTTTTTCAGATAAAAATACTATCCTTTATTTCAACTGAATATACTCCCTTCCCTAGAAAAGCATTCTGCTAAGTGCTAAGGTAGAAACAAGATGTTCAGATAAAACACGATCCTTGTCCCACATAGGGATTATATCTGGGGGATGGAGAGGAGCTCCCCATGAGCTCACTGTGGGCAGGAATGTGTCTGTTGTCATATTGTACTCTCCCTTAGCACCCAGTACAGTGTTTTGCATTCGTTCATTCAGTCATATTTACTGAGCACTTACTGTGTGCAGAGAAGTGCTTGGAAAGTACAATTCGGCATGGTAAGCACTCAGTAAATATGATTAAATGAATAAATGTATGATTGAAAGAAGTTAAGAGCCTTGTTAAGGTCACATAACATTATCATGGCAGAGCTGGGACAAGACCTTGGGTCCCCTGACTCAAATCTCCATCCTTTTTCAAGTGACCAAGTGGATAGAACCTGGGTCTGGGAGTCAGAAGGACCTAGGTTTCAACCCCAGCCCCGCCACTTGTCTGTTGTGTGACCTTGGGCAAGTCACTTCTCTTCTCTGGGTCTCAGTAATCTCATTAGCAAAATGGGGATTAAGAGTGTGAGCCCTAGGTAGGACAGGAACTGTGTCCAATCTGATTTTCTTGTATCTCCCCCAGAGTTTAGTACAGTGTCTGGCACACAGTAAGTGTTTAACAAAAACCACAATTATTATTATCATTATTAATATCAATTGCATATTAGGAGTCCATGTATTTAGCAGCATGTCAGTAAATTGAAGATGTGCACTAGAATTAAGGTATTTGAGTTCTAATCCCAGTTCAACATGGGATTCTATTGGTGATTTTGGTGATTTCCTTTCCATCAGCTTTATTCATTCATTCATTCAATAGTATTTATTGAGAGTTTACTATGTGCAGAGCACCATACTAAGTGCTTGGAATGTGCAATTCGGTAACAGAGACTATCTCTGCCCATCAGTCACCTTGTCCCCTCTTGTCTTACCTTGTTGCTCTCCTACTATAATTCAGACCACATACTTTGCTTCTCTGAAGCCAACCCCTTCACTCTATCTCAATCTTGCCTACATAGCCACTGATGTCTCACCCGTATCCCGCCTCTGGAATGGAATGCCCTCTCTCTTCATAGCTGACAATCAGTCTCTCCACCTTCAAAGCCTTACTGGCTTCCACGTGGCCTTCCCTGACTAAGCCCTCATTTCCTTTTCTCCCACTCCCTTCTACATTGTCTTTGCATTTAAGTTTCCTCCACTTATTCACCCCTCCCTTAGCCCCACATCGTTTACATACAAATCAATAGTTTATGCATTTATGATAATGTCTGTCTCCCCCTCTAGAATGTAAGCTAATCGTGGGCAGGGAAGTTCTAGCAACTCTGTTACAGTGTACTCTCCAAAGTGCTTAGGACATTGCACTGCACACAGAAAGTGCACAATAAATACAATTGATTAATTAAATTATTGATTTTATCTCTATTTAAAAATGATCTGGCTTGTGAGTAAGTGATTCACCTTAAATCATAAATCTGGGTGGTTTTATAATGTCAGTCCTGAGGTTCTCAGTAAAGCATCCGGGGAAGGATTTCATAGGAACGTGACATAGATGGGACTATTCATTCATTCATTCAATCCTATCTATGTCCTCATTCGCACTTTAAAAGTGAGGAAGAGAAACATTTTGCTCTATTAGTTCAATTTTTCCAGCTGCAATAAGCCAAGTTAAGTACAGCTGAGGGAAAGAAGGAAATGAAATGTTTTCCTTCTGAAATCCTGCAAACAAAATTTAGTAGAGCAGTTCCCTTTCAAGAAGGAGTTCCATTTTAGATGACAGTCACAAGGCAACTATTGGCAAGGATTTTCCCTTGGAGAGATGCAAGCCTGGAAATAATGCCTCCATTACTGACCTTTCCCGTGGAGGGCTCAAAGATTGCTTAAGACAAATAAAAACCTTTCCTCCTGCCAAATTCAAGAAATATATATCTAAGGCCGCCCATCACGGAGCTTTTTCTATGATGTGTCAGGAAGTGGAGTGGAAAGCATCTGGGGATCGAAGAGAGATGCACTATCCTAATAATAACTGTGACATTCGTTGAGCGCTTACTCTGTACCAGGAACTGTATTAAACGGTGGGGGTGGATACCAGCAAATCGGGTTGGACACAGTCCCTGCTCCAGGTCAATCTCAATCCCAATTTTACAGAAGAGGTAATTGAGGCACTGAGATGTCAAGTGACTTGTCCAAGGTCACACAGCTGATAAATGGCAGAGCTGAGATTAGGGCCCATGACTCTCAGGCCTGTGCTCTATCCATTAGGCCATGCCGCTTCTCCACTATGGGGATGCATTCTGTGTATTGGTTAATGCATAATAATAATAATGTTGGTATTAAGCGTTTACTATGTGCCAAGCACTGTTCTAAGTGTTGGGTCTCTGCAGCAGTCCATTACCACCCACAGAAGGGGACTCCTTGGCCTGAAGGTATCAAGGTAGCAATCTCAGGACATCCTTTAGAGTCAAGAAGGAGCTTAATGCAGAGATAATTATGTTATCTCCTTTCCAAATAAGGTCTGTCAATCTAAAAATACCTCAGAGACTTAGTGTTCATTTGCTTAAAATGTATCTTAAATGGATCCAGGACAGGCAGAGTCATTTTCCAGAAAAATGAATGAGTTTTTGTCCTGTTCAAACTGCCGGGTCTTTCAGGTGGTGGCATTAATTGAGCATTTCCTGTGTGCAGAGTAATAATAATAATGGCAGTATTTGTTAAGCGCTTACTATGTGCAAAGCACTGTTCTAAGCGCTGGGGGGATACAAGGTGATCAGGTTGTCCCACGTGCTGCTCACAGTTTTAATCCCCATTTTACAGATGAGGTAACTGAGGCCCAGAAAAGTGAAGTGACTTGCACAAAGTCTCACAGCTGGCAAGCAGCGGATCTGGGTTTCGAACCCATGACCTCTGACCCCCAAGCCCAGGCTCTTGCCACTGAGCCACGCTGCTTCTCTACGCTCCACTCCACTGGTGGTAGGGAGAGTTCAGCACAACAGAGCTAGTAGGCAAATTCTCTGCCCACAGCGAGCTTACAGTCTAGAGGCAGAAATGTCATCTATAAGCACACAGCACTCATTCAATCAGTTGTATTTACTGAGCACTTACTATGTGCAGGGCACTGTACTAAGCGCTTGGAATGTACAATTCAGCAACAGATAGAGACAATCCTATGAACCACCAGGCCTCTGATTCGCAGCATGGCACTCTTTCCACTAGGCAACCTGAAAAGGATGATTACGTCTAAGATTTTTAGATTTTTCAGTGGGAAATGTGCTTCATAAGGGAGAGAAAAGGTCAAAAGAAGGGAAATATTTGAATGAATCATGCGTGGATAGGTCATCATCATGCCTCACATGAATTCCCAGATAAATCCATTAGGAAGAAGGCAATAGAGTTTGGAACTAATTATTCCAAATCATCAAGTTACAGATCATATAACTCATAGATTCCCACTATGGAATTATCAGGAGATTATGCTTAGAATAAATACGCTGGGTTCTGGATGGATTACAGTTAAATGAAAAGAAGTTCAGAGGACAACAACAAAGATAGAATTAGGGGCTGGAAAGCTTGGTGCATCAGGAAAGATGAAATGAAAATGGAAGTTAAGCATTAGTCGTGGTAATGGTATTTTTATGCATTTACTCTTTGTTGGGCACTGTACTAAGCCCTGGGAAAGAATACACACAGAAGACACAGGTGAGAATGAGACAAAGTCCCTGTCCCTCAGGGAGATGGCTATCTAAGAGATTGGAAATAGAGTGAATTTTGAAGTGAAGCCACATCTGCATACTCATATATCTAGGATTTTCTCTTTGACCTAGCTGACCTAGTGGAAAGAGCATACGCTTGGGAGTCAGAAGGCCTGGGTTCTCATCCCAGTGCCACACTTTGCCTGTTGGATGTCTTTGGACAAGTCACTTAACTTCTCTGTGCCTCAATTTCCACATCTGTAAAGTGAGGATTCAATAGCTGCTCTCCTTCCCGATTAAACTGTGATCCCCATGTGACCAGATTACTCCATTCATTCAATAGTATTTATTGAGCGCTTACTATGTGCAGAGCACTGTACTAAGCGCTTGGGATGAACAAGTCGGCAACAGATAGAGACAGTCCCTGCCGTTTGACGGGCTTACAGTCCACTTCTCCGTACAACACTTGCCCATAATAAGCCTTGAGCAAATACTTCATTATTATTATTATTATTATTGTTATTATTATTACGAGGCACATGTGTGTAGCTTTACTGCCAAATTGAAGAAAACAACATTAATTCATAATGCTAAGGGGAAATGTATCTTCCCACCTATATTATCAAACAATGAATGCTACTAAAAAATCCACCTCTACATCAATGGAAATTCCTTACCCTTGACTTTAAAGAACTCAATCATCTTGCCCCCTCCTACCTTACTTCTCTGATTTCCTTCTATAACCCAGCCCGCACATTTCCCTCCTCTAACGCCAACCTATTCGCTGTACCTCTGTCTTGTCTTTCTCACCCCTAACCCCTCACACACATCCTGCCTCTGGCCTGGAAGACTCTTCCCCTTTGTATCTGACAGACCATCACTCTCCCCACATTTAAAGCCTTATTGAAGGCGCATCTCTTCCAAGATGCCTTCCCCAACTAAGACCTCATTTCCTCTTCTCCCACTCCTGCATCCCCCTCGTACCTGGGTTTCCACCCTTCACTCACCCCATCTTCTGTCCCTCGACACTAATCATCACCATCAGTGGTATTTATTTAGTGCTTAATGTGTGCAGTCCACTGTACTGAGTGCTTGGAAGAGAACAATTCAACACAGTTGGTCGCCACATATCCTGCCCACAAGCACTTAATGGACATGTCCATAATTTATGTATTTATATTAATGTCTGACTCCCCCTCTAAATTGTAAACTCGTTGTCATTGGGGAATTTGTCTACTGACTCTGTTGTATTGTACTCTCCAAAGCATTTAGTATAGTCCTCTGCAAACTCTAAACGCTCAACAAATATGACTGATCACTGGATTGATGCCTCACCGCAAACTGTGAGTGACAGGATGGAAGCCCACTGACATTTTCAGCAGGAGACACCAGCATCTTTGATTTTTCAAGGAGATTATGAATGAGAGTACAATTTATCTCTCCCACACTTGGAATTGGGTTAGGGTGAATATCAAAGTATTTAGAGGGAAGAACTCAGTACATGGGTGAGGCAGAAAGGACCCAAAATTGGGTGGAAGGATGAGAGCTTAGCCAGGACCTTGTGGGGAAATGTGATTTTAGTAGGATTTTTAATATGGCTCCTCTTATATATGTGTGTGTGTGTGTATATATATATATATATATATATATATATATATATATATATTTGGAGTTCCAGTCAGAAGGGAGGGAATCAGCAAGGGGTAGACAGCAGGAAAATTTAGACAAAGACAGAGTGAGTAGGATAATATTAAATGAGTGAAAAATATGGGCTGAGTTTTAGTGAGAGGAGAGTAAGGATAGGGAGTGAGGAGTAAGCTAATTTTTTATGATATTTGATAAGTGCTTGCTATGTGCCAAACTCTGGGGTAGATATAAGCTGATCAGGTTGAACACAGTCGATGTCCCACTTAGGGCTCACAATCTTAATTCCCATTTTACAGATGAGGTGTCTGAGGCACCAAGACGTGTCTTGCCCAAGGTTACACAGCAGATACATGGTGGTCAGGATTAGAACCGAGGTCCCCTGACCTCCAAGCCCATGCTCTGTCCACTGGGCCACACTGCTTCCCACACTAGCTTGAAGCAGTTATACAAGGCAGTTTGAAAGCCTGGAAAGTGGAAATTGAGAAAGCTGATGGGAAAAAATAGTCAATCTGGCAAAACTGATGGTGAAGTGGAGTACAGCAGTTGGTGAAACAGGGATATTGAACAAAAACTGACTTTTTTTCTAGCTGATGCTAGTGTATCCAAGGGAGAAAAAAAAAGAAAGCAAATTATGGGTGGGGCAAACCACAAAAAATATGACAAAATGGCAAAATGCAGAAGACAGATTCTAGAATAAAAAAGCTATGCTGGAAATAGAATTAAAACCAAATCTAAAAAAGCCTACTCAAAGTAAGCAGAGTCATGCTGAGAAAAAAGGGAGATTAGCAAAAACAGAGTGAGCTATTATTACTAAATCAGATGAAGGGGAATGAATGAAGTAGGACATTGAGAAATCTAGCAAATGAAGAAGATTGCTAGAGCATGAAGGTCTATGATATGGCAAAGAAATGAAAGAACTTTTAGCGAATCAATTATTTACCATAATGCATAGAATAAAACAAGGTCATGAATGTATTGCAAAAATAGAAAGTGAATGAAAAACAGGCATAACAAATGGAGAATCTGAACAAATTTATGAATGGTGGGAAAGTATAATTTTTTCAATATTTAGGTTTTGAGCCCTTGACCAATCTTAATCACTTTTTGTGATTTTCTTCTGGGAGTTGGTGAGGATGGTGGAAACCTTTGAAATCCTAGGGAATTTCTTTCCGATTCTAGGCACTGACATGAAGCCCGAGTTGATATTCACTGGGGAGAAAATTGTACTCTAATTGTAGATTTTAGCAGCTAGACTGCCTGTTACTGGAGCTTTTCAGGTCTATGATCCACAGTTTCAACTCCATTAAAAATTTGAACAAGAGCTAATCCATCGCATATCAGCAAGTTCTCCATTTTTTGTACAGGTTTCATCCTTGGAGGAGGAAGATTAGAGGTGGAGGTTAGAAGAGACGGTTGAAGTGATTTTCCCGTCACTGTAGGATTCCTTTTCATCTATGATATGGTCTTGGGGTTGTTCTTTAAGAAGTTGTTGTTTGGAGGCACTGTGTGTGTGGCCAGGAATCTTTTCAATTTTGGCATCATACCATTTGGTACAAGAGCTTCTTAATTTGATTTGCAAGCCAGAAGGTACATCTCCGCTCAGGCCTTCCCTGACTAAGCCCACCATTCCTCTCTCCCTCTCCCTTTTGCGTTGTCCTGACTTGATACCTTTATTAATTTCTCCTCCCAGCCCCACAGCACTTATGTACTTGTCTGTCATTAATTTATTTATATTAATGTCTCTCTCCCCCTCTAGACTCTAAACTGATTATGGGAGGAGAACGTGTTTGTTTATTGTTATATTATACTTTTATGGTTATGTTATACTCTCCCATGCTCTTAGGGCAGTGCTTTATACAGTAGGGGATGAGTAAATACAGTTGACTGAGACTGATCAGAGTGTTCTTCACCCCATTTATGTCAATAAATGCTACGGAAGATGACGATGGTGGGGATCGTTATGATAACGATGCTGACAGTGATGATGTGGCGTCAGGTTTAGGGGTAGAATTTGCAAGGAAGAAGGGAAATTGTAATATTAAGCATGAGGTTACGGCTTATTTGGTATATTGAAAAACAACCTACCTCCTTCATCACATCCACCACTCTGGACCAGCTGGTGGCTAATGTCAATGTCTTTGCTGGGAAGAAATCCTTCCACCTGTTTACGTAAAAAAGCAATACATATTCTCACACATTCACATTATAGCATTTTCTAGTTAGAGGACAGCTGGGATAGGGGTTGGAGGAGAACGCAGTGCTTTGAAAGAGATGCCAGCAAAACTGGTATGACAAACTGACTCAGGGAATGAAAAATATAGAGACTACAATAACAGTACCTTACAGTTCTTCATTATCATCACAAAATGGAGACCTCCAAAAGCGAGGACAGGGCAAACAGATCAAGCCTATAAACCTGTGTAATCAAGGTGTAAGGCTAAAACTGAAGAGATCCATTTGCTGACCACCACCAAACTCATGATTTCCACACTTTCCTAAAGATGCTCTATGTACCCACACATGGAAGGAGTCTTCAGTTCAGTTCCAAAGATTTGGAGCCCAAGACTCTGTGCAAGGCAATTGATGATAATAATAACAGTGTGGGCATCGTCTTCCACCTTCTCTCACCCTGACCTATCACATTCCAGCTAGGACGGAGTGGGTGCGACGAGCGGTCTATGAAAAAAGAGCAATGTGTGATTGAATAACCTTTGCTCCAACTTTAGAAGAAAGAGCCTTGGTAGACAAGCCTATAAAAAATGGAAGAGTACCCAAATCTGATAGATGCCTTTCATGAAGCTACTAGCTAGAAGGGCATCTCATCCTCAAACATCTATACAAGCTTTTCCTCAATACGCGCGACACCGAGGAAATGCCAGAGGATTTTCAAGATCTCATCATAATCACCGTCTTCAGAATAAAAGGGGCAGAGATGTTTTCAGGAGTCACATCCACTGTGCTATGATCACCCCTTGGTAAGTGACAGTCAGAGACGCCTCATCTACTATTATCTCAGCATATGGAAGCCCCAATCACAGTGTTACTCAAAATCACCCCAGATGAGTCCATTTTCTCTACCCCTCTTACCCCCACCTCCCATGCACGGAACTCTCCTCTCACTTCCATGGACTTCCAAGCTCTCACTCTTGCTCCAGCATTATTTTCTTGTTGTTTTTTTTTAAGATTGACCAGTTTGACATCAGTGGCTGTCACTTCAAGCCAAGGGTAATCTTTTCTCTCTCTCACTCGATCACATTCAATCGTATTTATTGAGCGCTTACTGTGTGCAGAGCATTGTACTAAACTTTTGGGAGAGTACAATTGCTGTATCGTACTTTCCAAGCTCATAGTATAGTGCTCGGCACACAATAAGTGCTCAATAACTATGAATGAATAGAACAATAAATGGACACACCCCCTGCCTACAACGAGCTTAGAGTTTAGAGGACGGGCTTACAGTTTGGAGGATGAACCCACAGTCTAGAGACAAAGCTTAAAGCCTAACTCCCTGGCTTTCAGGCCTACTCCTTGCTTGGCCAAAGCCCCGGGCACAGGAACAGGGCTGGACTGGTGCAAGATATGAGGAAAGACACAGCCCTCCTTGTGACACACTCTCTCTCGGGATAGTTTTTGTTTGTTTGCTTTTTAAATATATTGGAGCAGAAAGGGTTCAGGATACCAGGAAATCAGAAGTAGGTAGGGCCAGGTTCTTGGAGTGTGGAGTGCTCAATAGTTCACCTCCTCCATGGGGCCTTCTCAAACTGAGCCCCCCTTTACCCTCTGCTCCTCCTCTCCTCCCCATCACCCCCACTCTCTCCCTCCGCTTTTCCCCCTTTCCCTCCCTACAGCACTGTGCATATTTGTAGATATTATTCATTACTGTATTTATTTTGTTAATGATATGTTTATATCTTTGATTCTATTTATCTCAGTGATATCCACGCCAGACTACTTGTTTTGTTTTGTTCTGTTTTGCTTTCCCAACTGCCTTCCCTGTTTAGAGTGTGAGCCCATTATTGGTTATTGGGCAGGGTTTGTCCCTATCTGTTGCGCCGAATTGTGCATTCCAAGCCCTAAGTACAATGCTCTGCACATAGTAAGCGCTCAATAAATACGATTGAATGAATGAACGAATATGATTCAATGAGGGAGGGTGAGTTGGGGAAAAGAAGGCTTAATCAGTGATGTCCTCTTGGAGAATATGTGACCTTAATAATGCTTTGAAGGTGGAGAGATATGTGGTGTATATGGAGATGGAGGGAGTTCCAGGCTAGGGGAGGGTGTGCAAAATTCATTCATTCAATAGTATTTATTGAGCACTTACTATGTGCAGAGCACTGTACTAAGCGCTTGGAATGAACAAGTCGGCATCAGAAGAGACAGTCCCTGCCATTTGACGGGCTTACAGTCTAATTGGGGGAGACGGACAGACAAAAGCATTGGCAAGAAATAGAGTCAAGGGGAAGAACATCTCATAAAAACAATGGCAACTAAATAGAATCAAGGCGATGTACATTTCATTAACAAAATAAATAGGGTAATGAAAACATATACAGTTAAGCAGACGAGTACAGTGCTGAGGGGATGGGAAGGGAGAGGGGGAAGAGCAGAGGGAGATGGGGGGAAAAGAGGGTTAAACTGCGGAGAGGTGAAGGGGGGGTGGTAGAGGGAGTAGAGGGAGAAGAGGAGCTCAGTCTGGGAAGGCCTCTTGGAGGAGGTGAGTTTTAAGTAGGGTTTTGAAGAGGGGAAGAGAATCAGTTTGGCGGAGGTGAGGAGGGAGGGCGTCCCAGGACCGCGGGAGGACGTGGCCCAGGTGTCGACGGCGGGATAGGCGAGACCGAGGGACGGTGAGGAGGTGGGCGGCAGAGGAGCGGAGCGTGTGGGGTGGGCAGTAGAAAGAGAGAAGGGAGGAGAGGTAGGAAGGGGCAAGGTGATGTAGAGCCTTGAAGCCTAGAGTGAGGAGTTTTTGTTTGGAGCGGAGGTTGATAGCCAACCACTGGAGTTGTTTAAGAAGGGGAGTGACATGCCCAGATCGTTTCTGCAGGAAGATGAGCCGGGCAGCGGAGTGAAGAATAGACTGGAGCGGGGCAAGAGAGGAGGAAGGGAGATCAGAGAGAAGGCTGACACAGTAGTCTAGCCGGGATATAACGAGAGTCCGTAGCAGTAAGGTAGCCGTTTGGGTGGAGAGGAAAGGGTGGATCTTGGCGATATTGTAAAGGTGAAGCCGGCAGGTCTTGGTAACGGATAGGATGTGTGGGGTGAACGAGAGAGACAAGTCAAGGATGGCACCGAGGTTGCGGGCCTGAGATACGGGAAGGATGGTCGTGCCATCCACGGTGATAGGGAAGTCTGGGAGAGGACCGGGTTTGGGAGGGAAGATGAGGAGCTCAGTCTTGCAAAGGGGACAACAGAGACATAGATGAGATGGGGACACAGTGAGTAAACTGGTGCTAGAGGAGTGGAGTATGCCGGCTGAGCTGCTATAGACGATTAGTGAGGTAAGGTAGAACGGGGCAAGCTGACTGAGTGTTTTAAAGTCAATGGTGAGGACTTTCTCTTTGATGCAGAGGTGGATAACCATCCCCTGGAGGTTCTTGAGGGGTGGGGAGCCATGGACTGAAGGTTTTGATTGATAAATGATCCATAGAGCAAAGTCAAGTATGGCCTGGAGTGAGGAGAGACAGGAGGTAGGAAGGTAAACGACAAGGCAGATGCAGTTTTCAAGGCAGGACCGGATAAGTGGCTTGGATCAGCAAGTAAGCAGTTGGGATGGAGAGGACAAGGCAGATTTTGGTGGTGTTTAGGTAGAACCGACAGGATTTGGTGATGTGGAACAAGTGGGTGGAATGAGGGGAGTGAGTCGAAGATAATGCCAAGGTTACAGGCTTGCTAGGTAGGGAGGATAGTGGTGTTGTCTACAATGATGGAAAAGACAGGGGACCAAGAACTGAGCCTTGTGGGACACCCATTGACAGAAAGAAGGAGGCAGAGGAGGAGCTTCAGCAGAAGAGACTGAGAAGGAACAGTCGGGATGATAGGAGAAGAACTAAGGGAGGACAGGGTCAGTGAATCCAGGGTTGGATAAAGTCTCGAGGTGAAGGGGGTGATCTACAGGGTTGAAGACAGCTGAGAGGTCTAGAAAGATGAGGATAGCTTAGAGTATAATGATCTACTAAAACTTTTTTTCCCCTATCTATAATTCATTTTAATGTCCATCTCTCTGTAGGCTATGAGCTCCTTGTGGGCACAGAAGAACCGTATCTAACAGCTCTATCGAAATATACCTAGTACAGTGTTCCGCACACAGTAAGCGCTCATTGAATCCCATTGACTAAATGAATGATCTGTTGCCCGGACCTTAGCCATCTCTTACTCTTTCTTTCCAGCAATAGATAGATAATTTCCAGAAATACCATTTTCATTCCTTTAAGTTGGCCTATTTTTCCTGTGGCCTGCTATATTAATGGTTATGAGTTTGAATTCCAGATCTGCCACTTGTCAGCTGTGTGACTGTGGGCAAGTCACTTCACTTCTCTGTGCTTCAGTTACCTTCTCTGTCAAATGGGGTTTAACTGTGAGCCTCACATGGGACAACCTGATGACCCTGTATCTACACCAGCGCTTAGAACAGTATTCTGCACATAGTAAGTGCTTAACAAATACCAACATTATTATTATATTAACCACTGAAGGGTTGTTGGTAACCGGAAGACTCAGTCTCTCTCCATTAGACTGCTGAACGGAACCACCTACCACCTCTGCCTCCAACCCATCACATTTACAGGTCCCCTTAACCACCGGACTTCGAACTATGTCTTTCATGTTTGGTACTTTTGTTATTTCATCCTTTCTACTGGGCCTGTTGCCAAATCATTTTCCATCTTATTTTTAGATTGTGAGCCCCGGAAAGGTTAGATACCCTATCTAATGCCATCTAAATATTTTTTCCTAGCTCAGAGTAGAGTGCTCTGCGCAGAGGAAGCGCTTACAACATCAATTTCCTCAAACCTCTTTCATGCAGACCTGTTGCTCAACCTGATGAAACTCACGGCGAATTATCTACGGCACATCCACATGAAAGGATTCATTCTGAATTGTACACTCCAAGAGCTTAGTACGCTGTTCTACACACAGTAAGTGTTCAATAAATATGACTGAATGAATTTCCTATCCACAGCCAAAACATACATCCCTTTTTCACTCTAGATTTCTTTAAAGAGACAAAGTTACATTTGTGCTTCATCACAGTGAAGTTGAACATGTGTTTAAGCATTTTCTTACTTATTCTGTGTTGACTCCATCTTTTCATTTCCCCCTGAAACTGCCATTTTGTTAAGATAGTGCTCTTTAGTCCACTAGCTGCTCTCTTGAAGGCACCCCCGACCCATGTAATAATCATGGTATTGGTTAAGCGCTTACTATGTGCCAGGCACCGTACTAAGTTCTGCTGCAATTACAAGCAACCATGACGGACACAGTCCCTGTCCCATGAGGGGCTCACAGTTATGGACAAATGAAGTGACTTGCCCAAGGTCACACAGCAGACCGGAGGCAGAGCTGGGATTAGGACCGATGACTTTCTGACTCTCAGGTCCTTGCTCTATCCACTAAGCTCTATCAACTTTCCATATGCTAGCCTTCAAATAGCCCTTGGATTTTATCCTGGTTGATACGCCCAGGAAATGGAGAGCAAATGAATTCAAGGGGGTCCAAAAAGATCAAATCACAGATAGTGATCATGCACTCTTCACTCAACTCCCCAAGGGCAAATGTGAAAGTCAGAAGCACTTTGCTCTCCAAGTTCCTCTCCTGTGAAGTGAGATAAATTATACTGGCCTATTTAGAGATCGATCAGATAAAGGTAAAGCAATTTTAGCTTTCTCTCTGGCATATGTTTATCCTTTTTTCTCATGAAATTCAGGTTAACTTTCCTCAGTACTTTTGTGGGCATTTTGTAATGAGATTTTAGAGAAATGACTTTAACTTCTTCGAGCCTAATTTAAAATAAAAGTGTTATTGCTGCCTGTTTCTCCTCACAGTGCCTCCGGTAGAGTCTTGCTCTCCAAAAGGGGTTAGTTGTCATCCCTCTCTGATCCCCTTCCTTACCTCCTTCCTTGTTCCCAATTTGATCAGTCGTCTACCCTGGGATTGCTATTTTCTTTAAGTTGCAACAGCCCCCTGCTGTTTGCTTGCCTGCTGCTGAAAGGGAAGGCTCAAAAAGCCCTCCCCCTGCTAGGAAAAAAGAAACAATAAACTGATGGAAAATTTCTAGGTTCAGAAAACAATAATCCAGATGAAATACGGAGATAGGGTTGAGACTCTAATAGGTCCTTTTTAGGTCCACGGTTATCGGGCCCGGTTCATGGATTATCTAAGAAGAAGGTCTCCGGTTAGAGTATTCGAGTCTAACGTTCTGCAAGTGCGATATGGTGTAGGCTCTCAAGAGTCTCCTTTTACTATTTTTTTTGGAGTGTCACATTGATCAGATAAGGGACATCTGTTCATACGCATGTATTGACATAGAAATTCTACCCCTGACAGCCTCTATTAAGTTCCCCTTTTTAAATGTAATCTCGCCATTTGGCCACGCTAAGTATGAAAAAGCATGTGCGGGCACGCACGCACTCATGTACCTAAACGCACGACTTGATGTTGTACAGGTACCTACTAAATAAAGATTGGCGGGGAAACTAATATCTCATAAACTCCGATCCTCCGTGCCGACAAGCACATACCTCAAACAACGGCCTCATTCTCCCTGTGTACATGCGTATCTGTACCCCGACACGTCTGGTTCGATCTGTCGTGTGGTTGGGAGGCCTGCCGGAGGACAAGAACGGAGAGCCCCAACCCTATTAAATGTGATTTCCAACCCCCCGCCACCCCCAGCCCCATTCACCCTTGAACCCAGGACTAAATGAATTACAATTTGCCATCTTGTTCAGTCACAGGACCGCAAATATCATTTAACTCTTGTTTGTTGTCCATCTGGATCGAAGGAGAGGGGTTATTATTTTCCCCCTGCCTGAGACAGCTATTTTCAGTTAATAAAAATGTCTATTCAGAAAGCCCATTGAGAGTGCTGGAACAATTAAGCTTTATTCACGACATTACAAAGCAAACATTACAAGCGCTGTTGGCCTTAACTCCGTGCACGTTAATAATAGCATTCAACAGATCTGGAAGCGTAGGTAAAGCAAAATGACATCACCGGGATAGAAAGCAATGAGGGATAAGTAAAATACACACGTTCCCAACGACCGATTAGCGATTAAAAGGGCTTGAGAAAATATGGCTCTAAAGAAGTGCTGAGCAGTCAGGTTTGCACATTCAGCTTCTTTTCATCAGTCTTTCAACAGGGGCAGTGGGGGGAGAGAGGGGAGAGAGAGAACATGTTTAGGGGGGAAGGGCTGAATTCAATTTCAGCCTAATTAAAAGTCAGGAGGCAACCGAGGGCTAGAAGGTCCTCAAGGCAGAAGATCTATAAAGCAGATTACTGGTGTTGTCATTGGAGACCCTAACTCGCATAGAAGATTTACATTCTATTATGAAGAGGGGAGAACAGTGGATACATTCTGTTGAAATCAGATTCGCCCCCTACTTAAAGTTCCATCTTCCACATGCTGTTCCACCCCGATGGGAGCTTATGAGGAGGATCGAATGTGTTCTCAGTTTCCAGAATTTGGCAGTCAGTAGAAAGTGGAGATTCTTTGCAAAGGGTCTGTTTATAGTCCCAGCCACCAGGGTGCTAGCTATAAAACTGACTAGGGAAAAAAAAGCCTTCTGAAAACATTATTTTTTTATTATTATTTCTCTTCTACAGCTAATGTTTGGGTAGGTTTGAAAAAGAGGCAAAGGGAGAAGAAAAGTTCAAATGATCATCAGTACTCCTCCTTGAAACACCCAGCGTAAGCAGCAATATTTAAAAGACCTTAGGTGTTTAGGTAACTCGATTAAGTTTGTCATTCATTTGTTTCTACGTGAATGAATAGCTGAATGTTCCTAGGTTGGAACCCCGAGCAAACAGACTCCCAGGAAATTTCTGTTCTGATTCATTCTAGCTCAGAGAAGCAGAAAAATTAGAGTTCTCATAGTTTACCAAGAAGACAGGAGAGTCAGGCCTAAATGCCACAATAAGGTCTTTTAAAATAGCTAACATTAAGACTGGTTTGAGGTATGTTGAGTTTGAGGTGATTCTCAGGTTTAGTCCAATCTGTCCATTCTAATATCTCCTTGTTCAAAGGCAGATATCACCCCTTCACACTGACCCAGGTCATCAAGTAGAGAAGAATACCCAGAAGCGGTGTCCCGGCCCAAGATTTCACATTAAATTCATTCCACGGGCTCAGACAAAGAGAGGCCCAGATGCAACTTTATAAGGCAATTACTCTCCCAACACTTGGAATAAAAGCTAATGGGACATGTTCATCAAAGGCTAACCAAATTCTCCATAAACAGGAGATGTTCAAAAGAGGAAACTTTTATTACATGAGAAAAACAAGAACATTTTGAATTAGGAGCTGTAATCAGATCTTCAGTTCTATGGTGGGCAGTGGGGCAATGGGAGAGAGAATTCTCGTTCCCTCGGTGTCCCTGTAACTAGAATACCACAGTAAACCTATAGTCACATATGATCTGTAATTTGCTATTTTTTTATGGGAATGGTGGGCTCCGTTCCCTGGATCGAGCTTACCATTTTACAAATCACTTCCCAATGTTTTTGTAACAATCTTTTTTTCTTTTTGATTTACGTGGGCCCCAACTTTTTTGAACTAGTTGAAGTGGAAATGCCACTTTGCAGCAATCTGTGAAGACAATTATAGTCCAAATGTTTAAAAGCAGCATCCATTGTCTCTTACAGCTATTGCGGTAAAAAGGAAGAGAGACTCATCTAAGACAGGAACAAGACTTGAGAACAGGAAAATAAAACTCAGACCAGATACACACTTAGAGATTAGGGTCATTCTCACGGTAGAAAAGAAGAGAGAACTAGAAGAAAACCAGCAGAGTAGGGAAGAAAGATAATTTCTTGTTCTGAAGCAAGGGAAATGGAGACTCCTTTTTTTGTTCTTGTTATTAAGAATCATATTTCTTAGGAATATAATAAACTGGAGAACATTCAAAATTTATTCCAAGAAAGAGCAGACTTTTGGAATTAGTAGTGACAGGTGTGCAAGAGGGTCAAGAAAGGCGAAATTCTCTAGGAAAGTTTTCTTTCTCTCTCTCTCTCACTGGAATCACCAGAAGATGATTGCACATAAAATCTTAGGAGTTGTAAAACCAGAGCAGAGAAATGTATTTAAACAGTCTCAGCACCCCACAAGCTCTGGGCCAAAGGAAAGGAAAACTAGTAAAAATGAGAAACCTATCCTTTGGTTTCAAAAGGACAAATCTCACAAAAATAACCCTTACAGAAAAACTTTCTATATTCCTTTAGACTTCCAGCTATGAATGCTTACATTATAAGAAAAGAAAGCCTAGCTATTCAGTCTTGAAACATGATTCAGCCTTATGGAATTCCAGCTCATTACAAATACTCATCAGAAACCACTCCTTGCATTATTTGAAACCAAAAATTTGGAAGAATGTCTGTTAAGAATGCTGAGATTTGAAATATGATTAATGAGATTCCAGGGAACAGATGGAAATGTTCCAAGAAAAAGGGATCTATATATATATATATATATTCAGCTGATACCTTCTGGAAAAAAACAGCTTCCGTCCAACATCTGCAGAAAGAAACTCTGAGAGGAAATACAGTATAATGTGAAATGTAGTTCGGGGAATATAAATGACAGACAGAATATAAATGACAGAACATAAATGTTACTAAATAACAAGTTGATGAACTCTACAGACCAGTTTTGAAATATTTCAAGGAATGTTTGCTAAGCAGAGAGAATGTGTCCTCGACATTAAATAGCGATCACTAAACGCATGAAAATATGACAGTCAGCACACATTCCAGGGGAGAGGAAACATTTTAGAAAATGCGTATGAAATTTTCTGGACTTTCAATCAAGTCTTAATTAACTTGTCCTGGTGGTCAGGGCCGAGAAAACATTGTGTGGCATCTCAAAAATGATAAGCCAAAAATTGATAGCATCTTCCCTTATAATGTGACCAAAGCGGACGGAGGAAACACGTATCTTAAATAATAACTGCGGGAATTTGTGAAGCACTTACTCTGTTCCAGGCACTGTACTGAGTGCTGAGGTGGATACAAGCAAATCAGGTTGGATACAGTCCCTGTCCCATGAGGAGGTTAACATTCTCAATCCCCGTTTTACATATCAAGTAACTGAGGCACAGAGATGTGAAATTAGCCGAGGTCACAGAGCAATTGGTGGAGCTGGGATTAGAATCCATGACCTTCTGACGCCCAGGACCCCGCCCTGAAAGATCATATACGCAAAAATTAACATTTTACTAATAGGTATCATTTCTCTTACCTAGGCCTCTTCATTTCAGAAAAAAAAAATAAATTAACTGTGCATGTCTTTTGGAACACCGACTAAATTTGGCCTTCTAGGGGCATATGTTTCATTTCAATTTGAAGGTGTGCAGAGCTGTTGTGATGCTTAGTCATTATATGGCTGCAAAACCTAGTCTAACCCAAATGGCATAGTATCATCTCCAGAGTTTAATCAGTGACCTCTCTAAGTCCAAGACTGTGAGCCCATCTATTGCTGAATTGTCCATTCCAAGCGCTTAGTACAGTGCTCTGCACATAGTAAGCGCTCAATAAATACTATTGAATGAAATAAGACAGGACCACCTAAAATGAGGCTCTGAAATGCTGTCTGCTCACCTGAATGAAACGATATTCACAGCCAAACAGTTTCATTAGATGACCACATATGTTGGGAACGGATGATAGCAGTCTATCCAAGGTGTTGCTTTGGGGTGGTTCAGATGAAACACATGAGTGGAGGGGATTCAACCAAAACTTTGAAGACCTAGTGAAACCCTGTATAAAATAATTTCAAGTAGCACAAAACTTCTGAGATCATCTTCAGTAGATAAACAAGCCAGTATTCCCCATCAGGAAAATTGGGAGACGAAGAGATAGATTAAAATTTAAGGCACCCATATCAGTAGCGCAAAGGAGAATTTACATTTGCATCCCAAGTTGGTGATGATAACTCATCCCCCTAGACTATGAACTCGTTGTGGGAAGGGAATGTCACTGTTCATTATTGTATTGTACTTTCCCAAATGCTTAGTACAGTGCTCTGCCCACGGTAAGCATTTAATAAATACGATTGAATGAAGTAATTGATTAATCCCACAGTCAGTAGCATCATCTTTAAATGTGAAGAAAAACTATCATTCTCTTCCTTTCTTTCTCCATGCACACACACAAACGCACACAAACATACACTCATAGATATACACACACTTAGTTCATCCACCTTCCAGTAGCAGAAAGAATGTCCACAAGTTTAGCTAACCCAAACAACCGATAATACTATAATAGTAATTGTAGTATTTATTAAGTGGTCATTATTCACCAAGATCTATGCTTCATGTTGGGGTGCTTACTGTGGAATCAGATCTGACACAGTCCTTGTCGCCTTTCTTGCATTTATTAGATCTTTTATAGCCCACCTAAAAGTGACAGTACTCTGTCCCTTGAAGTTATATACTTAGTCATCAAACAATCTCAGTTAGGTGGAAAGTCCATGGAAAGTGTCTTTTCACAAGTTTCCTTCAGTTTAAATCTAGGAATGGTTAGTGAAGAGCATCAGCTGGTTTTAGTTACCATAAGTCTTGCCATATCTTCCGCTTCTAGGAGCACTTCACCATTCCTTCCCATCAACCTTTTAGACTGTGAGCCCGTCATTGGGCAGGGATTATCTCTATCTGTTGCCGAATTGTATCTTCCAAGTAAGCACATGGTAAGCACTCAGTAAATACAATTGACTGAATGAATGAACCTGGTGGCATCAGGTAAGGAAGCACTGGGCTGAGTAATTACTAGGACCTAATCTGATTCCCTGAGGATTTCAAGAATAGGTATGAAAAGCCCAGAGAAAAGAGTCTCGAAGGTTCAGAAAATTGAAGAAGCTCCCAATACTTTTTTATATTAAAGTCTGTCTCCCCCTCTAGGCTGTAAGCTGTTGTGGGGAGGGAGTGTGTCTGCTAACTCTGTTGCATTGTACTCTCCCCAGTGTTAGTACAGTGCTCTGCATGTAGTAAGCGCTTAATAAATACTATTGATTGATCGATTGATTCTTAGGTAAAGAATCCTAAGATTCAGAGTTGCGGCATTAAGACGTAAATGTATCTTAAAATTGGGGATAGAGAAAACTGCCTAATTTCATGAGGTTTTCCATATCATCTTGTATCATACTGGTTATACTGGGATTGAACTTCAACAAACTCAGCGTAAAAAAATGTGACCTATACAGGTAAAGTGATCCAAAGGAGTAGAGCTGAATATTTTCCAGTTAATCACTTTGTTCCAAGTCATTTTGTCCCAGTCATGGCTGCATGTAGCTGAGCTCCCTGGTGAAATAGCCAGATATTATGGTAGACAATACCTGTCCAAAGTAAGGAGTGCACACCCAAGCGAAAAATGGAATGTGTAACGTGGCAAATTTTTAGAGGATTATTGGTAGATGCTCTGGCTCTTAAATTCGCTATTCACTCAAGTCATGATTTCCCTCTTGGCCTTACAAATCCCCTGCTCATCAGATCATAAGTTCCTTGAGAATAGTGACCTCATCTTTCATTTCTATTGTGTGTTCCTAAATTCCTAGAACTGGTACTCAGTGATAATGATGATGGCGGTGAGAATGAGCACGAAACTAAAATCCTCATGTGAATCTGTTCTGAGAATATGAAGCAGACAGAACATCCCCACCCTTGCCAGGTAGAGAACTTCAGTGTAAGAACATTCATAGACAGATGTTTAGACCTGTTTACCTGTGGCTAAAAGTGCCAACCTGAAATTAATCATCGTCTGTGATTTGCCTCTTATTTTGCCTATGAAATTGGCTGTAAATTGGAGAACCCATTGCTTTTGCATTCATTAATAATAATAATAATAATGTTGGTATTTGTTAAGCGCTTACTATGTGCCGAGAACTGTTCTAAGCGCTGGGGTAGATACAGGGTAATCAGGTTGTCCCACATGAGGCTCAAAGTCTTAATCTCCATTTTTACAGATGAGGTAACTGAAGCACAGAGAAGTTAAGTGACTTGTCCACAGTCACACAGCTGACAAGCGGCACAGCCAAGATTCAAACCCATGACCTCTGACTCCCAAGACCAGGCTCTTTCCACTCAGCCACGCTGCTTCGCTAAGCACCTTGTCTCCTGACTAAAGAGGAAAAACAAATGTAAAAATATTCCACAATAACAGAGTAGCTTCTCTCTGGGGGTCCTCACGCAGTACTATTAAATTTGCATTTCTCCAAACAGCGCAGGTGACTCTTTCCAATCACACCCTTAAGATGCTTCACAGCAGATTAGAGTCGAATAGTCTGGACCTTTGATCGGGTTAGTGAACTGGAAATGCTTTTGAAAGAAAGCATTGATTCTTAATGCTTAATTCTATGGGAAATTTAAAACATTTAGCTGAAATCAAATTTTTTTCAGATTGCCATTTCTTGATGTCCTAAATTAAGTACTTTTTGTGTACAGTTTGGGATACTTTGAAATGAAAGCCTGGGCTCTCTACTTGCATTTTATACCTAAAAAGATTGCAGAATTTTTTTTTCCACAGACTACCATTTCTAAACATACCTTAGCATGCTAGACTGTTGCTGTGTAGATGTTTGGGGTAAATTGAGTTAAGTTTTAGTGGCCCAGGAAGGTTCTTTTTCCTTTAGTAAGGAAGCCTTTCTCCCGTTGACCTAGGTTGGGCATTAATACAGCTTTCAGTATTTTCAGGTTGATATGAAAACTGACATTCCATTATTGGCATACTGTTCAGCTCCCAAGGGACAATGATAAGCTCTTTGATTTATTTTTCCACTTCTTTATTGAGCAGAAACCATTAGATAAAATGTTAGCCAGGAGGCAGAGTTTTCTGACAACATTACATTCTGTGTCTCAAATGAGAATATGGGTTTACTGTAGATTTCTCCCGGATAACCGGATACTTTGATCTTCTTCTGGGTTATTGCTACTCTACAGTGTGATTCTTGAATATGATTCACAGTCAGCTGCCTATCTCTTGGTTTATTTGGAAAGAACCACCACGGGATCTAGAACATAAAACAGCTTCATATCTTTCGTTGAGAATGGGTCCATGAGTACTTTTAAGATTGAACATCCAATTCCTAACTCTGCTTTACCCTAATTTTGATGTTAAAATGGTCAGGAAGTTTCCCCCATATTAGCAGTGTGGAAAGAGTACATAGAACACAAGCCTGGGACTCAGAGATCTTGGTTCTAATTCCATCCCCACCACTTGCCTGCTGAGTGGCTTTGGAGAAATGACTTGACTTCTCTGTTCCTTAGATACCTCATCTGTAAACTTCAAACTTATCACCTCTGACTGCAACAGACGTACTACCCTGAAGGAACTTAAGGCTCTTGGTGAACTATTCAGAATGGGCAAATTTGATTGGTATCGATAGAGCAGTGTAACATTTTTGACTGTGGACCTAAAATAGTTTGCACACTTTAGAACAGTGCTCTGCACACAGTAAGCACTCAATAAATATGATGGAATGAACGAATGAATGAACCTAAGCATTTTGGTCAAATCTCAAAAATCTCAAATATCAAGATGAAACCTTAGGTATTATACGACATTTCCATTTGAAGTTTGAACAATCTTTTCCATCCTTCTAAGTCTTCCTACCTGTTTTGGTTTTTTCCTCTTCTCCCCCTCAAATCCCCCTACAGCACATGATAGGGGTAGCCAACGCTTTAATGGTAAATAATTTGCTTCAGAAGCAATTGATGTTTTTTTAGGGGTATCTAAAAAGGATCTCTAATTATCAGCATTTTATTTAGGATCAGGGCATTAAAATCTCTTCCCACCTAAAGCAGGAACTAGTCAAACACTTAGATAGCAGAAAGAGTAAAAGGAAAAATACTTTTTTTCCCCTTAAGAAAACTGAGACTTTGGAAAATATTGTTAAGGCTAAGAATTTCCGGATACTTCTAAGGAGATTTTTGTAATGGAGGATTTTCTCAAATTGGTGCCAGCTGTATTAGATTAATGTTTGGAGTTGGATTTTAAACCCATTCGAAGGCCAAAAGCTTACTCTAGATTTACACATTAAATCTAGAGTAATGTTTGAAATCCAAATCCACAGGGAAAGCTTCAAAGTGGTGCTGAGAAGCAAAAGACCGGGCAGATGAAGAAATCGCATTAGGAAACAATATTTCCAATAGTGTGATAGTTTCTTTTTGATCTATGTCTGATGGAGACAGATCCTCGGTTGTTGCCAAACAGAAAAATTAAAACTTTTTTTTTTGTTTGTTTGGTTTGGTTTGGATAAACATGAGGATACATGTGTTTGCTCCTTGGTTTTAGTCTACAAGGCATTAAGAACTAAAAGCTGTTTTTGAGAAACAACAAGGTTTTGGTCTTCTGAAATAGAAGGTGCCTGTTCAGGCTATAGAAACTAAAACACTGGAGTTGGGATATGCAAAAATTATTTTTGCTTAGCATGATATGAAAGTTAAAGTGCTTTCTCTTTGAGAAGACTATATCCCTGAAACCAGTGGGTGAATTCTCACCTCAAATTCTCCAAAGGATTACCTGATGCTGGTAACGGGCCCCTGATGAGTGAGGCCAAAGAGAACAGGTGTTCAGGTCCCAGCAGTGGTCCAGATACCAGACTTTCCTGGGCCCTCTTTCTACCCAAAAAATATCCTGGGGGAGATACACTTGGCTCATTTGTCTAAATGAGTGTCACGTTAATGGCTCTAAGATATTACCTAAAGAAATTAGGAAAATCACTTGATACTGATCAACTAAATCTATTCACTCTGAATTTTCTTTTTTGGAGTAACAAGTGTACTTCATTCATCAGAAAAATAAACTCAATCTACTCATGAAACTCTACTAGAACCACTCAGCTGAAAGGAAGCGAACGAGGATGGGCTTCTGTCCCCTTCAGTCCACAGAAACTGCCCTCTCTGAGGTCACCATGTCCTCTTTCTTGCCAAATCTCATCTACCTCGCCACTGTCCCGTCGCCTACATCCTGCCTCTGGCCTGGAATGCCCTCTCTCCTCTTATCAGACAGATAATTGCTCTCTTACATTTCTAGGTCTTAATGAAGACCCAACTCCTCCAAGAAGCCTTTCCTGACTCAGCCCTCCTCTCCTCTTCTCTCACTCCCTTCAGTGTTTCCCTGACTTGCCTCCTTCATTCATCCTCCCTCCCATCTCGCAGCCCATATCTGTAATTTATTTATTTATGAACGTATATTAATGTCTGTCTCCCCCTCTAGAATGTCAGCTTGTTGTGGGTGGGGAGTGTGTCTATTATCTATAACACTGCACTCTCCCAGGTGCTTAGTTGTTGCCCAGTCCAAGGTTGGAGAGTGTTTCATGGAGACGGGGATGGTCCACAGCATCACAGGCATCCTTGAGGTCGAAGAGGATTAGGATGGAGTAGAGGCCTTTGGAGATGGCAAGAAGGAGATCACTGGTGACCCTTGAGAGGGTGGTTTCTGTGGAGTGAAGAGGATGGAGCCAGATTGGAGGGGGTCAAAGAGAGAATTGGAGGAGAGGAACTGGACAGAGTGGGCGTAGACCAGTTGCTCAAGGAGTTTGGAGAGGAATAGTCTTCCACCTCTAGACTGTGAGCTACCTGTAGGCAGGGATTGCCACTGTTTATTGTTGTATTATACTTTCCCAAGTGCTTAGTACAGTGTCCTACATACAGTAAGCTCTCAATAAAGACGACTGAGTGAATGAATGAATGAATGAATGAATGAATGAATGAATGAATGAATGAATATAATGTGGAACGAACTGCTGCTGGTTTAGCAGATATTTTCATGTCCATGCCCATGGATGCAGAAATTTCACCAAAAATAGCATCATCTTCAGAAATGGACTAATAACCATCTCACTATTTACACTGCACAAACTTCTGTCTAGTTCACCCTTCTTTGGGGTGCAATAATAACAACTGCAGTATTCGTTGAGGCCTCAGTATGTACCAAGCACTATTCTAAGGAATGGGGTAGATAGAAATTAATCAGGTCACAAACATTCATCGCCTCAAGCGGATTTCACACACTAAGGGACAGAAAGGGGAACCGGGTACTGAATCTCCATTTTACAGAGGAGGAAACTGAAGCACAGAGAAGTTAAGTGCCTTGACCAAGGTCACACAGCTGTCAAGTGGTCAATCAGGTATTAGAACTCAGGTTCTCTGACTCCCAGTCCTGGGCTTGTTCCTGAAGTTCATGCCGCTTTCACAAAGAGCCTCCACTTTGCCTTTCCTGGCCAAAGTGTTCAAACCAGGATCTCTCCCTTCTTTTCTTCTGCCCCAGGTGAAATTCTCTGCCCCAGGTAGCATGGAATGAAAAGCATGGCTCTTCAGAGAACGTTTTAAAAGACTTTGCAGTGAAAAACTTAGAAATAGACTTGCAAAGCAGGTTATTTGCAATTCTCTGCCTCTTTTTTTTTTAGTTTGAAGGTATTACCTTTGGATGGAAAAGTTGAGAACTCAGAACACCAAGCAAATTACCTAATGGAAACTTACTGGAACTGATATTATTTCAAAGTAGTAATGTCTTCTAATGAACAAATGCATTCTAAATCTGGGATGAGATCTTCTGTTTATTAAACAAAGATTAAAGGAACTAAAGTTTATATATTTATATCAAATCCTTTAGGAGAATTGTAACAGACTTGTTTTCTGGAGTATTCTCAGAGAGAATATTTATTTAATTATTCATTAACTTACCATTACTAATGTGTAAATGCAACAATTCATAAGAATCATTTACCCACAGCTAATTTCTTCTTATTTCAGGAAGCGGCATGGCTTAGTGGAATGAGCATAGGACTGAGAGGCAGGAGACCTGGGTTTAACTAATTCTGGCTCCTTCCCCTTCCTGCTGTGGTCTGGCGCAGGTCACCTGACTTATCTGTGCCTCAATTCTCTCATCTGTAGAATGGGAATCCATACCTGTTCTCCCTCTTCCTTGGGCTGAGAGGCCAATATGGGATTGATTATCTCCATCTACCCCAGTGCTTTGTACAGTGCTTGGCCCAAAGTAAGTAAGCATGTTAACAAAAACCATATATATATAAAAATGAAGCTAAGTGGAGTTGTAACTCCGGAGGTAAGAGTAGGGATTGAGGATGTGAAAGGGTTAACATTGAAATAACTGGAGAATGTTATAAAAAGAACTGACTGGGGAAACAACCTTTTTTTTTCTTCTTTTTTTGGCCCAAAGTATTTTGCTGTTGTTATTTTTTTTTCCTGGAAATGTCTTAAAATGTGAGTTAAGTAGATTAGTTTACGTTTCGAGCCACGGAAATGGTAAACAATGAGTCCTATTGACTGCTTCAATCTCCAAGGCGTAAATCGCTCAATGGCTCACTCTGGTCCTTAATGAAAACTGTCTTCCACTCTTGCTTGGCATCATCACAATGCCCTTTTTGGTTTCTTTATTCCTTATACTTCATTAAAATAAAAACCACTCATTTTTTACTATCGTTATTTCTCTTGCTCTTATCTTCTAAACTCATTTCTTCTCCTCTCTTCTCTCTCATCTTTTGATCTGTCATGTTGTCTCTAAGACCTTTTCCACATGCATCTGGCCTCTTTAATCATGCAGGTAGACAGTGATGCATGAATTACACCTAAAATCGCATCTCCTCACCGACTAATCTCTCATCTCTCCACTAAATCCTCCCCTCCTCTTTCTAATGTCTTTTTTATCCTCTCCACAAGACTCCAGTACATATATTTAAGATAGTGGGAGCCCCAAGTGGGAAAGGGACTGCATCTAACTGGATAATCCTGGATGAAACCCAGAGTTTAACACAGTGTTTGGAACATAGTAAGTCGGTAAAAATAGTATTCTTATAATTAGTAGTAGTATTATTAGCTACTTCCCTCAATCTGTAATCTTTCCCACTAGTTTGTAAATGTCTTTAGGGAAAGGATTGTGCCTGTAGTCTCCCAAGTACTTAGTGCACATGATAAGCACTCAATAAAAATCATTGATGATGATGATGATGGTGGTGATGATGATAAAAATTATGCTAACTCTGTTGTATTGCTCTGCACTCAGTAAATGCCCCATATATGCTCTGGATTTATTGACTTAAATAGCTGTTTCTCTTCATGCACTGACTTTCCCAGTGACAAGAAGTATTAGCACAAACGTTAATAATAATAATATTAATGATTCTATCTGTTAAGTGCTTACTATGTGCCAAGGACTTTTCTAAGAGCTGGGGTAGATACAAGGTAATCAGGTTTTCCCATGTGGGGCTCACAGTCTTCATCCCCATTTTACAGATGAGGGAACTGAGGCACAGAGAAGTTAAGTGACTGGCCCAAAGTGACACAGCTAATAAGTGGCGGAGTCGGGATTAGAACCCATGACCTTTGACTTCCAAGCCCTGGCTCTTTCCACTAAGCCACGCCGCTTCTCGTTCTGGAAGTGGGTTTAAATCTAATTTGCACTAGAACACTAAATCTACACTGAAGTCTGTATACGTTTTTCCCATTGCAAAAAACCTATTACTAAGGAGATGCACAACCGATAATCGTGTAATTGGCATAAATTTATCCTGAAAAAAAATAACTCTTCCAAGAGCATTTGAGTAGAAGATTATGCTAGTGGATTGGATAAGAGCTGGTGTTCAGTGGGGACAGATTTTCCGTGATGAGGACCTGGAGTTATTAAATGGCAAGAAACATGGGAGATGACTAAAAGGAGGTGAAATATTGTGTGCCAGAGACGGGTTTATCTGGAACAATAGAAATGAGCTGGAAGTGAGGTGGGAAATTCCCGGTGGAGAGAATAATTGTGGTTCTTATGCCAAGCACTATACTAAACACTAGAGCAGATGCAAGATAATTAAGTTGGACACATTTCCAGCCCCTCAGGGGCTCAGAGTCTTAGTAAGAGGGAAAACAGGAGGTGAATCCCCATTTTACAGTTGGGGTAACGGAGGCACTGAGAAGGTAAGGGACTTGCACAAGGTCACAGCAGGCAGTTGGCAGAACCAGGATTAGAATCCAGTTTTCCTGAATCCCAATCCTGTTCCTTCCTTTGGACGACTCTCCTTTTCGGCTTGAAGGCCATAGCCATTCATTCATTCAATTGTATTTATTAATGATAATAATAATGATGGTATTTGTTAAGCGCTTATTGTGTGCCAAGCACTGTTCTAAGATACAAGGTAATCAGGTTGTCCCACGAGGGGCTCACAGTTTTAATCCCCATTTTCCAGATGAGAGAAGTGAAATGGTTTGCCCAAGGACACACAGCAGTCAAGTGGCGGAGCCAGGATTAGAACTCATGTCCTCTGACTCCCAAGTCTGGGCTCTTTTCGCTAAGCCATGCTGCTTCTCTATCAATCAGTGGTACTTACTGAGAGTTTACTGTGTGCACAGCACTGTATTAAATGCTTGGGAGTCCACCACAACGGGGTTGGTAGACACGTTCCGTACCGGCAGCAAGCTAAGCAGCATGGCCTAATGAATTGAGACACAGGTCTGGGAGTCAGAAGGACCTTAGTTCCAGTCCCAGCTTGGCCACTTGTCTGCAGCGTGACCATGGGCAAGTCACTTCCCTTCTCTGTGCCTCAGTTACCTCATCTGGAAAACGGGGATTATGACTGTGAGCCCCAGGTGATGCAGGGACTGTGTCCAACCTGCCTAGCTTGTATCTACCCCATTTCTACATTTAGAACTGTGCTTGACACATAGTAAATGCTTAACTAGTACCATCGTTCGTTAATTCATTCATTCTAGAGGGGAAGACGGATATTAATATAGATAAATATGTAAACCATGGATACGTAGAGAAGTCCTGTGGGACTGAGGGAGGGGTGAAGAAAGGGAGCAAACCCGAGTACCAGGGTGAAGCAGAAGGGCCTGGGAGAAGAGGAAACGAGGGCTTAGTCAGGGAAGGCCTCTTGGAGGAGGTATGCCAAGCCCCAACTTCTCTCCTTCCCTCCCCGCACGTGCCACCTTTCCCTCCTGATATTTCCTCTCCCTCCCATCCAGCCCTCCCCTCCTTCAGTACTCCCATGAAAACTAGACTGTAGACTGTGAGCTCACTGTGGGCTGGGAATGACACATTTCATTGCTGTACTGTACTTTCCCAAGCATTTAGTACAGTGCTCTGTACACAGTAGGTGCTTAATAAATATGATTGATTGAATGAATGAAGGAAACTAGTCTCCTCCAAGAAGACTTTTTATGGTATCTGTCAAGTACTTACTATGGGCCAGGCACTGAACTAAGCGGTAAGGTAGATGCAAGCTAATCAGGATGGACACAGTCCCTGTCCCACATGGGGTCACAGTCTCCATCCCCATTTTACAGATGAGGTAACTGAGGCACAGAGAAATTAAGTGACTTATAAGGTCACACAACAGAGAATTAGCTGAGTCAAGATTAGACCCCAGGTTCTTCTGACTCTGAAGCCCGTGCTCTTTCCACGGGGCCATTCTGCTTCCTCGATTCATTCGTCCCACCAAAGCCATGTCAAATAAAAGTCGCTATTAGCAGTTCGATTCACACCATCAGCCGCACCTACATATCATTTGACTACCTTTAGAAATTATGAATCTACTTTCATCCTCACCCTTTAACACTTAACCCATCGACTGTATTTAATGTCCACTTACTACGTTCAGAGCACTGTGTTAAATGCTGGGAAGGTACGATAAAACAGAGTTAGCAGGCATCCTCCCTGCCCAGTGATTTTAGAGTCTACAGGTGGAGATGGGCTAAATACTATAAGTTAGTATTTTATAATGTCTTATTTAAAGGTATGTACGTGAGTGCTATGAGGTTGAGGATGGGGCGAATATTGGGTGCCCAAAGGTCACAGGTCGAAGCGCAGAGACGATAGAGAGTTAGAGAGGGTTGATTTGGGGAAAGCCTCTGAAGGAGCTATGACTTTAATAATGACGATGCTTTGAAGGTGGGGAGAGTGGTGGTCTGATATCTACGGAGTGGGAGGGAGTGGCAGGCTGGGGGAGGAAGTGGAAAAGGGCTTGGCGGTGAGATAGACAATATCAGGGGATAAAGAATAAGCTGGCAATAGAGGAACGAAGTGCATGGACGGGCTGTAGCGGGAGATCAGCAAGATGAGTAGGATGGGATGAGATGACAGTGCTTGAAAGCTGAAGATAAGGAGCTTTTGTTTGATGCAGAGGTGGAGGGGCAGCCATGGATGTTTGTGAGGTATGGGGAGACATGACCCTCTGAAGACATTTTAAGTAAAATGATCAGTACGGCATAGTAAAATACAGCCTGGAGTGGGAAGAGACAAGAGGCAGAGAGATGAGCTAGGAGGCAGATCAGTAGTCAAGACTTGGTAGGGTAAGTGCTCGATGCAGCGAGGTAACAGTTCGGATGGACTGGAAAGGGCAGATTTTAGCTGTTTTTGAAGATGATGGAACTGACAGGATTTGGTGACATTGAATCTGAGGGGAAGAGACATTCTAGACACAAAATAACTTCTAACTAAAGAGATATGAAATGACAGGAGAGAAATGATATGTAAAAATGGCCCAGAAACAGAAACTACTGAAACATATAAGTTGTTGATCAGAAATTAGCTTGCTAGGTTAGGGTGGAGCAGGGTGAGAGATGTGGGCAGGTAGCTAGCAGCAACAGAGATGTGGGCAGGTGGAATAAGTGCTTAAAATCCCAGTTAAGGTGTTTTCCTTTCCGCCTAGCAGCAGGACCCTCATTAAGAACCAGTCGGGAAGGACTTTGGTTTCTGCCAAAGATCAGGAAAGAATCAAAATGGAGGACATCTTTTCAGGTAAGTTAACTTTGGGATTAACTTCGTTCACACCGTTTAGCATTTCAGGATAATGGTTACTAAATGAAATAAGTTTGGCCTGTCATGTTCCATAAAGAGCACTTCTATTTGATCCCAGAAAAACATCGGCTTCCTCAGGCCACTGTTTCTCCAATATTAAAAGAGTTTTTGGAGTGTCCAGTGTTGTGTAACCACAACCATTTATTTTCTATTGCAGAAAGAAATAGAGAATAGTTTAAATGCTTCCAAAAAGAAATTTAATAGTCACTTTCATAAGTGACAGGCAGCAGAGAAGCAGCATGACCTAGTGGAAAGAGCAAGGGCAGGGAAATCAGGACATCTGGGGTCTAATCCCAACTCTCCACTTACCAGCTCTCTGATCTTGGGCAAGTCATTTAGTCTCTCTGTGCCTCTCTGTGCCTCAGTTTCCCCTTCTGTAAAGATAAGGATAAGATACCTGTTCTCTCTCCCCTATAGACTGTGAGCTCCATGTGGAACAGCCACTGTGCTGTTTTCTATCTACCCCCAAGCTCAGTAGAGGGCGTGGCATATGATCGGTCGATGGATCAATAGTATGTATTGCGGGCTTACTGTGTGAAGAACTCTGTACTAAGTTCTCAACCCTGTCCCAAGCACTTAGCACTGTATACCAAATGCGTAGCAGGTATCACTATTATTACCAAAAAGTTGTCATGCAGACCAGGAGAAAGCATTTGCAGAGGCCATCTTTCCATTGCTTTAGAGAGTTGATTTTAGTTTTATTTGAGAAAGAAAAATAAATCTGGGGAATTGAGGAATTAAAGGAGGAAACGTAGCAACTCACATGGCCACAAGCTTTCTCACATTTTTAGAATGGACATTTATCTCAGGGTCTGAAACGTTCCTATATGGCTTCCACTTCCTCCCTCCATCTGCTGCTGGGCCTGAAACCAGAAATGAAGAAATATGGAAAAACCCTGTTTGCAAGAAACGAACTCGTCCAATTTTCACTTCCGGTTTCCATCTGGAATTAGAACTGGAAACACCGAAATGCCACAAGAAAATCTGAATTTTCAGCCAGTTACTGGAAGAGGAATGAATTATCCAAAGCAGCGTAAAGAAAGCTGGATCTCGTGAAAATGTCCAAAACAATTTAGACCTGTTGACATTCACCCTTTTGCACTACTCTACCAAGATGACTACCGCTTCACCAGTCCTACCACATAACAAATGTTTCAGGAAACCTAACGGTACAAGTCAAGTCCAAGGAGGCAGAGAGCAAGGGTCAGATGCTAAATGAAAAATGCATTTCCAAAAAGTGATTTCAACTAAGTATCCTTTTCCTCTTACAGGATGTGGAAATTTGTTTCAAAAAGCAAATGAGCCTTCTAAAATTAGAGAAAAAGCGGGGCTAAGGAGAGAAGAAGAGGCCAGAAAGAGCCCGCGACGCATAATTCAGAGTCTGTGATTTCAAATTATTTTACATTTTGATCGTAATAGGGGCTGGAAAGAAACAATTTCCTATACCCCCCCCCCCCATTTGTGTGGGCTGTTGTGTGCTGTGTTTTCGACTAGTAGTCCTCTACCATCCACAGCTAAAATGTTGAAAAGAGGCTGTTAATGATGTCACACACATACTTGAAAGTAGATATTATTTAAAGCAGCTGTCTTATAAATAATAACCAAAAGTTATGTTCCATAATGCTCACTTCAAAAAAAAAGACACGGTTATTAATTTGAAGAAACAATCCCCGTAAACACACCACGGCCTTTGCTTTGGACCAAGTACTCTTGCATTACGTACTGCGCTGCCACTAACCAAATGCCTGCTAAATGTCAGACCCTTGGACGACATGCTTTGGGTTTGTGACTGTGGCTTTCCCCCTCTCTTTTTCCTTCCTATCTCCCTTGGGTTTCTCTAAAGAGACGCATACTGGTGTGAATGGGAAAAACAAAGGAGGTTTTCACTATGTTATTAGACAAACGTTTTGCAGACATCCAAGTCTATGGAGAAGGCACGAATACATCCGAAAAGCATCAATCAAGAAAATTAAATGGGAACTTCCCCAACCTTCCAGCACTGGCTAAATGAACCAAAGATCCTTACGATACACTTCTGAGGAAAAGATGGTGGTCGAATCTTTTTCTTTTGAGATTTAGAAGAAAAGAGGAAAAAAAAAGGTGATAGATTTCTCCCCTCCCCAACGTCCCGATTCCCTCCATCTCCTCTACCTCTGTCCCTGTCCCACAGCACTTCAGTTTATGTGTGCATATTTATTATTCCATTGATTTCATTAATGATGCGTATATATCTATAATTCTATTTATTTATAGTGATGCTATTGATGCCAGTCTACTTGTTTTGTTTTGTCTTGTCTGTCTCCCTCCTTCTAGACTGTGAGCCCATTGTTGGGGCGGGATTGTCTCCATTTGGTGCCAAAATGTACTTTCCAGGTCCTTAGTACGGCGCTCTGCACACAGTAAGGGCCTAATAAATACAGTTGAATGAATGATCTAGGATAGAAAGGTAGAGAGATCTCTAAATAGACGGATGAAGACAGAGATAAAAAAATAGATGTGCAGATGGATAGAGAGTTATACTCCAGCCTTGAGGCTTCTTCAGCTTTATCGTTGGTCAACTTTGTCATTAAGGCAGTGAGAGCCTCTTCATACGTGTGGGTGTGATTGAAAACTCAAGTTGTCATTGACAATCCACTCATTCATTCATTCATTCAATAGTATTTATTGAGCACTTACTATGTGCAGAGCACTGTACTAAGCACTTGGAATGTACAAATCAGTAACAGAGACAGTCCCTGCCCTTTGACAGGCTTACAGTCTAATCAGGGGAGACAGACAGACAAGAACAATGGCAACAAATAGAATCAAGGAGAAGAACATCTCATTAAAACAATAGCAAATAAACAGAAACAAGGTGATGTACATCTCATTAACAAAATAAATAGGGTAATGAAGATATATACAGTTGAGCGGATAAGTACAGTGCTGAGGGGATGGGAAGGGAGAGGGGGAGGAGCAGAGGGAAAGTGGGGAGAAGAGGGTTTAGCTTTGGAAAGGTGAAGGGGGGTGGTAAAGGGAGCAGAGGGAAAAGGGGAGCTCAGTCTGGGAAGGCCTCTTGGAGGAGGTGAGCTTTAAGTAGGGTTTTGAAGAGGGGAAGAGAATTAGTTTGGCGGAGGTGAGGAGGGTGGGCGTTCCAGGACCGCAGGAGGACGTGGCCCAGGGGTCGACGGTGGGATGGGCGAGAACGGGGGACGGTGAGGAGGTGGGCGGCAAAGGAGCGGAGCGTGTGGGGTGGGCAGTAGAAAGAGAGAAGGGAGGAGAGGTAGGAAGGGGCAAGGTGATGGAGAGCCTCGAAGCCTAGAGTGAGAAGTTTTTGTTTTGTGTGGAGGTTGATAGGCAACCACTGGAGGTTTTTAAGAAGGGGAGTGACAGGCCCAGAGCGGTTTTGCCGGAAGATGAGTTGGGCAGCAGAGTGAAGAACAGACTGGAGTGGGGAGGGAGAGGAGGAAGGGAGATCAGAGAGCAGGCAGACACAGTAATCTAGCCGAGATATTACGAGAGCCTGTAGCAGTAAGATAGCTGTTTGGGCGGAGAGGAAAGGGCGGATCTTGGTGATATTATAAAGGTGAGACTGGCCCGTTTTGGTGACGGATTGGATGTGTGGGTCACTCCTTATTGCGGTCACTTTTTGCCTCACTAATATCTGTAGCTTTCAGAGCCAGAAGCTTTCACGACTTTCGCTTGGTCTCCCACTAACCCCAAAGTCTTGACTCAAGGAGATCAACCCAACTACTGATTGCTACATCCCAGGCAACGCCGTCGCTACATCCCAGGCAACGCCGTCTCCTGCCAAGACCTCCCGACCATCTCCAATGTCACACTGTTTGCAGTTGTGTTTCCTTCCGTCTTTTAAAATCTGTGAAATCCCCTTCCTTCTTATGTGTCCCTGTTAGCTGAACCCACAGCAGCTGTTTGGCGATTCCACAGTTGACAGTACCTCATCCAGCAAAATTGGCCTGCTACTGGGAGCGTTGTTTCATGCTGGCAAACTGGCTGTCACCCAAGATCTCATCCCTGGTAATCACATCTTGAGCTGAGCTTGCAGGTAACGTTGGAGAAATTCATCAAGGAGACCGGAGCCGTCAGATATGCGACATTTAAAAAATCTGACAGCACTTCGGCTTGTAATTGGCAAAAGGTTTTTAATTGTTTATCCAATTTGACCCTGATGTCTAGACTCCGATTAATTTTTCTTTTTAAATCCAAGTTAAATGTGAAAAAAAACCACCTTGATTTTGTTACTTTGCCCATCATCCCTGCACCTTGCTTTGGCTCTTTCCTTTATATCAGGGTGGCTTCATACCCACCTCTTCTTTGCCCATGCTCTTTCAAAATCTCCTCTCCCACCTTGGAAACTGAATTAATAGGAGCAGCTCCAGAAACAGGAAACCAGAGGTAAAGAGTAAGCCTGGTACTACAGAGTGGAGAAACAGCATGGCCAAGCAAAGAGATCATGGGTTTCCTAGGAGTCAGGGGCCCTGGGTTCTAGTTCTGACTCTAAACCTTGACTGCTGTGTGACCTGTGTGAGAGAAGTTTTTTTCAGGCTTACTTTCAATCCATAGTCCTGAGTCTATAAAAAGAGTCATTATCGAGTCATGTGCGTGTTTCAAGAAGAGAATTTTCAGCATACCGATGTTCCCGGATGACTCCTTCAACGATTTTGAAGGGAGTTCAGCACATTTATTTGGAATAGTTTTGGCTTCAGTTTCCCAACCCTTTGCCATACATATCCTTAAGTACAGAGGTATAGACTTGAATAGGACCAAATGAGCATTGTCTGTTGGATAAAGCATGGGCCTGGGAGTCAGAAGGACCTGGATTCTAATCCCCGCTCCACCTCTTGTCTTCTGTGTCACTTTGGGCAAGTCACTTCACTCCTCTGGGCCTCAGTTACCTCCATAATATGGGGATTAAGACTGTAAGCCCCACATGAGACAAAGACTACATCCAACCCGATCGGCTTGTTTCTACCCAAGCATTTGGAACAAAGGTTTGACACGCAGTAACCCCTCTGGAGTGTAAGCTCGTTGTGCTCAGGGAATGTTTCAGTTATAGTGTTGATTTGTATTCTCCCAAGCACTTAGCACAGTCCTCTGCCCACAGTAAATGCTCACTAAATATAATTGACCGACTGATTGCTTAACAAATACCATGGTTATTATTATTACTATTATTTTTATCATTAGTGAACTCTACTCCACTAGAGATGGAGACATAGCACGATCCTGTTACTTGACTCACCACCCAATCTTGGAGTAGCCTAGGAATCTTGGGGAGCCTCAGGGCTGCCATATTTGCTTATAAGTAGCCAGATTCTGGATCTGTTCATGCTGCCAGTGCTGTTCAGAGATCTTGCTGTGGCTGCCTTCAGTTTTTCTACATCTGTCCTGCTAAAATGTTCACGACTGATTTACTGAATTTTGGTTTTAAACCACAGTGGGATTCAGATATTTCATGGTTAACTAAACGTCAGCAACCCTTCTAGAATGATTATGGATAGAATCTTGGCAGTAAAATTTCCCAGCTTGGTCTCCATGAGGATTTATGAGCATTTTTTTCCCCTTCCATTTTCTATACTCAGGAGGAGCTGCAAGATTATCTGATACATTTCATATTTTGCTCCAAACAGTAATGGATGCACTAAATCAATTTACTTGAAATTATATTTCTTCCACCTCCTTGTCACCACGTGGTCTTGATAGCTGTTTGGTAGACAATGTTTTGGAGAAGCAATAATAATAATAATGATGCCATTTCTTAAGCACTTACTATGTGCCAAGCACTGGGGTAGATACAAGGTAATCAGGTTTTCCCACATGGAGCTCACAGTCTTCACCCCCATTTAACAGATGCATTAACTGAGGCTCAGAGAAGTTAAATGACTTGGCCAAAGTCACACAGCTGAAAAGTGGCAGAGCGGGGATTAGAACAGTCAACCTCTGACTCCCAAGTCAGTGTTCTTTCCATTAAGCCACGCTACATCTCTTTCACTAATCATCATAGGACTTTTAACTTTTAACATCCTTCTAGTAAGGTGAATATGGAGTTATCAATCAGCACTCTGCAGGGTTTCTTTGTTCTCCAGTAGTTCAACGTTCAGCTTCCTCAATGCTGTTTAAATTTGGAATGTTTCTGGCCATGGTTAATCTGTGACTCCATTCTGCCTTTGGCTTCAGAGATCCATTTAACTTTTCCAATGTAATATTTTTTTTATTTGGGAATTAGAAGGAAGTGTAGGTGGCTATGAGCTGCCCTTTGAGCCTAAATAGATTAGAGCTAACTGGTCAAAGAAAAACTCATCTTCACCTGCTGTAGCTCTGCCCTCCCTTCTCTCCAGCCACAATACTTCTCCATTGTTTCTGACTTTCTGGCTCATCGTGCAAGCCAGCATATGAAGCAAGTTGATCAATTGTACCTGCAGTGCCTTTGGTGGAGAGTTAGGATAAAATGGCAAAATCTCTTCCTGCACCCCATAGGCCTTTAGTACCATGAGACCACAGTTCACTTACAGTGGTGCTGTCATCTACCATAGATGAACAATAAACAGATGCCCAAGGTAATTTTTTTCATTTAATCAATCAGTAGTGTTTACTGAATACCTACCATGCATGGTAAGTGTCTTTAGAGAGTAAATAGAAAATATAATACCTGCCTCCTTGATTTGACAGGTGCAGAAGTATTTATAGATAAGTTGCAAATGAAATGGCAAAAATAGATTTGTGGAAAAGTACATGTTGAAAGAGTAAAGTGTACAAAACAATAGGTTCAAAAATACTACTGATAGTTTTGAGTGCATAAATCTTGAGGTGGTCCAAAAGTGCTGAAGTTCTGGTTGGGGAGACGGGACTTGGGGAGAAGAATATTTAATGGGGGAAAGCCTCGTGGAAGAGGTGCAATTTCTAAAGAGTTTTGAGGATGGGGAGACCCATGGTCTGGGGAACATGAAGTAAGTAGGACTTCTCAGGTCTGGGGTAAAAACTATGATTTTATTTTTTGGTTCAACTGTCCACAGGATGGAGTGATATAGGCCTCTTAACTACCTTGTGGGGATGTGCCCAAATTCATCCCACTACCAGCGGGATTAGTTTTTGGAACCATCATGAAGCCGAAGGGTTGGCAAAGCTTGAAATGCTTTGTCATCCCCTGGAGACTATAAATTCATTGTGGGTCGGGATCCAATTTACGAACTCTCTTATATTGTACTTTCCCAAATGCATAGTACTATGGTCTGAACTCTCTGAACCCTCCGTAATTACCATTGTTCGATAGGAAGCTGCGCGGCTTAATGGAGAGAGACCGGCCTTGGGAGTCAGAGGACATGGGTTCTAATCCCTGCTCTGCCATTTGTCTGCTGTGTGACCTTGGACAAGCCCCTTATCTTCTCTGGGCCTCAGTTACCTCATCTGTAAAATGGTGATTACGACTGTGAGCCCACGAGGAACAACCTGCTTACCTTATATCTTCCCCAGTGCTTAGAACGGTGCTTGGCACATAGTAAGTGCTTAACAAATCTCAGTATTATTATTATTATTATTGATTCTGTGCAGGGAATGGGCCAAATGAAATCCTGTGTATTTCTTTTGCCTGAGCTCAGTTAGGGCCACTGTAATTTATAGTGCCTTCTCTTAGAGTAGCTGATGGGGAGACTTAATTAATTCTATCTTATATTGGGTGGTTTTAAATTCTTTTATCCCTAGTTAAAGGAAATACAGCAAAAGAGGCCTTAAGTATGAACAGAAAGACCCCAAATTATCCTTTGTATCCTAATATCAACATATGCTGACGGTGATGTAGATGATAAGGAACTTGGCTCAGTGAAACGAGCCCAGGCTTTGGAGTCAGAGATCATGGGTTCTAATCCCGGATCCACCATCTGTTAGCTGTGTGATTTTGGGCAAGTCAATTAACTTCTCTGTGCCTCAATTACCTCATCTGGAAAATGGGGATTAAGACTGTGAGCCTCACGTGGGACAACCTGATTACCCTGTATCTACCCCAGTGCTTAGAACAGTGCTCTGCACATAGTAAGCGCTTAACAGATACCAACATTATTACCTTGATTCTATTTATCGTGATTATGTTGTCTTGATTTTGTCCATCTGTCTCCCCCGATTAGACTGTAAGCCCATCAATGGGCAGGGATTGTCTCCATCTGTTGCTGAACTGTACATTCCAAGCACTTAGTACAGTGCTCTGCACATAATAAGCGCTCAATTAATACTATTGAATGAATTATGAAGAGGATAAATTCTTCCTAATAATGTCCCATAGACCCTCCCCTTTCTCTCTCCCTATTGATCTCTTTCCCATCTGACATCTTTTTTTCCAGCTAGTCATCAATCGATCATAATTACTGAGCACTTACTGTGTACAGTACTAAGTGCCTGTAGTCAATCATGTATTAAATTAAATACATTTTATGTTTAATTTATTAAAATTATTCAAATTTAATGTTAAATTACTATTAATATTACAGTTAAAATTATTAAGATTATTATAAAATTAGAATTCTGCTTTGGTTACCTGGCCTAAAATCTTGTCATAGGTAGATTTAATGAGCTCACTGAGATGATTTCTAAGAATGGTAAAAAACCATGGGGACCATCACTAAACCCTGAAATGTCCCCGGCTTTGCCACCAGTTGTTGTGAAACAACTTGCATTTATTTTTGGAGTACGGCAATCGAAACAGTTGTGTAAACACTTAAGATTCCACTGAATGGGCATTAGCATGAGAATTAAAACTAATTCAAGCAACATCTGAATTGATATAAAAATATCCTGGAATAGATTTAATTTTTTTATCATTCTGGGATAATTTGGAGATTTCTTTGAGAATGTATGGTAAAACCTTAAAATTAACTCCATGTCACAAATTTAATTCTTGTTTTTATTAGTCAATCAAATGATATGTATTGACCACTTACTGTGTGCAAAACACTGTACTAAGAGCTTGGGAAAGTCCAATACAGTAGAGTTGTTGGATGCAGTAAGAACAATTTTATCCATTCAGTGGACACTATCTCCACACAAACAGAAGCTCTCCTCACTATGATTATGAAGAAACAAAGTCTTCCAAACTATAACAAGTTTACCAGTATCTCTACAAAATTTCACCAGCTATAAAAACAACAGAAATGTCATCTTGTTCTTACAACTTATAATCCAATTTTATCAGAGGGTGGCTGATGAGAAGTTGCAGTTCAGACCTCTCATTATGTTAACTTCTTCAAAAATCTAAACATTTTAAAATCCAATACCCAAAACCCACCAAAACAAGAAGAAAAGAGGGACAAGGAGGGTAGCTAGTTTGAGGAAGACTTTGCACTTAGAAATTTTCAGCTTGTAAACAAAACAATTTTAAGCAGGCTAAGCAGAACCATGCCTACTTTTAAGCACATGAATACAACGAAAGAAAAACACACACATTCACCCACTCCTGTTCCCTTTAAACATTAATGTTTGCTACTTTTTTCTGCCTCCGCTAAGAGTTAAGGATGATAAAAAAGTATTTGGCTTATCTTACTCCGACTCCAATATGTTAACCCCCATCTTTTCTTTTTAGTTTTCACCTGATTTTCCAGTTCACTCTTCAGAATCCCCTAATATTACCAAAATAATGTTGGGACAATGGAGATATGCAATTTTCTAAGAATGTTAGTATTCCCTTTGTGTGTGACAGTCTGTTCCTATTTCACTGTTCAGTAGGGTAGATTGTTTTGGTTGTATTACTTAAACACCACGAAGACCAAGTGATTAGTGTGAACTGGGAAATCAAGATCATGATAACCTCACTATAAACTCCACAGAAACCATAGCTCAACAGATGAGGAGATAATTTTCCAGGGAACACATTTAGAGTTCTTAAGAGGTGGGTAGGAACCAGAACAGTGTGGTTTGGCTGAACCTTTGAGGGCCCTGCTAGCTCTTCCAAGATTGCCATACACACATCATAATGTGTTTCCTTTCAATGACACAAGATTATTCAATAGTATTTATTGAGCGCTTACTATGTGCAGAGCACTGTACTAAGTGCTTGGGATGAACAAGTCAGCAACAGATAGAGACAGTCCCTGGCGTTTGACGGGCTTACAGTCTAATCGGGGGAGACGGACAGACGAGAACAATGGCAATAAACAGCGTCAAAGGGTAGAACATCTCGTAAAAACAATGGCAACTAAATAGAATCAAGGCGATGTACAATTCATTAACAAAATAAATAGGGTAACGAAAATATATACAGTTGAGCGGACGAGTACAGTGCTGTGGGGATGGGATGGGAGAGGTGGAGGAGCAGAGGGAAAAGGGGAAAATGAGGCTTTAGCTGCGGAGAGGTAAAGGGGGGATGGCAGAGGGAGTAGAGGGGGAAGAGGAGCTCAGTCTGGGAACGCCTCTTGGAGGAGGTGATTATCAGATCAACAGCAAATATGTATTGTAAAAGCTTCTTCTCAACGATTGAGAACTGTAAATGAACTAGGACCAAATGGACCAGATCTGGCTAATATCTAGGCCCATCAATAAATACTTCATTGATGGTATCCTAGATATCTAATGTTTAATATATATTTAAAACACACACAAACACACTAGACATGTCCACCTTCCCCAGGTCCCCATGCCTTGTCTTGTCTTATGCCATCGAGTCATTTCCGACCCATAGCGACACCACGGACATGGCTCTCCCAGAACGCCCCGCCCTCCATCTGCAATCCTTCTGGTAGTGGATCCATAGAGTTGTCTTGGTAAAAAAAATACGGAAGTGCCGCCTTCTGTGCAGTAAACACGAGTCTCCACCCTCGACTCTCTCCCGTGTCGCCGCTGCACAGCATGGATGAGTGTTGACTTGTAGCAGATTGCCTGCCACTCACTAGCCACTGGCCTAGCTCAGAATTGACTAGGTAGGCCTCTGCTTGACTCTCCCTCACATAGCCAAGACTGGTAGAGGACTGGAAACTCTCCAGGTGCCACCCTGAGAGGGGCATCCCCATATACTGATGGTAATAATAACTGTGGTATTTGTTGAGCACTTTGTGCCAGAGAATGTCCTAAGTGCTGGAGTAGATACAAGCAAATCAGGTTGGACACAGTTCCTATCCCATGTGGGACTCACATTCTCAGTCCCCATTTTAGAGTGGGGTTACTGAGGTCCAGATAAATGAAGTGACTGACCCAAGGTCCCACTGCAGACAAGGGGTGGAAATGGGATTATAACCCATGACCTTCTCACTCCTAGGTCTGTGCTGCTTCTCTAAGATACCGCTTTTCAAAAATAAGGGATCAGTAGCATTCAGATTTTGGATTTTAAAGTAAATGAGGGCCAGCTAACCTAGAATGACTGCTGAAGGAATGAATAAGTTCCTCAGAACTATGCTAGATAATGACCTCTAATACAAATTCTCAGTAAGGATGAAGCTATGCACACAGTCGGACACATTATAACAGCCAAGTTTTCTTGGTAGCTCACCCGTGGAGGCCTCTGGTTGCCAATAATATTCTGTCTGGTGAGTGGACAGGAATGGACAACCCCTCCGCTCATTAGACATTACTGAAACAATCCAAGCAGGGGACCCCGTTCCCTTTCCCTAAAGACTTTTAATCGTGCGGAGAGCACTGAGCATTCTGACCCACCGATAGGCAGGTGATTCTGACCTTCAGCTCATACCTTGCCCCATTATATGTGACCGTTTTCAATCCTGAAGCATGGCCTGGGGGAAAGCATGGGCCTAGGAGGCAGAATTCTGCATTCTAATCCTGTGTGCCATTACACTGTGGTTTGACCTTGGTCTCAAATGGGGACTTGCTATCTGTTCTCCCTCCTTCTTAGGTTATGTGGGACAGGGATGGTATCCAACAGGATTATCTTGTTTTTACCAAGTGCTTGACACAGAGTAAGCACTTAGCAAATATCACAATTATTATTCTCTCTTTTCCTCAGTTTTCTTTCTGGCTGTCTGATATGGCTACAGGACATTTTTTAGGTGACTGGAGTTCTCATCTACAGTAACAATAGTACTTATTGAGCATGTTATCTAGATTTCTGCCAGCTGCTTTCTGCGGCTCATGCGCAGGAGTGAAAAAGGTGGACTGTGGAGGTGATCCAACACCTCCTCCTTTCCCAGTGAGTCTTGGTGAGTGGGAGATGAAGATGATGTTAGGGAAGGGGGATGAGGGGTGTTCTGGGGCAGGATTACAGGAATGGGGCAGGGAGAAGGGTTAGGAAAAGCACAAGAGGTGGAAGGACATGGTTGAGGGAGGGGGAAGGTGTGGTGGAGCTGACTGGGGACTGCAGAGGAGATCCAGGGCTGTGGGTTAGTGGTACGAGACCGACGGAGGGATAGGGGAGAGAGTGAGTTGAGTTCAGTAGAGAGGGTGGTGTTGAGAATGTCAATTTGGTCAACGAGGGAGGCTAAATGGGGCAAGATGGGTTGAGAAAATTGGATGGGGTCAAAAGATCGGAGGTCCCTGTGGGGAGAACAGCACAGATTTGCAAGAAGGAGGTGTGTGGGAAAGAAAGCCGTTGAGGCGGCTGTGGTCAGATAGAGGGATTTCAGAGTTGGGGCGGGTAGGGATTTTGCAGTGGCTGGAGATGATGAGATCCTACCACTGCAATTGATGAGAATCCCAGAGAAACACTTTCAAGGCTGCCTTCGGTATTTCACAGAACCCAACATCATCTGCTAGTCATTATGGTACTGTCTCCTTTCATATCAACTAGTCCAGCACATCTTCTTCCAATGTGATTTTATGCTGTCGAAAGAAGGACATTGGTTGATCCTTAAAGAGAGGAAAGTCTAACGAAAACGACCTAGGAAATACAGTCTTCTAGCAGTTCATTTTCCTTCTGTTTTAAAAAAACAGTCTTACTGTTATGTGGATATCCACAATAAGTCCAGTCAACCACAGGGCACATAGAATGCTATCTGTGATTTGAGTCAGTGGGAACCTCTTTGATGAGGCTCATCCAGTTTTCCAGAAGCAGTTCCAATCCTCCCTTAGAAAAACACGTGTCTCTGTGGTTCGGTGAATTTTCTCTTGGCAGTTTGTTGCTCGTTACACTCTGTACAACGAGCCCAAGTTGCCTATCCCCAAAATCAGGAGCGATGGGGATTAGAGAAAATAAAGTGTCATCGTAAAACCAAACAACATTTCAATAGAAACATTAAAAATACATTTTAATCCAGAAAAGAGAGGGGTTCATTGGCTCAAGCAGATCAGAGACTAATTTTGTCAGCACGGTCTGGCGGTGAATAATGTATTTTCTTAATGTAAGGATTTGGCAGAATTGGAGTATCCAAAGATATAAACCAAAGTCTGGTGGACTTGATTTTACGTCTCAGCCAGGAAATCTCTTATGCTTGCAAATGTTCTAGAAACGTAACAGTCCAATCCACACTATTATTAGTCACATCCTATGTTGTGAAACCAATTGAAGGATACGGATTTCAAGAGGAGTTATACGGAATCAATCAGGGACCTTTACAAAGACATCTAAAAAAGAATTATTGCTATGGCAACCCCAGGGTGGTGTTATGAACTTAAAAAAGTATACTGAGATGGATGGGTGCCAGAATATTGCTGCTGGTTGGTGTGTGTTTGGTCTCTCTGGGTCCTTTTGAGGGTTGTCATTTCCAGTAATAGCTTGATTTGTTGAGGAGCAGGAGAGGAACCTTAGGATTGCTCTTTCCCCCTTATTCTTGGGCAAGGAGCGAGAGGAAGTTTGTCTTAACCATTCAAAAATAGGATAGACTGTAAACTCCTCACTCGTTTGTAAATTTCTTGCTATATCATCAACTCTCTGAAGAAAGATCCTATCTAGATCCCTACAGTCTGTAAGACTGTAAGCTCATTATGGAAAGGGAACATGTCAACTAATCCTATTGTATCATACTCTCCCAAGTGCTTAGAACAGTGCTCTGCACATAATAAGCACTCAATAAATGCCATTAAATTATTTTTTCTTGTACAGAGTGCTGGGGTAGATACAAGTTAGATTGCACACAGTCCGTGCCCCTTTGGGAGTCAGTTTTAATCCCCATTTTACCGAAGAGGTCACTGGGGCACAGAGAAGTGAAGTTACTTGCCCAAGGTCACACAGCAAACAAGTGGCAGAGTTGGAATTAGAACACAGGTCCTTCTGACTTCCAGGCCCATGCTCTATCCATTAGGCTATGCCGCTTCTCTTCACCGATTGATTAATTGATCTACTTTTTGTCACAGGAAGCGACCTACACACCTGAAGTCATCTAAATAGTTTTGAAAATTAGTTTAGAGATAAGCAGTGACAGCCCCTGAAATTTGTATTGTGGAAGTGAATGCTTTAATAATGGCGTGGTGAAGATCAGCCAAACAACAGTGGCTGTTGTTGAAGAGCATATATTCTAAGGGGAAATTGGATAGCCATTCAGGCAAGGTATAGAAGGATGACCATCGATGACTTACAGAAGCAAGCTCGATGACAGCACACTGAGATTTAGGCACTAAAATGAATTATTTAAACTTTCCAAAATATCAGATTTTAGGGAACCATTGTAGATCTGGACTTGTCTTAGTTCTGGAATAACACAGTGTTTCTACAAATGAAGGGCTCTCTCAACCATGAGGATAATCACAAGAACAGTTTGTTTATTTAATCATAACTTTAAAAATTGAATCTAAATTGGCACAAAGTCATTCTTAAACCACATCTAGGCCATCGGTTGGCCCAATGGTTTAAAAGGCAGCTGGTTTAAAAGAAGCATCAGCAGTTTGGCCCACAGCTTTTATGTAAAATAAAGGTGACCTTCCCTTCACGCAATTCTGGTCAAGAACAGATTTCCTTACTCCTCATTCTGAGTTACTCAAACAAGGCTATTCCTGTGACTTGGTAAATGTTCGTCAGTTTTGACTGTTTACGAGAAATAGCTTTTGCTCTAATTTTAACCAAATGATATGCAAAGAAAAGGAAACGAAGACTCGGGAGGGGTGGGCTTAGGATAGGAAATGGTTTGTGGGGATTCAGATAATGTTCCTAAACAATCTGTAGGGGTGATATACTATGAAGGAATTAAGGTTTTGGTGTGTTTTTTTTTTAGGAGGACAGTGACTCCCTACCTAGGACTATCCATAGTATCATACGGTTGGAGGAGGAGGCGAGGTAAGGAGAGAAGTGAAAAATGATAGCCACCCTGGAGGGGTGTATCCAAGGAGCAAACACCAAACCCCCATTAGATGAGTAATTCTGAAGCGGTTATTGCGGATCAGAATTAGAATTAAGCAACTATTTTCAGGGCTCGGGGGGAACCAAACTGATGCATATGTTCATGTGAAAAATGGACCAGAGTTTAGTCAGGCTGGTAGAAGGATGAGGAGATATGCCACAAGTGTCAGTCATGGAGATCTACAGACTAATAATAATAATCATAATGATGGTATTTGTTAAGCGCTTACTTTGTGCCAAGCACTGTTCGGCTGGGGTAGGGGTAGATACAAGGACATCAGGTTGTCCCATGTGGACTCACAGTCCTAGTCTCCATTTTCCAGATGAGGTATCTGAGGCAGAGATAAGGTAAGTGACTTGCCCTTAGGTACACACAGCTGATGAGTGGCGGAGGCGGGATTGGAACCCATGACCTCTGATGCTTCATTCGACAGTGAAGGAAATTGATAGGTCTGATTTCTTCCCCAGTAAAGCTGCTGGTGTGTGATTGAGCTTGTGTACCTTTGCTTAATGTTTCATTCCGGCAACCCAGCATTTCCATTCCAAACGCAGTTTACATTCCAGTGACCAGGTTGCCTCCTTCAGTGTGGTTGCCTAGAATTAGTTGAACAAAACACCCGAGATTCAACTCCATCTCCCTCCACTGGCAATGGAATGGTTCACCCAGGATCATCTTGCACAGTTGACTGTGCAATCGTTGAACAATTTAGCATCCTAATGAATCTAAGTAATTGCCCAAATCCAGAATGACTAAGAGCATCAAATGTTTTCATGAGGTCTGCAAAACTTGATAGTGATTCTGGTGCTGCTTCCGGCGCTTTTCTTGTATTTCATAAGATGGAAAATGATGTCCGCTGTGTCACACTGTGTTATTGAAAGAACATCTGGAGTCTTGGAACATGCAGTCAGCACTATTCTCCAGTAGTCCAAACGAACCCTGGCTAGGATTTGGCTGTCAGGAGAGAACAGTGGAAGATGGTTCTGATGGTAGTCACTTTGAGAGCATGGGGAATGTGGTCTACATGCTGAAGAAAACCTTCTTTTAAGGGTTTAAGCCAAAATAACGAGTCTGGTCTGGGTTTTTGCCATTTCTCATGTCTCTGACTGCTGGAATTAAGCCCTCAGTAATTGAAATGGAGACCGCATCTTCATGTGGACGATAGGCTTTCTATGATTCTTAAGGCCTCATATTTACTAATAAAAAGTGTGTTCCGAAGGATTTCAAAGTATTTTTGCTATCCCTTCAGGATTCAGAGAAGCAGCACAGCCTAGTGGAAAGAGCACGGGCTTGGGAGTCGGGTCTGGTCTGTGATCTTGGGCAAGCACTTAACTTCTCTGTATCTCAGTTTGCTCATTTGCAAAATGGGGATTAAACACATGTTCTCCTTTCTACTTAGACTGCGAGCCTCCTGTGAAGCAGGGACTTTGTACAACCTGCCTAACTAGTATCTTCCCCAGTGCTGAATACACTGCTTAACAAATCCCACAACTATTAATTATTTCCCCCTCCTTGTCTGTGATTAAAATGGAGCTGCCTTCACTCCTAAGAGATACTGTGAGAGCGTGTACGGGACTTAACGCCTTTTAGTGATCTATGGAAGTTCTTCATTTGGTGATGGTCTTCATAGTCTCAGATCCCTTCTGCTTTGATTTACTATTACTACTCATTATAGAAATCTTTCTAAATGCCCATTTCTGTCATGTTCCCATGAACCTCCAAAGTGTTGTTAATATTGGATTTTTTCTGATTCAAATAATCTTCCCATCTGTGTGTAATTTTCAACAACTCAGTCCTGGTGGCTTCATTTATCCATGGCCAAAGTCTTTATGGTTGTGTGATTGACAGGATGATGGGGAAATGATCATTCTCTGTTCTTCGGAAGATAATGACTGGGGTTTCTTGTTCCAGAAAGTCTGCTATAATGCTCTTGCAGAACTCACTGTAGGCATCTTCATTCTCTAAGAGATTATCATTGATTTGAAGACTGCCTTCGGATTCAACGGCAGTGTTGTCAGGATGTGCTTGTTGTTGATATTCTTGTGATAATTCCACCAGAAACTAGTAGAAGCTCTCATTTTCTTCATTGCAACTCTGTCCCTGGGGCCAATTGTGCCAAAGAGAGTGATAAAGAATGTGAGTTTTAGAGGGAAGGCTGTGCAGATTTGGACAAATTTGAGAGATCTGATACTAAGGATTGTTTGATTCTGAATGGTATCTGCCATTCTAAAGGGGTTGGGCTATACAAAGGGTTGAGTTGTCCATCGTCGTTTATTGTAGTTTGACTTTGAGCTGAAATATACCGGGATGCGATCATTGTTTTTTGAGTGTTGATTTTTTGTAAAGTTTTGCATGAGAAAGTTGCTTTAGTGGTAAATATCTGTAAATCTTTTTACATCTGACGCCCATGTTGGTGAATAACCTCTTTGTGGATGAGTTACATATCACTTGCTTGTTTTGGAACTTCCCAAGTGTTTAGTTCAGTTCATTACACTCACTTGGTGTTTAATAAATATTATCATTATTATATTATTCTGTATCATCAATGTAAACGATATTTATTGAGCACTCACCTTTGCATGGTAGAAGGCAAAGAATTAGAGATTATTTCTCTGCCCTCAAGAAACTTACACTCTTTTGGAGGAGACATATAGGTCCACAGATAGGAGGAATGATAGCATATGAAATATCTGTACATAGGCGCTTCAGAGGTGTGGTAACACAGGTGATACAGATGGCCCGAGACAACATTTAGGGGATAGAAAGTGGGAAGAAGATGCGATATCTCGGTAGAGAAGTGAGGTAAGAAGCCCTTTGAAGAAGAGGAGGGCTGTGGCGTTAAGAGAAAGGGAGTTCCAGACCTGGGAGACAGCATGATCGAGAGGTCAGTGATGGAAGAGATGAGAGTGAGGCCCGGTGAAAAGGTTACCTTGAGAGGAATGAAAATTCTGAACTGGGATGTGGTGAGAGAGGAATAGGTATGTAGGAGGAACATAGCTGATTGAGGGCTTCCAAGCCAGTGGCAAAAGATATGTACTATAAAGCCTTGTCTGGGTTGACCATATAGACAATTTTGTTAAGGGGCACTTTTCTAGTCCTCTTTCCCATTTGCAGTGATGGATCAATGGAGCCCAAACCAGGGTGCTGCTGAAAGATGCTGTACCTTCTTCCTCAAATGAACGTCAGTGTCCAAGGCTCTCTACTTGGCAAAAAACGTCCATCTGTGCAAGGGTAAGTTGAATCCCTCCCTCTGCAGGACTTACCATCAAGTTATTTTTCATTAGTAGTGATGAAGCATCAAGTGACAAAACTATATCACAGAAAAGATGTCCTGGAATGAATAATGATAATGATGATAGTGGTATCTGTTAATCACTTACTTATGTGCCGGGCACCTTACTAAGTGCTGGTTTGGATACCAGCAAATCGGGGTGGATATCGTCCCTGTTCCACATGGGGCTCACAGTCTTCATCCTCATTTTACAGATGAGGTGACTGAGGCACAGAAAAATGAGGCGACTTGCCCAAGAAGACAAATGCTGGATCTGGGATTAGAATCCAGGATCTTCTGACTCCCAGGCCCGTACTCTACCACGAGGCCATACTGCTTCTCGACAACGGATGAAGTTCATCTACTAATTTGAAATCTTGGGTTATTTGCACCTCATTTCAGTTGTGCTTTATGGGGCATGTATATAGATTGAGTGACAGAAAAATGCCCAAACAGCCACTATTTGGCTAGTGGAAATGGTGCAGTTGAAATCAGAAGAGTTCAGAAAATAGTTTAATAATGTCCTGAACCGAAGCCCCAGACAACGTGGCACCTGAAGGTTGGATGATAATTGCCGAGGGCAGATCTGAGTGATGAAGAAAGAAATGGACTTCTGCGGCAAAAGTTTTGAGAGGATGGTGAGTCAGGAGGGGAAAGAAAACAACACCAGGGAGCTGCAAAGAAAAAGCCTGTCAGCATACTAGGAATGTCTTTGGGCATGAATTGTTTGGTTGGAGCTGTTGTTCCAAGGGAAAGCCTCTTTAACCCCACCCACACCAGTGGGCCGATTTCACCCTCTGTGGCATCATCCTGAATGTGAAGTGCAGCTCTCTAACTAATGAATGTCCATATCATTACCTTCATTACCGGTTTATCTCTGAGCTCAGAGTCAATTACTCAGGCAACCCATTTGTGAAATTAAATACCCGATAAGCCTCAGAGGTGTCAGGTTCCTTCTGGGGATTTCTTGTGTTTGTTTTTTTGTTGTTTTTTTCTTTTTCAATCCTTCTATAGAGAATAAACACTGAAAAGCTTAATTGAAGTACCATTTTGAGACTTGTGAAAGAGCAGAGATAAAAAAGTGAAACTATAGCCTATGTATGGTAGCAAGAGATAAACGATACCCAATCTGTGGAGATAAAGATCTCCTGGAAATCACTGAATGGTGTTCCCCCATCTTCAAAGCCCCCCTGGAATCCCACATCATCCAGGAGGCCTTACCCTATTAGCTTTCTTCTCCCCAGCTCATATACCTGCATCTCCTTATTTGAGCAATAACAGCCCTCAGAATCAGACGCACCTGTTTTTATTTACTTTATGATTTTTTTAATCCACCTATCCATCCTTCCATCCTCTTTTTCTGGCTATCAGTCATTCATTCCGATTCTAATTATACTTCATCCCGTGTTTATCTCCCCCATTATATTGCAAGCTCCTCTGGGGCTAGAACTTGGGCCTTTTGTCTCTGTTCTGCTCTCCTAAGTGCATAGTGCAGTGTTCTACACACAGTAAGTGTGTATTGACTAATGTTGAATCCAAATTGCTCCACAATCTGTGGAAGATTGTCTGTTAGAGACGCACTCAAGATCACACTGTTTGTGAACAATTTGCAGAGTCGGATCAGTACCGTGGGCTACCGAGTCTGAGGAAAACTAAAGATAGCGGACTGGAACAAAAGCAATATTCTAGTGTTGACACTATTCATTCATTCAGTAGTATTTATTGAGCGCTTACTATGTACAGAACATTGCTCACCTCAGCACTGATTCACTGAGGGGCTATATGTGAACAGAATGAATCCCAGCAGTAGGATACCCAACGTGTTTCAGTCAAGAATGGAGTGGCTTCTCTTCAGAGAAGAAAAAGACAAAAAGATAGGCGTGAAACAGCATCAGACATGGCAAACAAGTACAAAACAGCAGAACAGAGATTATTTTGAGGAGGAGGAATAGCAGCACAGATTAACATCCTCAAAACCGCTCACTCCACTAAATTGAACTTCTTTGCTCGCTCTCCACAGATCTTGTGTTACTAACACATAACCCTGCATCACCTCCTTCTCCTGGAAACAATATCCAACCTTGGCTTTGCTGACAGTGTCCTCTCCTGGTTCTCCTCCTATTTCTCTACTGGTCCTTCTCAGTCTCTTCCATGGGCTCCAACTCTGCTTCCCACCCTCTATGTATGGGCGCTCCTCAAAGCTCAGTTTGAGTTCCCTCCTTTCCTCTGGCTACACAGACTCCCTTGGAGAACTCATTCACTCCCATAGATACAGCACACAGTGTGCACACAATGCATATCATTGATTGATTGATATTAGTTGTAATAGTTGTAGTAGAAATCATTTTTATTAAATGCACACTGTGTGCTAAACTAAGCTCTTGGAAAAAATACGCATAGGAATTAGACACAGCGCTCATCCTTTGGGAGGCTTACAATTTAGATTATTGGTGATAGAATTTAAGAAGAAATGAAAGAAAACACTAAAACAACATAAAGATGTGGCCAAATAGACAAAATCAAAACAAGCACACGCCTGTTCATATCCAAATTTTAACAGTTTTCTTCTTTAGAATATGAAGGACAAATGATAGACAATTGGATGGGTGGAAGGGTTGATGGATTGATGGATCAATAGATAATAACTTTAAATCAATTTTCTCCATTGTTGAGTCTGTCTTTCATATTGGAGCACTGATATATTTTCAGCATAGTGCTTTCCAAACAGGCAGTAGGTCACCCTACTAATTAAATTCAATGTGCTGAGCTCTCGCATATTTACATATGTGGGCCTTACCCAAGTTATCAGATCTGGACTGGAACAATTTTAAAGCATAATTAGAAAGATTTAATCAAATGCATTTACAAATCTGGCTCGCTAAGTCTTTCAAAAGCATCACATATAAATACAAGGAAACACCATGCAATGTCAAATTCACAATTGTAAAAATTGGTCAAGAATAGTCTTTCTTTGGGATCAGTGCATGATTGCAGGACAAAAAAATATCTACCGTTTAAAATAGAGAGATTTTCAACTACCAAATGTTCGGCCCATTTGAAAACACATCTGATTCCCACATATTTTACAGTAATTCTCGCAGACTTTTTTTTCCTGCAAAAGCAGATTGAGGAAGGGGTTAGAACTACTTGGATTTAATTCCTCATAATGCTGACTTCTGAGACCAGATCAAGAAAGCTCAGAATAACTGTTTAGAGCTTGAAGGTTCTGAGTGGTTCCTTAAATCATCTCTCTCCTCCCTCCCTCCCTCCCTTCTTCCCCCTTGTCCTTTCCAAGTCTAGGACTTTGCTCAATTGCTGTTGCTTGTGCATGATAATTGTTTCCCTACACTAGCATCCCTGTTTCTTTTGCAAAATCAGTTTTTTTAGGAAGTTGAAAATAGAGGGAAAAAAATGAGCGTGAGCTATTTTATTTGTATTTCCTATTAGCATTCTATTTATACTTCTTGTAGCATATGACAGTATAAAATTGAGTGTGATGGAAATAAGTGACCTGGGTACTGCTGAAGCATTTAAATTCCCCAGCATTTGGAAGTCCCAGCCATACTCAGGATGCTTCTCTGAGGAGGGTGAGACCTCAAGTTTAAACCAGTGCTTACACATTAATGGCAAAGAATGGTCAGTGAGCCCATAATAGTGTTCCATGAAATTTTAAAATCCAAAAATGCATGAAAATCAGCTAGCTCAATGTTCTGGCCTAGCAAAAAAATGAACTGAGTTTCTGGAGAATCTCTTGTCAAACCACAAAAGGGTTCTGGTAATCTCTGAAAATGCATGTCTTTTGGAGTAGATTTATTGCTTTTCCCTCTGGTGATTGTATTCATTCATTCATTCCATCCCATTTACTGAGTTCTCACTGTGTGCAGAGCGCTGTACTAAGCACTTGGGAATGTACAATACAGCGATAAAGACAGACAATCCCGTCCCACAACAACACTGAGCACTGTGTGGAGGCTGTAAATTCCTTGTGTGCAAGGACCGTGTTTACTCCCTCTTTCATATTATCCTTTCCCAGGTCCATCGTACCATGCTCTGTTCATAATAAGTTCTCGATAGATACTATTTATTGATTGCAGAAAAAGTTAATCAATTCAGCTTCAATGGAAGCCTAGAGCCACTCGGGGCCATCAAACTTCGGAAGGTTTGGTTAACATAGACTAAAAAGTCAGGAATCATTTCCTTTTAGTGTCTGTCTAATACTTTCTGGAAAGAACAGAGAAGTGCTTCCTGAAATAGGTCGAAGAACCCTTACTTTTTCTCCTTACGGTAGTAACTTGACCTGTGTTTTAGGAAAGAGTATTTAACGTGATTGAGTTCTTATCACTCGCAGGAGGTGTGGAAGCTAAAGTAGTGTTTCTTATTCTTTACTTGAAGGGACAGGTTACCTGTTTTAATTAAAAAAAAAATCCACTCCAGGGTGAGAGTATCTTGTAAACTCTAACCTCTCTATGGGTGGGGATTGGATCTATCAACTCTGTTATACTTTCCCAAGCACTTAGTACAGTGTTCTGCACACAGTAAGTAGCATGGCCTAGGGGATAAAGCACAAGCCTGGGAGTCAGAAGGAACTGGCTCCGTCACGTGTCTGATGTGTGATATCGGTCAAGTCACTTAACTTCTCTGGGCCAAAGCTACCTCATCTGTAAATTGGGGGTTAAGAGTGTGAACCCCGAGAGGGACAGGGACTGTGCCCAACCTGATTAAACTTGGATCTACCCCAAGGCTTAGAACGGTGCTTGGCACATAGTAAGGGCTTAACATGTACCATTATTATTAATAGTAAGTATTCAATAAGAACCACTGATTGATGGAATTCTCATAATTTGCTCCTCTCAGACCTCTTGAGAGGATACTAGAAGAGGGAAGAGTAGTGATAGAAGTCCTGGAACGTTTCCTGTGATCGTCCTTCTGGAAACCCCTAAACAAACCAAGAAAATACTTGACATCCTGCCCTGGGACCTGCCCTGTGCTAATGATGTACAAGATATCCTGAATTTGTGAGACACAGTCAATCAGTTATCTTCTCAGTCAACCAATCAGTCATATATAAGCAGCGTGGCTCAGTGGAAAGAGCTCGGGCTTGGGGGTCAGAGGTCATGGGTTCGAATCCCGGATCTGCCACTTGGCAGCTGTGTGACCCTGGACAAGTCACTTCACTTCTCTGTGCCTCAGTTACCTCATCTGTGAAATGGGGATGAAGACTGTGAGCCTCACGTGGGACATCCTGATTACCCTATATCTACCCCAGCGCTTAGAACAGTGCTCTGCACATAGTAAGTGCTTAAGAAATACCAACATTATTATTATTATTATTATTATTATTGCTGTGTGCAGAGCACTGTATTAAGCTGTTGGGAGAACATACTGTTAAAGTGTTGATAGGGATGTTCCCTGCTCGCAACTAGCATTTGGTTAGCTTGTTCTATGCTAAGCAGGGCAGTCGTTATAAGGTTGATTCAGTTGGGAAGCACTGTGGCCTAGTGGATAAAGCACAGGCCAGGGAGCCAGAGGATCTGAGTTCTAATCCTGTCTCTGCCACTTGCCTGCTGTGTCCCCTTGGTCAAGTCACTTAACTTCTCTGGGTCTCAGTTTCCTCAACTCCAAAACTCGGGCTTAGCCCTATGTGGGATGGGGACTGTGTCTATCCTGATTAACTTGTATCTATCCCTGAGTTTCCCCCCTCAGTATTGCAACTGAGGAATTTCCAGTGATCTACTAGTCCCAACTATGGGAGGGAGAGTCAAGCAGAGGCATTTCAATTCCTGGCTTGGGTGGTGGCTAGTGAGTAGAAGGCCATCTGCTACAAGCCAAAGTTCACCTGTGCCGGACAGAAGCGACAGGGGAGAGAGGCGAGGGTGGAAACTCGAGTTTCTTGTGCGGAAGAAGGCCATGGTAAACCACTTCTGGATTTTACAAGGGAAACTCTAGGGATGCACAACCAGAATTTCAGTTGGAAAGTGGAGCATTCTGAGAGAGATGTATCCATGGAGTTGCCATGGACCGGAGACAACTCGACAGCATAAAACAAGACCCCAACGCTTAGAACAGGCCTTGACACCTAGTAAGTGCTCAATGAATACTACAGAAACAAAAAAAGATTATTGATAATAATAATAATGATGATGTTGTGTATGTATTAAGCACTTACTATGTTCAAAGCACTGTTTTAAGCTCTGGGAGGGAGGGGGATACAAGGTGATCAGGTTGTCCCATGTGGGGCTCACAGTCTTAATCCCCATTTTACAGATGAGGTAACTGAGGCACAGAGAAAATCACACGGCTGACAAGCGGCTGACCCAGGATTAGAACCGATGACCTCCGACTCCCAAGCCCAGGCTCTTTCCACTGAGCCATGCTGCTTCTCGACCTGTCCCACATAGGACTCACTATCTTATGAACATTCAGTAGATGAGGAAACTGAGGTCTGGAGAGGTTAAGTGACTTGCCCAGGGTCACCCTGGTAAAGTGACTTGTCCAAGGTCATTCTGCAAGCTAATGTTTCATGTAGAACTTCATCCTGGGTCTCCTGACTCTCAGACCTGTGCCGTTTCCATCGAACGACTTGTGAAAGAGGGACAGGCTGACCCGTGGCATAGATGAAGCGAACTAGGCTGAGAGAGGTGAGTTGGCTCAAAGTTTGCCCAAAATCCAAAAGCAGGCTAGTGGTTGAGTCACTAGAATCCAGGTGGTGTGGTTTCCAGATCCATGTCCCTTCCAATAGTCCGTGTTGAAAAACACGAACCTGTTCAGGACTGGATGCACTTTCTGTTTGAACTCAGAGATCATGTACCTATGGCTCGCAAGCTATGATATGACTCAACTTGGGCTCGAATGTGTCTCGGGGGCTAGTAGCCCTCATGAGGGCCGGACATCACTGTAGGCAATGACCAAAGGCTCTCGAGGAGCAGGGAGATGTAGACTGAAGCTTTTTTTAGAATACTGATTCAGAGAGCAGAGTGAAAAAAGGACTGGAGTGGGGAAAGACAGGAAGCAGGGAAGTCGGCAAGAAGGCCAATGCAGAAGTCAAGGCAGAATGTGGTAACTGCTTGGATTAGTGTAGCAGCAATTTATATGGAGGGGAAAGTCTGTAATTTAGCAGCGTTATAAAGGTGAAAATGGCAGAATTGGTGAGAGATTGAATATGCAGGTCGAATGAGGGAGATGATAAGTCAAAGGTAATACCAAGGTTACGGGCTTGTGAGGCAGGGAGGGAAAAAGTGTTATATACCGTGATGGGGAAGGCAGGGAGAGGATTGGATTTGAGTGTGAAGATGAGGAGTTGTGGTTTGGACTTGTTAAGTTGGAGGTGTTGGCGGGACTTCCAGTTAGAGATGTTCTGAAGGCCGGAGGAAATGTGAAACTGCAGAGAGCAAGAGAGATCAGGGCCGGATGTGTAGATTTGGAAATCTAATTGAAACAAATGACTGATGAAGAATTTCCCATTAATTTCCTGGGGTGTATTTTGTACAAAGTAGGTAACAAAATAAGGTACGGAACCTGTCTCAGTCTGTTTTTTAACCTCTATCCTTTTCCTACAAGAATTAAAGTTTTCCAGATTTTAATTTCATAGTGATTCACGATACTTATCCTTTTTTTTTTGGTAAACAGCAATTGTTATGAAATTAGGTAGCTAAATCAATACTTCTTTCTCCCAGTTCCCCTTAAAGAAGAGTAAATTGAGTAAATAAAAAATCTATACCCCAGCATTTTTCTGGAGATGTGCATCAGACTATACATCTCTCCGGTCGTGATGGAATTTCTATCAGTCTCTCCATTGTTTAATCAGTATTTTGATTTTGTCCAATTTATGGATGACTGAAATTATTCTTCCAGCTGTTTTTCTTTTCAAAAATAAGATTCTCCCATGAGTAATGGTTGATGGGGAACTCCACTGAGGACTAAAAACTCTTTTATTTCAGCCAAATTTGAAATTCAAGTGGAATGTAATGCCAGCCCAGGTCTTGGCTTCCCTCTCCATCACATAAACGTGTGCACGCACACAAATACACGTACACACACACACACTCTCTTCTTCCCATTCTCTGCATTTTCAATGGGAACAATCAACAAAGAAGTCCCGAGAGGGGGCAGAATAATACCCTCTTCTGTTAACTAGCATTCATAAATCTCACTTAATGATTTTTTTTCCCCTCCGTCAAAAAAAGACAAACAGAATGGGAAAACTCACACTCGAGCGAGCCATCTGTGGGGCTTTTTGTCTGGGGATTTGAGAAGAAGAGGTAGCTCTGCATCCCCTTCTCCAAGTCTCAAACCCCTGAGGTAGATGAGAAGTTTAGCTCTGGCCCACGAAGGGCTGAGAGTCACTTTTCACCAGGGACCCTCCATCACTTGATGGTGAAGCACTTGATGAGAAAGTTTGTTTAGCCCCTGGCCATGACTCCCTCAACGGGTTGAGATAACCTGCTGTACCTTCAAACTGGCTCCGGCAAGTCAGGGGACACGATCAGATGTTCGAGATGTTTATCTGTCAAGTGTTTTGAAAGGCCTGGCTCCAGGGCCCAGAGTTAATAGGCCCGGGAGCAATGATGTCATCCTTGTGACAGGCTTTAACTGAGGCAGTGAAAGGGGCTGTTATGTTCTTTGGGGCTCAGCAGGTGTAAAGGCCACACAAAGGACATTCACAGCAGAATTCCCTTACAGGAAACTTAATCGGACCTCAGACTGAACGTTGCACATCGCTGACTCCAGTGCCTGAGAAATGAATAGTGAACAAATGCTGATTCATTATATTTTCCGAAGACTTTGGAGCGTGGCGGGGGGATGGGGAGAGCAGGGGAATTCACCATTTCGAAAAGTCATCTGTTGACATCCTCTCTGTCTCCTGGCTTCGTTTCATTTTTACCTTCTTTTCGCTTTCTCTGTGGCTCCCTCTTCTTTGTTTTCAATGAGAAAAGTTTTTGTTTTGTTCTCTGTTTTAGTTGGATTATTTGCATAATTGAATAAAATATGAAATTTAGATGGAAACCGAAGTTCTTTCCCCTGCCCCTCCCCCAGTGGTTTCACTTTCCTCAACTTCGAAATGAGCACAGGGAGGCTGACCTGAAGAGAGATTGTTCCAGGTCTTAGTGAATTGATCCATTTTGAAATGAACATTTGAAGGGAAAAAATACTCAGATGCGGAAGCTCATGCTCATCACAAGACCTACCGAAGTCGTTCAAATGAAGTCACTTTTAGGTGAATTAGAACAATCTAATGTAATGCTGAAGCGTGGATCCTGGGAAACAACTCAGCTTAGTGGATAGAGCATTGACCTGGGAGTCGGAGGACCTGGGTTCTAATCCTGGCTCTGCCACAGGTCTGCTGGGTGACCTTAGGCAAGTCACTTCACTTTTCTGGGCCCCAGCAACCTCATCTCTAAAATGAGGATAAAAGCCTTTTTTAAAAAAAATCTGTGAGTCCCATGTGAGACACGGACCGTGTCTAACCTTGTGTCTACCCCAGTGCCCGGCACATAGTAAGTGCTTAACAAATACCATCATCATTATTATTATTAATGTTCAACTAAAGAGGTACAAAGTAAATGAAGTGGATATAGATATGTGCTTAAGAGTGTTCTTTCCCATTTTGGGTATGTTGTCTTCTCATGAATAAGACTGTTGTAATGGTGTCGTTTCCTTTTTTGTGACAAATATCCTGGACCATCTTCATGCATGGACTTTTCGAGGTACTCCACTCTCAGTAGGATTTGCATTTAACTTGTATTTCATTAGCGGTGAAGATTTTATCAAGCCATCTCCACGCCCCCTGGTCCGTTCCCTTGAAGCAAGCAACATGGCGTGGGCTGGGCCAGATCAAGCACCTCACGTGGTGTGCGACTTCATCACGTCACTCGGTATTTGATGTCACTGGGGAGTGTTGGGAAATGAAGGGGCTAATTTTGGTTATTTGGGATTTTGTACCTCTTTAATTGAAAATATTTTCAAGTTCATGTTCCCCATTAATGTCTAAGCTTCCTGTGGTTAGGGAGCAGGTCACTTCATTTGCCTGGTGGAAGATTTGCCTTCCTAAGGTAACCAGCCACCAAGATAAGGCAGAAGAGAAACAAAGAGCAAAGTGTTTTGTGCACAGAGCTGAATGAGCTCAAGCCTGGAAATCAGAGGTCCTGGGTTCTAAACCTGGCTCTGCTACTTGTCTGGGAAAGCCGCTTAACTTGCCTGTGCCTCAGTTTCCTCCTGCCCAAATGCCTGCCTTTCCTCCTACTCAAAATGTAAGTCCCATGTGGGACAATGGCTGTGTCCAAACTGATTAACTTCTATATGTCCCAGCGGTTAATACAGTGCTTGGGACAAAATAAGAACACAATTATTAACATTATTATCACCATTATTATTAATGATCCTGTCACCGGGTGGAACCAGTCGCAGGGTAACTCGTGAGTTTGTGGATTGAGAATTGGAAATGGACTCACCACCGCCCGGTCGTATTTGGCAGAATAATGTGGCAAAACCCATCTGAATTCTCCTAATCGCTTGCAGCCAACCCCTCCGGCTTCAGTGACCTTGTGGGTTTTCAGAATCGAGGGGCCCACAGTTCTTTAATCTCTCACTACTAGCCCTCGGGCATCAGTGACCTTGTAGGTTTTCAGAATCAAAGGGGCCTACGTGCGTCCGGTTGGCACCGGGAGATACGTGGTGTGTTTGTTTCTTAGGAAAATGGGAGTCTGTTACAAAATGGAGTTGGCCTGGCCAAGGCCTGCACGGTCACAGATGCCAAGAGACGAACCTTGGGAGAAACCTAGAAACTGATGAGGCTCATCGCTGAAAAGCATCTGAAATGGACCTCCGAAGGTCGACCCTTATTCATTTCTGCATTTTTTCCCCATCGGTTGTAACAGATTAGAACACGTTAGGCATACGCTGTAGATGAAGGAGCCGGGGAGGGAAGTGACCAAGATTGCACTGCCCTCGGGTTGGCGATCCCACAGTCTGCTGGGACGAGACCGGGAGACCAGCTGAGGGACACAGGGATCTGTGGAGAGGCCCAGGAAATGCATTCATCTCTGTTCAGTTGGAATTCTGGAGGAGGATCTATGAGGGACACGAACTAACTTGATACGATGCATGCTTGGACCAGGACCATGGGCTTTGTTTGCTGCCGGGCCCCGGGGGAAGGAGCATCTAGGGATTCTGGCTAACAGGCTGGAGCAGCAGCAGCCTGAGCAGAATGCTCGGCCTCCCCCATCCGTGGCTGGCAGGGTTCTCCTCCATCTCTGGGTGGCCCAAGGGAACAGTTGTCCGGAGATTGTTGAGTAGGGCAGACTGATTCTAGACAGCCAGGGAGCTGGAACGGAGGGCATCCACTGGCTTGCTGACCTTTGGAACTTAGCAGAGGGCAATCGCATCAGACCTCCGCCCTTTTATGCCCGTAAACCTGGCTTGGGCCTTTCTGTCTATACAAGGAGCATCTCCAAATTCCCCACTCAAAGGGAAAAGTGAACAATTTCATTCATTCAATCCTATCTATTGAGCGTTTACTGTGCACAGAGCACAGTACTAAGCAGTCGGGAGGGTTCGGTTGAACAATAAACAGAAACATCCCTGTCTGCTGGGGGTAGATACAAGATAATTAGGACAGACATAGCCCCTGTCCCCAGTTCATTCCCAGCTTGCTCTTGTTTGTTTTTTCCTCGTGTGAGGAAATGGGAGCTGCTTCCTGAGGTTGGTGAGCCAGGTGAGCAGGTGCTTTCCACACGGAGTTGCTTGCTGAGCAACATGGCAGCCAGTAGTATTATTAATAAAAAGCCTGGCCCTCCTCCATCTACTGCTGCAGAACTAGGGAATGGGGTAAGGTTGGTTCAGACAATAAAGGAGGGGATCTCTTTCTGTCTCTGTGTGGCAGAGGAAGACAGAGAGGGAGAGAAAGAGAGAAAGGGAGAGGTGAAAAGAGAGAGGGAGAGAAAGACCGAGAAAGGGACAGGTAGAAAGATACAGAGGAAGAAGAGGAATTTTAAGGCATTAAGAGCTTCCTCCTCCCAATTTATCCTCATTCTTCACCCATTAGTCCCCAGCCTGCACTCTTGATTCCTCTCAAGTTTGCCTACTCACTATACCGCAGTCTCTTCTCTCTCACCTCTGACTTCCTGCTTACTTCTCTCCTGCCTGGAACTCTCTTCCCCTCAGCACTCTTGGTTTGTTTGTTTTATGGTACTTACTAGGTGCTTATTATGTGTCAAACACTGTTCTAAGTGCCGGGGTAGGTACAGGGTAATTAGGTTGGACACAGTCCCTGTCCCATGTGGGGCTCACTGTCTCAATCCCTATTTTACAGATGAGGGAACCGAGTGGGAGTCTTAAGTGGGAGGGAGAACAGGTATAGTATCCCCATTTTGTGGTTGAGGAAACTGAGGCACAGAGAAGTTTAATAACTGGCCTCCAGTCACACAGCTAGCAACTGACAGAGCAGTTGGTAGAGCCAAGATTAGAAGCCAGGCCCTCTGACTCCCTGGCCCGTGGACTCCCTTTCCCCCAGGCCACGCTGATTCCCGTCTGGCAGGCCATTGCCTTCCCCAGCTTCAACGCCCTTCTGAAATCACAGCTCCTCCAGGAGACCTTCCCTGATTAACTTCTCATCTCCCCACACTTTTTTCCCCCTGTCGCCTCTTCAGCACTTCCACCTCACCCAATCCCTGGGATATTACCACCCTCACCCACTTCCCTTGACCTATGCACCTATATTTACTCTAAGGCTGCCTTCTAGCTGTAATTTATTTCAGTGTCCATCTCCCCCATTAGAATGAAGACTCTCTGAAGAATACTGGTATTTAAGTGTTACTATGTGCCAAGCACTGTACTAAGTACTGGGGTATTTACAAGGTAATTAGATCCTACACGGGGCTCGCAGTCTAAGTAGGAGGAAGAATAGGTATTGAATCTTCATTTTGTAGATAAGGACACGGAGGGACAGAGAAGTGAAATGATTTGCCCAAGATCACAGAGCAGGTAAGTGGGAGAACTTGGATTTGAACCCAGGTCCCTCCAGCTCCCAGACCCCTACTCTATCCCTTGGGCCCCACTGCTTTTGTTCCTTCTCAAAGGAAAGAATTATATCTACTATATATAATAATGTTGGTATTTGTTAAGCGCTTACTGTGTGCCGAGCACAGTTCTAAGCGCTGGGGTAGACACAGGGGAATCAGGTTGTCCCATGTGGGGCTCACAGTCTTAATCCCCATTTTACAGATGAGGTAACTGAGGCACCAAGAAGTTAAGTGACTTGCCCAAAGTCACACAGCTGACAAGTGGTAGAGCCGGGGTTAGAACCCATGACCTCTGACTCCAAAGCCCGTGCTCTTTCCAGTGAGCCACCCTGCTTCTCTATACTCTCAAGTGCTTAGTAGAGTGGCCTGTTCAGAGTAAATAATATATATGACTGATTGCTGACAAAGAAGCAAAGAAAAATAAACGAGACAAAGGGAGAGAAAGAAAAAGGGAAAGTAAAAGATATATTTTTAAACATTTAAGAAAAATAAAAACAGTAGCCTTGGTTGGCAGATGTTAAGAGATAATGCATCCTTAAAGAGGTAAGGGATTGGGTAAAGGTTATGTAGCACAATTTGGTAAGAAGTGTGGAACTGAAAGTTGTGGAGTTGGAGAAAAAGGCAAAGGGAAGGGTTTCCATGACCCCAGTAAATTGTCATTCCCTGAGGAAAATACGGTGCATCTTATATGAGAGGATTTATCATGGGGAAGTTAAAGATAATTTTTCTTTTTTTTTTTTTACTTTTAAGAGGAAAAGTTCAGGGATTTAAAGGAAATGCATTCTCCAGTACCTACCCGAAGCAGCAGCAGAACATACTGTACCCACTGTTGTTAAAAAGAAAATATAGGACTAAGAGAACACTGGTAAGTTAATTTGTGGAAAATGTTAATATGAAAAGAGTCAACTAAATCTAGCCCAGGTTGGAGGAGAGTTCTTTCCCTAAGTGGTTGACATTATGGTCTATCATTTTATAGGTCAGTGTCAAGGAGGGTTACCACCATTGACCCCATTCATAATGTCATCTCTGGGTGCAGCAATATTTGGCTGGCAACTCCAGTTTACTGAGATTTGTACATCAGAAAATGAGGGCTGGGACTGGGTGGAACACCAGAGGAGTAGCTGACAGTAAGTCAATTCCTGGTGTAACTCCCCAACTTGTACAAATCCAGCCAGTCGGGTTACTCACCTCAACCTCCCCCTACTCCCGAGGATGACCCTGAATGGGTCACACAGAACCAGATACTGGCTTGAGGTGACCGTTTCAATATGCCAGAGAACCGAAGATGAAAAACGAATGGGGAAGTACTGGCATTGTGGGAGGATGGGGGAAGTTGTTGAATTTCAGTTACAGGATACACTTCATCATTCTTGTGAGGACCCGAAATAGAGTTTCCATGGTCACAGCAAGTGCGAATATCATTTAGAACACGACCTCTTTAGTAGATGGAAGAGGAAAAATGAGTCACAAGGCAAAGAAGTTATAGGTGAAGTACCTTATTGTTATACTGTCCTCTCCCGATTGCTTTGGACAGAGCTCTGCACACTGTAAGTGCTCAGTAAATACAGTGGACTGACTGTATACCTAAACCCCTACACGGAACATCCATAATCAAACTTTGCCTTTGCTGATGCTGCTACTGACAGTGAAATTTTGATCGGTAGGCATAAGCGTGATTGAGAAGTCTAGTCTATGCCTGCCAAATCCTCCCCCATTGTGTCCAAACAAGGTTAACATTTCCTGCATGGTTTCATCTTTTACCCAAAGAGGTAGATAGGCTGATAAACTTGACAAAACAAGGTCTATCCTAAGGTCCACCCAGTTCTGTCTTCAGTTCAGAATCATGGCAGTTATCTTGACAATCGTTGATATGATTATGGATTTATCATCTAACATTCCTAACTTTTCTTGCCAAGCCCCTTACCATCCTAATTGGAAAGTTAGGCCTAGTCAAGCCAAAGAGTAATAAATCCCTTTAGAACGTGCTGATGTTTTAGACCTGCACCCATTCCTGGGATAAAACTTCCCACATGCTCTTATCACCTTTTTTTTGTTTGGAGTGTATCAATATCAAGTATCAAGAGGTGCCTCCCATTGGTGAGCAGAGGGTTGCTGAACACCAAATGGAAAACTTCAGAAGATGGGGAAAAGTTTTAGGCATGAGATCTTAGTAGATCATGTCAAAATTGGAATTCACAGATCCCTAAGAGTATGGGCATTTTTACTGCCTTCCTCTTGGATTTAGTACCAGTTTTCAAAAGGGCCTGATACATTAATATGTTTGGCTCATCTCCAATTTCTCTTCTCAGTGATTCACCGTTCATGCCTATGGCAGAAACCTAGCAAGGCATTGGGAAAAAGTTTATTCACATCGCTCTTCCTGTGACAGATCAGGAATGCAGAAATCCTGGTGAACACAGCGTGGAAAATCTGTGAGCACTTCAACATGTCCAAGAGCATACTGAAATCAATCATAGCAGCCACTCACTGTGGTTGGGAGATTAAAATCTTTACAAGCCGATAAAGGCAACAAATTACATCTGCCAGGAGTTAAACTGGGAGACACAGACTTAAATCCTAAAGAAATTCTTCGTGCGGGGGTAAAATTCCTTAAAAGAGAAGACTTGTACGACCAGCTTCATTTGAACAGGAAGAAAGATTGAAGCTGGCATTTCTTCTGGAGAAGCCCTTTTGCCAATTAGACAGTCCCCTTGCTTCTTTTTTTTAATGGTATTTGTTAAGCGCTTACTCTGTGCAATGCACTGTCAGATTGGTGCCTCTTTTATACTTACCCACTGAAAGATTGTATCTTTCTGTAGGATTCTGGCATGGATTTGTGTGGAATATCACGTGGCATTGTGTGTCAATCTGAAACTTAGCAAAGAAAAATGTTAAGCTTCACTGACTATTGAAAAGCCCTTTTCTCTTCAATCATCGACCAATGACACTCCTCTGAGTTAAAAGTCAGAGAACAAAAGAACCTATGAATAAGCCCGGAGCTTCTGTGACTTGGCTAATAATTATGCCATTGACAGTCTAAAAACTGTTTTCTTTTCCTAGAGAAAACTTTGCCACTCCTCGAGTTTCCAGATCTTGAAGATAAGAACTGCAGATTTATTTCCCAACTGTCCAGGATTTTAGCAAGCCAAGGTGAATAGGCAGTTTTAACTTTGAGTGCCGGAACTGCTGAGGTCGAATACGACTCAGTGTCATTGAATTTCTACCTTAGCTCTTTCAAGAGACAACGGCTATGTCGCAGAACATTTATTTTCATAGATTTGTTTCTCTTGAGATTCCACTGTAGACGAAAGTTTGGGGACTATAAAAACAGACATTTTCTAGAGATTGATCATAAATCAGAGAAGCGAACTACCTTTCACATGGCACCACTGGGTAGGAGATGTCTTTCCTCAAAATCAATTAATTAATCAATGATATTAAGTTAGTGCTTACCGTGTATAGAGCTCTGAATTAATAATGATAATGATGGCATTTGTTAAGCGCTTACTATGTTCCAAGTACTGTTCTAAGCACTGGGGGAGATACAGGGTCATCAGATTGTCCCACATGGGGCTCACAGTCTTCATCCTCATTTTACAGACTAGGTAACTGAGCCATAGAGAAGTGAAGTGACTTGCCCAAAGTCACACAGCTGACAAGCAGCAGAGCCGCAATTAGAACCCATGACCTCCAACTCCCAAACCCAGGCTTTTTCCACTAAGCCACGCTGCTTCTTTATTTGTGTGTGGATTTATCTGTATATAATATACATGATACACACTCACGCATATATATCTAAACAAAAAATTTATCCTATTCATAGGCTTTGAGCCCAGGATGGGTAGGCACTGTCTCTCATCGTCCCCAGTGAATATTTTTCCTAACATTTAGTTCAGTGCTCCGCACACAGTAGATACTTAATGAAAACGACTACTATCAATCAATGAATCAGTGGTGTCTATTGGTTGCTTAGTGTGTACTAAGTAATTGGGAGACACGAAACAATGCAGTAGAGTCGGTAGACACGATACTTGCCCGTTAGGAACTATGTGCTAAACGCTGTACTAAGGGCTGGGATTGTACCACAAATGCCACCACTTACTACTATTAGTATTAGTTCTGCCACTATTAATATGAACAGCATGAAAATTATAAGTTCCGCTGAGATGGGGCGCAAATTCTCCCTTAATTCTCTTGGGTATGTTTCCTAATGTGGGAAGAATAGGGGTCAGCTTGTGTGCCTATGATTTTCGTCAACCTCATTTGGGAACTTGTGTTTTAGGTAATAGGAGTAGTCAAATTAGGAATAGCTGTTATAATTCGCCTCTCGGGGTTGCACCTGGAGAGTTTCCAGTCCTTTACCAGTCACGGCTACGGGAGGGAGAGTCAGACAGAGGCCTGTCCGTTCCATTCCTAGCTCGGGCAGTGGCTAGCGAGTGGAACGCAATCTGTTACAACTCAAAACTCACCAGTGCTGGGAAGTCCCAGCATGGGAGAGAGTTGAGAACTGACACTCAGATTTACTACGCGGCAGGAGGCAGCGGTAAACCGTTTCTGGATTTTCCCAGAGAAAACTCTGGGGATCCTCTACCGGAATGATTGCGGATGGAGGTGGGACTTTCTGGGAGAGATGGGTCCGTGGCGTCGCTATGGGTCAGAAGTGCCTCGATAATATAAGACAACAACTAGCTGTCGTAAAAGTAATAGTCGTAGAAATAACAGTAGGCCTAGTGGATATAACAATAATTATTATTATGGTATTCGTTAAGCACTTACTATGTGCCAGGCACTGTTCAAAGGGCTGGTGTGGAGAGAGGTAAATAGTGGTGGACACATCCCTGTCCCATGTTGGGCTCATAGTCCCAACCCCCATTTTACAGATGAGGGAACTGAGGCACAGAGAAGTGAAGTGACTTGCCCAAGGTCACACAGCAGACATGTGGTGGGATTGGGATTAGAACCCATAATGTTCTGGCTCCCAGGCCCGTGCTCTATCCACTACACCATCCACTACTGAATAGTGTTCAATAGATACTATTGAATGAACTACACCGTGCTGATTCTAGCGTGGCCCTGGGAATCAGAAGTATGTGGGTTCTAATCCCAGCTCTGCCACTTGTCTGCTGTGTGACTTTGGGCAAGTCACTTGATCTCTCTGGGCCTCAGTTACCTCATCTGCAAAATGGAGATTAAGACTGTGAACCCCCTGTGGAACATGGACTGCATCCAGTTCAGTCACCTTGGATCAACCCCAGCGCTTAGTACAGTCCCTGGCACATAATAAGCACTTAGCAAATACCATACAAAAGAAAATGGCACCTCGGTGCACAATATTTCTGTCTTTGCCCAAGATAATTTAACCAACAGGCTATATTAATTTGTTTTCAATTTAGAGGGCTCTGAAGCATTTGTGCCCAAGGAGTCGGATATCTGGATCTTTTTTTCTTCCTCTTGTTTGACAATTAAATGATGGTGCCCAGGTTCTTTGCATATAAGGGAGAAATACTACCGTGTATCTCCATGATGTTTTGGGGATTAGAGTCTATAAATTACTCTTAAGAATTTAAATGAAAAGGTTCTTAGATGAGGGATGTCTTTTGAGGCCAAAAATACATTGTTACCCTCCTCACAAATGTCAGCATTGAATAAAGATAAGATTTAGATGAACAGAGTTAACAATAAAATATTCACAAATTTAATATAGGATTTGGCATAGGAAACCACATCAGAAGAACAATTAGAAAACACCCTTATCATCTCTAACACAGATGATTAATCTATTATTCCCACGATTTATTTCTCTTAAACGAATGGACTCTTCAATCAGACGTAAGCAGCTTTATTGTGAAATCTTCTAGTTGAAAACATAAATTCTTAGCTGTAGTTTCTGCTATGGATAATTATGCAATTATCTTTTTGGATCTAGTGCATATGGTTTCATTTTATATCTATTTTTTTTCTTTTTTGGAGTGTGGCTTTTGGCAGGCTTGTAAAAGATATGACTCAACTACTTGTCAGCACAACTTTTGTGAGGGAAAAAATAATTGAGTAGGAAGCAAGCCTGTCTCAGAAATGAAACCATAATTGATTACTAATTACTGAAATATTGTGTCTAAAGTGGAGTTAGCAAGAGACTGTTTTCTAAGTCTCCTGGCAATTAGCAAACATGTCTGAAAAACCCTCAAGATGCCCTAAGGGGTGATAGAGTGGTGAAGAATGATTTTTTTGAACCCTCTGTGGAAGAGAAATTCAAAACTATTTTCTAGTTTGATTTTGGTTATCCTGATTTGGGAATTCTCTTCTCCCTCCCCAGCTTACATCTTATAGAACATTTTTGACCCGTTGTTCTTCAGTGACAATTTAGACAAGAAAAAAATGGAAATGATTGGAATAGAACAGTAGTCTGAAACCAAGGTGGACTACTCTTTAGAAAAGCAAAACCGCCAAACTAACTCTGTTCCCCTTTTCAAAGCCCTACTCAGAACTCACCTCCCCCGAGAGGCCTTCCCAGACTGAGCTTCCCCTTTTCCCTCTGCTCCCTCTGCTGCCACTCTGCCCCCCTTCCCCCCCCTTCACTTCCCCTCAGCTAAGCCCCCTTTCCTCAGCCCTCTGCTCCTTGGGATATATTTTATTAACCTATTTATTTTGCTAATGAGGTGTCCATCCCCTTGATTCAATTTATAGTGATGATGTTGTCTTGTTTTTGTCCGTCCGTCTCCCCCGATTAGACTGTGAGCCCGTCATTAGGCAGGGGTTGTCTCTATCTGTTGCCGAATTGTACATTCCAAGCACTTAGTACAGTGCTCTGCACATAGTAAGCGCTCAATAAATACTATTGAATGAATGTATGAAAAGATTAACCCCTTGAGACTAGAGGTTTTTACTCTACTGCTCACCCAGGCTCTCGTTTGTTGAATGGCAAAATGGTGTGTTTTCAGCGGGGCCTTCATACAGGCTGAGCGCTGCTGGTATTTGCCTGGGGATTTTCTCAGTGGGAGCTTGGTAAGACACACTTGATGGTAGATTTGAGCCAGAAATGCATATATGCAATTTACCCTCTGGTCTTTTAGGCTCCCTGGAGGATCCAGCTCATATTTAATCGAGATCCCAGGATAGCTTATTAGACTTCCAAGTTATATGTATTTTAACACATTCCACGTTTCGCAAGGAAGGTTCACTAATTCCACAGAACATGAGAAAAGTAGATTTCACAAATTGTTCCTGCCATTCAGAAAGATGCAAAATTTACGATAGGGAAGGAGGTCATATTTGGGGAAATCAGCTACCTTTTCTAACTTGGGAGTATTTGGTAGAATTAGTGGATATGATCTCTGTCCTCAGGAAGCTTGCAGTTTAGAGGGAGTGACTGACACTAGAAGAAACTGTAGGTAGAGGAAATTAATAGAGTACAAGCACACGTACATAAGTGCTGCCCTGCTTTTCATGCTAAAGGGAACTTTAAATTTTCAATTTACTCCATTTCTCTGCCACTTAATGGACAGCCAATAAAAGCCTTGACTGACTGTCACGCTATTTGTAATGATTTTTCAGAGCACTTTTTAAAAAATTATTATTTATAAAAGTGAATTCTCACTAATATGCCTCCAGCACATGGATGCAATTAGCAAACATTAATATGAATCTTCATGACCTGATCATCTCTTTAAAGAAGTCTCCATGACCGCAAATTCCTGTCATTCATTAATTCATTTAATAGTATTTATTGAGCGCTTACTATGTGCAGAGCACTGTATTAAGTGCTTTGAATGTACAAATTGGCAACAGATAGAGACAGTCCCTGCCCTTTGACGGGCTTACAGTCTAATCGGAGGAGACAGGCAGACAAGAACAATGGCAATAAATAGAGTCAAGGGGAAGAACATATAAAAACAATGGCAAATGAGTAGAATCAGGGTGATGTACATCTCATTAAACAAAATAAATAGGGTGATGACGATACAGTTGAGTGGACGAGTACAGTGGTGAGGGGGTGGGATGGGAGAGGAGGAGGAGGAGAGGGAAAGCTGGGAGAAGAGGTTTTAGCTGTGGAGAGGTGAAGGGGAGGTAGAGGGAGCAGAGGGAAAAAAGGGGGGAGCTCCGTCTGGGAAGGCCTCTTGGAGGAAGTGAGCTTTAATTAGGGATTTGAAGAGGGGAAGAGAATTAGTTTGGTGGAGGTGAGGAGGGAAGGCATTCCGGGACCGCAGGAGGACGTGGCCCAGGGTTCGACGGTGGGATAGGCGAGACTGAGGGACAGTGAGGAGGTGGGCGGCAAAGGAGCGGAGCGTGTGGGGTGGGCAGTAGAAAGAGAAAAGGGAAGAGAGGTAGGAAGGGGCAAGATGATGGAGAGCCTTGAAGCCTAGAGTGAGGAGTTTTTGTTTTGAGCGGAGGTTGATAGGCAACCACTGGAGGTGTTTAAGAAGGGGAGTGACATGTCCAGAACGTTTCTGCAGGAAGATGAGCAGGGCAGCGGAGTGAAGAATAGACTGGAGCGGGGCGAGAGAGGAGGAAGGGAGGGAGCCTGTCCCTCAGGCGAAACGCTGAGTGAAAAGATGGACCATGCAGTGGATATCGAAAGTCAACAGTTGGTAAAGTCTAACACCAGAAGCTTAAACTAGAAACTCTTTGACCATATAAAAGTTCAAGTATTATGGCGGAGTGGAAATACTGCGGCTGGTCCCATCCAGAGATCATCCCAGAAGATCCCCAGCCTAACTGAAGGCTCACCTCCTCCTGGAGGCTTTCCCAGACTGAGCCCCTCTTTTCCTCTGCTCCTCCTCCCCTCCCCATTGTCCCGACTCCCTCCCTCTGCTTTACCCCCCCCCCCACGCCCCATAGCACTTGGGTACATATTTATTATTCTATTTATTTTATCAAAGATATGTAGATATCTATAATTCTATGTATTTATTTTGAAACTATTGATGCCTTTCCACTTGTTTTGTTTTGTTGTCTTTCTCCCCCTTCTAGATCGTGAGCCCATTCCTGGGTAAGGGTTGTCCCTATCTGTTGCCAAATTGTACTTTCCAAGCACCTAGTATAGTGTTCTGCATATAGTAAGCGCTCAATAAATACGATTGAATGAATGAATCCAACTGACACTGTACCTCCGCCTTCTCTCTCCAACATGGCAGGATGAGCACATGGCAGCAGGATAAATCATTCATTTTGTTCATCCACTTATATTTATTGAGCACTTAGTATGTGTAGAGCACTGTACTATGCACTTGGAAAGTATAATGCAGCAATAAAGACAATCCTTGCTCACATTGGGTTCCAGTCTAGAGATGGGGAGACAGACATCAATACAAGTAAACAGGCATCGATATTAAATAGAATTACATATACATTATTTATACATAATAGACACATTTCCTGCCCCCAACAAGCTTACAGTCTAGAGGGATAATTAGATAATTAGGTTAGACACAATCCCCATCTCACATGAGGCTCGCAATCGAAGAAGGAGAGAGAAAAATTATTTAATTTGCATTTTACAGCTAAGGAAACTGAGGCACAGAGAGCTTAAATACTTGCCAAAGGTCAGCCAGCAGGCAAATCGCAGAGCCAGGATTAGAACATGGTTTTAGGACCTCATACTTCATACATGGATAACTGGACAGAATTGATAACTGTTTGACTTTTTGTCTCTGTCTTAACTTCCAGCTAACTAGCTGCAAGAACTGAAGACTTGGGTTTAGTGATTAGCCCATGCGCTCTTACGTTAGTGGGGCACCGTGTATGTTCAGTTGTAGATTTTCTTGGCTCGCCCATTCAGATGTAACCTGGGTTACAGCTGACCCCTGATACATTTGATCTGTGGAAACAGCCAGGAGAGTTTTACACTTTAGCCTGAGTTACACCCACCCCGTGATACAACCAGCCAAGGGATTCTAACCTTACCTCAGCTCAAAATCCAACCACCCTGATGTTTCAGCTGAGGACCTCGGGCAAGGAAATCTCTTCCTCTGAGCTGAGATGGAGCAATCGAGTATGAATATATCATGGGGTATATCTGTGTATGGTAATTCTAACATTTTCTAACATAATCAAAGCTATTATCGAAGATTTATCCTTCAGGTTGGTGTTGATAGATGTTGGAAAATTGTAATTGTTGTGAATATCACACAGGGAGGTAATAGATGTTTCGACAGAAAGAGGAGAAGGGCTTGAGAGGGAGAATTGGGGGCAGAGCTGGGCCCAAGGCTACAGAACAGGATCCAACATGAAAATAGGCAGACACACACCACACCCATGCACACCCTCACACACAGAGACACACGCACACTCACTTCCATTGCTCTTACATATGGTAAAGTCCCTGGATCTTGTTAATTCGGGACACTGTGTTAACCCTGGGGTCCCAGGAAAATGGGGAAGCCACACTATAGGAAACCAAGGCAAAAGTTCCCACAGATTCTCAACATCCCCTCTCCATTTTGGTTCACAGACCTGGCACGTTTTTCAATTCCCTCAAATCTGCGGAGGGAAACCACATAGAGGCACCAAAAATCTGGGAAGGGGAGAATCTCTTCAGAGGAAACTGTTTATCTGCTGTGTGATCTCAGGCAAGTGGTTTGACTTTTCTGTGCCTCAATCTCTTCATCTGTACAGTGGGGATTTAATTCTCCCTCCCTCCTACCTAGACTGTGAGCCCATGTTTCCAACCCAATTATCTTGTATTTTCCCTTCACTTAGTACAACACCTGGCATACAGTCAGTCCTTTATAAATACCATGATTATTAAAAATGCTTACTGCTCTTCTAAGCCCTAACCCGAGATCTTTGGGATTCTTTTCCCTAGACACTGACGTGTTCATGACTATTTCAGGAGTTGGAAGCATTCTCAGCTTTTCTCAAACCCCTGTTTTCTTTTTAAAACGTTAGAGAATGAAGTCTGCTAATGTTCGTTAAATTTTTTAAAACCGAATATCATAAAACTGTGATTATAACAAAGGCTGAGTAAACATTTACCCAGCTAACAACCAGTTGTAACCATCTAAATAGTGAGAATTACATTCCCAAACATTAACGTCCAGAATCACTGAGAGTATCTCTTCTATAGCTGCCTAAATCGGAAACATTTGGAGCTTGAACTTGAAAAGATCACAACCCAATGGAATGCCTGTAATCATCTTATCTGCTTTCTTCATGCGAGCTACAAAAGTCACATTGTAATTGTTCCTAGAGAAATGAATCTTTTGTGAAAGAATAACATATCTTTTTAATTAATAATGTTTCTCTGAATGGATAGAATCATCATATTGTCATATGGTGGGAAATTAACGGTGACCAATCTGGTGGTTTGTGACCAGAGCCAATAATAATCAAACCACTAGCCCATCCTGGTGATAAGCATATCAAGATCTCCAGTCAGCTAAAAGTCAATGAAACGTATTAGAAGAGAGCTGCCTGTCTTGCTAAAATTGTTTGTGGCTCATCTCCATCTTGCAGAATTCAGTGATTTCTCACTGTGAAAAAGGTAAAAATTGAAAGTGCGGTGGAGATTAAAAAGTATTTTTTAGAAAGATACTCGGTAAGATGCTTCGCATTAGTTATTCCTTCACTATTTGCTGCCAAAAAAATTTTAACCAAGGCGATAAAATGACTTTAACAAAATCTCTAATCATTTTCTTATATTCTTATTTTGCAGTCATTTTTATTTAAAAAATCATCAGTCAGTTTTTTATTCTGCTAGTTAAGAAACTGCATTTTCTAAGGTTAACTAATTAGTAGCATGGGTGCATGGTAATTTTTAGTTTTGTTTTTTTTTCTGATGGCAACATTTCAGGAAGTAAAGTATATTTGAGAACAGTGCAAACTCTAGGTCCAAAGGCTGTTACAAGCTTGGTGGTAAGGAATGTGGAAAGTAATTTAATACTCAAAAATAAGTAATTAGGAACCAGTCTTCCTTTTTTTCCAAAAAAAATGGCATTTTTTAGGCACTTACTATGAGCCAGGCATTGTACTAAGTAGTGGGAGGTAGATTTCAAAATAGCCAGCTTGGACAATGACCCTGTCCCACATAGGGTTCACAGTTTTAATCCCCATTTTACAGATGAGGGAATGGAGGTGCAGAGAAGTGATGTGACTTGCCCAAGGTCACACAGCTGACAAGCGGTGGAGTCAGGAATAGAATCCGTGATCCGCTGACTCCCACGCTTGGGGTCTATCCGCTACTCCAACTAATGGAAGTGGTAGGAATAAATGTCGGGGCACTTGTAGCATGGGATATTACAGAGTATCAGTCTTTTGGGCAGAAGCAATATTAACAACAGAGCTTCCTGCCTCTGCTGGGTCGTTCCTTGCTGGGCAATTTGAGAAGAGAACACTGGCTAACCCAGCAAGAAGAGCGGCTATAGCTGGAACGGACGAGAGCTTTCGCGGCACTTTAAGGAATCTGGTGTTTATATCTCTGCTGGAAGTCCTCCCCCGTTCCGACTGTAGGCCCGTCATTGGGTGGGGATTGTCTCTGTCTATTCCAAGCGCTTAGTACAGTGTTCTGCACATAGTAAGTGCTCAATAAATACCATTGAGTGAATGAATCCTGTAAGACCGTACCATCTCCCTCTCCCCCGACCCTTATTCCCACAACCGCCCTCTACTTCCAGGGTCAGCGGAAACAGCGGGAGACATTGATCTTCCCACCAACTCTCGCTTCTTCTGTTGCTGCTGATCTACTCCCGTAGCCCCGGTTCGGAGGAGGATTCTGCTGTGGGTGAGGAAATATAGGGTGGTTATCCTTCTGGCGATACCCCTTGGGTAAAGGAAGACTCTCTCAGATGTCAAATTGGTCTATTGTGGTTCTGCGAATAAATAACAGTTTTGTCTATCTTTTTGTCACTTCAAAGGGAATTCTAGAAACAGTGGTAAGCTATGGAAAGCACTATTAGGTAGACTGGATTGCAGTCAGACTACAGCTCACTAGTTTGGAGTTTAAATCTGGATTTCCTCAATCAATCAATCGATTATATTTACTGAGCATTTACTGCGTACAGAACTCTCTACTAAGTGCTTGCAATATAACAGAGTTGCTAGACATAATAATGTTGGTATTTGTTAAGTGCTTACTATGTTCCGAGCACTGTTCTAAGCGCCGGGGTAGACATAGGGGGATCGGGTTGTCCCACGTGAGGCTCACAGTCTTAATCCCCATTTTACAGATGAGGGAACTGAGGCCCAGAGAAGTGAAGTGACTCGCCCACAGTCACACAGCCGACAAGTGGCAGAGCTGGGATTCGAACTCATGAGCCCTGACTCCAAAGCCCGTGCTCTTTCCACTGAGCCACGCTGCTTCGACATGTTCCCTGTCCACAACAAGTTTATAGTCTACCGAGGGAGACATTAATATAAGTAAAGAAATTATGGATATGTACTTAAGGGCTGTAGGAGGAGTGAATAAAGAAGGCAAACCCAAGTTTGAGGGTGGCTCACAAGGAATCGAGACAAAAGGAAATGGGGACTTAGTCCCCATTGGGGACTCTTGGAGGAGATGTCCCTTCAGTAAGGCTTTGAAAGGGGGGAGATTCGAAGGTCTGACAGATATGAAGAGGGAGGCTGTTCTAGGCCCGAGACAGGAAGCGGATGAGGGCTTGGCGGAAAGACAGGTGAGATGGCGGTACAGTGAGGAGGTTGGCATCAGGGGAACAAAGGGTGTGGGCTGAGTTATGGTAGGAAAGCAGCAAGTTAAGGTAGGAGGGGGCGAGGCGACTGAGTGCTTTCGAGCAGCTTCTCCCAGAGTGTTACATGACTTTGGCCAAATTCCTTTAATTTGAGCTCACTCTTGGTGCTGAAATTTCAAGCCTACCATATCGTGATCTTACCACTGGCGTGAGGTTTCCACGAGAGAAATGTTAAAGATAAAGAAGAGAAAAATTTCCAAATTGCAGTTTTGTCGGTAAGACAAGGGAAGGTGGAGACCTGGATTGAGAAACTGCTATTTTCTTTCCATCTGCCACTCACTAACACCCTCAGAAGTGGGTGATATCTAGGCAGAAGTATTGGAAAATGAATGAAAAAAAGTCTGTGTTTTCATTTTGTCTAGCCTCATCCTCTGAATTTTTTCTCTTTGTCTCTCTGTGTCTCTCTCCTAATAGTACCACTAAAAACAATGATCGTGATACTTGTTAAGTGCTTACTCTGTGCCAAGCATTATGCTAAGAGCTTTGGCAGATATAATACAATCACATCATGGATGGAGTGGAGTGGGATCCTGAAGACCCAGATTCCAATCTCAGCAGCTCCATTTGGCTGCTGTGTAACCTTGGGGGAGTCACTTAGCTTGTGTGTGCCTCAGTTTCCTCATCGGTAAATTGGGGATTAAATACTACTTAAACTGTGAGCCCTGTATGGGACAGAGACCATGTCCAACCTTGATTATCTATACCTCTCCCGGTATTTAGTACAATGCTTGGCACTTAACACCTTAATTAATTACATCAGACACAGTCCGTGATCCACAGGGGGTTCACAGTCTAAGTGATAAGTAGAAGAGACATTTTACCCCCATTTAACAGATGAGGAATCTTAGACACAAAAATGTTAAATGATCTTGCTTAAGGACATAGAGCAGTTGCATAGTAGAGCTGGCTGGAATTAGAACTCAGGTCTCCAATCTCTTTCCCTCTCCCTCTTGTTTATTTCTCTTTCTCGTCCCTACTTTTACTTCCTTAAGTTGATCTTCCACTTCCCTCCTGCCTGTCCACTATTAAGTGAGTTTATCAACTGAATGGAGGGATGCAGAATTTAAAGGCAATTAGTGAATTACGCATGGAGATGAGGAAAAGGGAATGGAGGAATGTCATTATTTTTGCATTCTTGTGCATGAGATTTTAAGGAAGCCATCTTAGAGCTAGTGTTGACTTGATATAGGATCATTTCAGAAAATTCTTATTTTCATACCTTCCATAGTATGTATTATATGAATATTGTCTCTGTTACTGAATTGCACTTTCCAAACGCTTAGTAGGGTTTCTGCACACAGTACGCTCTCAATAAATTCAATTGAATGAATGAATGAATATTTTGCCTGTCATATTTGCCTTTCAAATATTTGCATTGTGTGTACCCTTATAAGTTTGGCAACACAGAGAGGGCTTTTGTGACATTATTTCAGAAATATTTTCAGATAAGTAGATCTACCCACTTGGTAATTGATTTGTACTTATTTTCCATGGACTTTGATGATTTAGTGTTATGCCTAATTTCCGTAGCTACAAATTAAATGGTCTCTGGTAGTTAGCAGACTGCCTGACTGCTATTTGTCCATGGCCTTTAAAAAGTGATCAAAGTATTTCTATTGTAGCAATTGAAAGAAGAATTAATGCATTTTCTCCTTCTTGAGAATTTTCAGAATCAGAGAAATATGAAGTAAAAATGTTTTAATAAAACAGATGCACTTCCTTTTCTTTTACCATCATTCTAATAATCTATCCCATTTTTGGAGTAGCCACGGGGTTCCTTGTTACAGAAAATCCAGTTAATCCCTAAAGACTCCTTAGTGACCTGCCCTTCCCACCATCGCTGCTTCCTGGAGAGTCATGTTAGAGTTTAGCTAACGTTCTCATTCCCCGAGGCCAAAATGCCCTCCTCCAGTGCCTGCTCCCACTAAGAAAAAATGCCAATGGGATTCTATGGGAGCCCTCAACTGCTTGAAGCCCAACCTCAAAGTAACAAAGTTCATTCCAGTTCTTAATAAGAGCAGCCGGCATTATTTTCTTACTTCATAGGAAATTAAAATGTGTTTCTATTGACTTTTAAAAGACATGCCTTCATTATTATGAAAAATAATATCTTTTTATTGTCATTATATTGTTCTATGCTTTCTACTGGAGCCTACCATGCTGTTCAGACAAGTACATTGTTTTCCTTACAGGAGGTTAATGAATGGCATTGCCAGGGCAGGAAAACATTATTTGTCCTGACAAGAAATAAATAATTGCTCAGTAGTAAAGCAATGTGTTCTGTACTTAATGAAATAATGAGTTGAATCTCATCACTGATCCTTTCTTCCCCCAAACGTTAGTTCTTCAAAGGCCCATCTTGTCTACCCATTCCAATTCAGATTCAGGATTTGAACCCTTCCACTGCTCAAAAGAGCCTGATCCTGTCACATTTTCCAGGAAACTCTCTGACAGTGGATGTGATATTAAGTGTTATATTAGAACCTCAAATGGTGAATTTCCCCATGTGGCAGAGCTCTCACGTATATTGTGGCTCTCCCAACAGAAGGAGGGGGTTGTCTGAAAACGTTATTGCACTTCAACTTAAAATTTGATTTCTAGTGCCATGGTTCTTGGATATGGAAATCTAGAACTTGAGAACTAAAATCCTGCCACACACTTCCTTTCCACATTTACGAATCAACTGTCAAAGGGGGATTGAGACTGTCAGCCCTTTGTCGGAAAGGGATTGTGTCCAAACCGATTTGCTTGTATCCACCCCAACGCTTAGTACAATGCCTTGTTTGGTGTCTGCTGGATGAATTCATTCATTCATTCATAATTATTGAGCACTTACTGGGTGCAAAGCACTGTACTAAGCACTTGGAATGTACAATTTGGCGAAACACAAGAGACTATCCCTGCCCAACAATGGGCTCACAGTCTAAAATTCCTTCTGGACTTCACAAGAAGCTTTAACTTTTTGTAAGTATTCTCCAGGATTTGGCAACTTAGAATGCTTGATATAGTATCTTTGTGCTCTTGTTGCTGGGCATAGCTGGTCTTAATAAAGTAAATGTTTTATTTGTTAGTGTATAATTGACAGTTAATATACATTAGGGTGAGAAGGTATTAATGTGAGGTTATTTTACTGGGCCTGTATCTCCCACAGAGAAAAGCAGGCTTCTGTTTGGTCCAATCTATTTACACTGGTTATGTTTGAGGACCCAACAAGGAATCTGGAAGCTGGTTACGGACTGAAATTCTGATCCTGTGGTGAATTCTGCCAATTCAGCAAGCTGAGCATGTCATGGAGTAATTAGTACAGAAGAACACAAGCATAAGAGGTTTTGCAGATGATTCTAAACTGCTTCTCAGTTAGCAAAGCACTGGCATTTGGACCGGCAATCCCTCCGAAGAAGACCGAGGTTATGTAATAACCCACATCTTGAGGGTCCCGTACGTGAAGGAGGCTCTCTATCAGCTACGCAGAGTTGTGCTGTCCCCAGATTTCTGTTTCCACGTTCATCCAAATTATTTGACAAGCAGATAGGAAACATAATCCGGAAAAACCAATTATCCTCTGGGAGACTTAAAGACGCCCGCGGTGGTAAAGTGCCATCAAAATTCAAACCAAACTGAGATAATGGTGCAATTATGATGTCCATCTTGTTTTATGACTGTGATGCCCAGCTCTCACCTATGTACCTCATGTGACTTCTAGAGCACTTCCAACCATGTCACCTCTGCGCAATACATTACGTTAATGGAAAGACTGAATTGCAAGTGATGAGTTACTGGAATTCATTGCGATCACCAATGCTGAAATGATGGCGTGCTGAACAGAGCATGGATCTGAGAGACAGAAGAGCTCAGTTAATCAACTGATGGTATTTAGCGAATGCTTACTGTGTGCAGAGCGCTATTCTAAGCCCTTGGGAGAGGTCATTAAAAGAATTGTACAATAAACTCCCTGTATGCAAGGAGCTTGTAGTCAAAAAGGGAAGACAGACATGAAATAATCTGTAGATATGGGTCATAAATGTTGTAGGGCTAAGGGTGAATAGCAAGTATTAGAAATCTGAGTGTTGTGTCACTTACCTGCTATGTGACCTTGGGCAAGTCCTGTAATTTATCTGTGCCTCAGTTTCCTTACCCATAAAATCAGTAGTTGAAACCGGTTCTCCTTCCTTCTTGATCTGTGAGACCCATGTGGGAAAGAGACCATGTCTGACTTGATTTTCTTCTGTCTATCCGAGAGCTTAGCACAGTGCTTGGCACATAGTAAGTGCTTGACAAATATTATTATTGTTGTTATCATCATCACCACACTGTACCCTGGCTAAGAAGAGTACGGGAAAGGAATGGAATGCCAGAGGATTCCCAAACACCTGCTCAACTGTAACCGTGCACAAGGAAGACAGAATGAATGTTGTTTTACCATGAAGCAAAACCTCACATGATGTGGTAATCCAGTGACCAGCTAGGAGACAGCAGCACATTCAGGAATGGGCTAACTGGATGGAGTACCATCTTCCCGGAGAAGAATCCATTAGATCGTCAGATCTCTGAAGGACAGGCCGGTGTCTTTTAATTTTATCATGCTATCCAAAGAGCTGATAAAATGCCTTGTACTGCTCAGTGCTATCGATCGATATTCAGAAAGTTAGTGACCCCACGAGAAGAAACTAAAACTGCATGCACATGAGGCAAAAAGGTTTGTCAAAAACCAATATGTTGTTCCAGCCACGCTCACATATAAGCAATTGAACCTGGAGGATTTAAGGATGGGTAGAATGATACGTGTGATTTAGCCTGGATAGATTGATTGATGGATGAAAGAGCAAAGCTCTAAGAATCAGGAGCCTTGGGTTCTAATCCCAGTTCTGCATGCTGGGGCTAAGCCATGGGGGGTGAAAATGTGTGTCCAAATGGTGAATTGGGCATTCTGTGAGGTGAATAGGCCAGGAGGTATCCTGAAAAATAGCTGGCTAATGTGGATGGTGAAGACCAGAGTGTCTACAGTGGAAAACCGCTTGTTGGGTTAAAAAGCTATGACACAGAATAATAATAATAATGTTAGTATTTGTTAAGTGCTTACTATGTGCAGAGCACTGTTCTAAGCGCTAGGAGAGACACAGAGTCATCAGGTTGTCCCACTTGAGGCTCACAGTTAGTCCCCATTTTACAGATGAGGTAACTGAGGCACAGAGAAGTTAAATGACTTGTCCACAGTCACACAGCTGACATGTGGCAGAGCCGGGAGTCAAACCCATGACCTCTGACTCCGAAGCCCAGGCTCTTTCCACTGAGCCACGCTGCTTCCCAATATAGGCACTGGAATAGGCACTGGACTATTATCACTTTAGTCAAAATGGGTCTCATTTTCACTCTGGCCTGCCTACTTGCTTATCACCCTCCCTGCCCCAGGAAGAACACAGCTGTCGGGAATAAGGTGTGAGTGTGCAGGCACAAATCCCTCGAGTTATCATCACTTCTTTCGCTAGGCACTTGCTTCTGATGTTCGAGGGCCAAGGCTCATCCATCTTGCTTGATAATATTCTCTTAATAGATATGTAATACTCTGTGAAGTCATATGAGATACTCAAGTTGTTAATGGATCATGTGAGTGAATCAGTTTTGTATTTCCTTCATGTTCGCTACCAAGAAATAGTGAAAAATTCAATAATTTCCATGGATTTACTAATGCTATCTGCTGCTGAATCTATCTTTTCCGACAATATATTCTTCGAAAGTACTTGATTGTGTAAGGAGAAAGAAAAATAAAGTCTGGAACATGAGAAAAGATCCTGGTTTTCCTTAAGTACAAACTGTTAAGCGGGGGAAGAGATTCAATAACTCATGAAAAAAACCACCATACTCAATGAGCTTTTCCGGCTGTTTTAAGTTAGGGTGTGATATACAAACTACGAATATTAGGACCCTCATAAAGCAGTTATGTAAACAACATCTGATCTCATCCCTTTGAAGTGCGACAAACAAACATAATTCATTTGATGCCAAATATAAATATGAAACCAGATTCGACCCTGGAGAAGCAACCTAAAACACATGCTTTTCCAAGACAAATATACCGCGTTTCTGTAAAGTAATTGATCTTCCCCAGAGAATACTTTCCATTTTATGGAAACACATAAACACTTTTCCTAAAAAAATAATAAAATAAGGAACAAAAGGACAATGAGTATGTGGAATGGAAAGCAGTGTTGCAGTCTGTTTCCCCCTCATCAGTGTAAGCTCGCTGTGGGCAGGGAACAAGTCTAATGACTCTGTTGCATCGTACTCTCCCAAGCGCTTAGTTCAGTGACCTGCACACAGTAAATGTTCAATAGATACCATTGTTGAGGAGAGCAGGGCTAGCGACATTATCGTCCATTATTTATAATGGAGAAGCAGCGTTGTAGCTTCTTCCCCCTTTTATTTATGGAATCAGTAATATTTATTGAGCGCTTACTATGTGTGGAGCACTTTACTAATGCTTGGGGGGGGTTACAATACGACATTAGTCGGACACATTCCCTGCCCACACCGAGCTTACAGCTAGAAAGGGGGAGACAGACATTAGTATAAATAAATAAATTACAGAGATGTACATCAGTGCTGTGGGGCTGGGAGAGAGGAAGAACAAAGGGAGAAAGTCAGGGTGATGCAGAAGTGAGTGGGAAACGAGGAAAGGGGGCTTAATCAGGGAAGGTCTCTTGAAGGAGATGTTCTTTCAGTGAGACTTTGAAGGGGGTGAGACTAAATGTCTGTTGGATTTGAGGAGAGAGCACGTTCCAGGCCAGAGGCAGGGTGTAGGTGAGGGGCTCAGCGGCAAGATTGATAAACAGCGTGGCTCAGTGGAAAGAGCCCGGGCTTGGGAGTCAGACAGAATGGGTTAGAATCCCGACTCTGCCACTTGTCAGCTGTGTGACTGTGAGCGAGTCATTTAACTTCTCTGGGCTTCAGTTACCTCATCTTTAAAATGGGGATTAAGACTGTGAGCCTCATGTGGGACAACCTGATTACCCTGTATCTACCCCAGTGCTTAGAACAGTGCTCTGCACCTAGTAAGCACTTAACAAATGCCAACATTATTATTGTAAGAATGAGTCACAGTTAGCATTAGAGGAGTGAAGAGTGAGGGCTGGGAGAGATCAGGGCTGGAGATGTAGATTTCGATATCACCTGCATAGAGGTTGTAGTTGAAGCCATGGGAGTGAATGACTGTAAGCTTGTTGAGGCCAGGGAATGTGGCTGTTGTATTGTTATATTGTCCTCTCCCAAATGCTTAGGGCAGTGGTCTGCATACAGTTGGCACTCAATAAATCATTTGATTGATTGATTGACAATGGAAATACAATTCTTCTTCCCATCCTGAATCTTTCCTGCTCTCTCAGCAATTGGGAATAATGCTTTCAATGTAATCTCTGAGAGACTCCAGTCAATAAAAATGTACTAAGAGACTTAGTCTCTCTGTTCTCTAATGTCATTCACCTTTCTAAAGGCTATTCATTTTTCTCCCACCAGTTTTCACTTAGCGGGCAGTGAGATGTCAATGGAAAAAGTCCCTCTCCCTCCCTCCTCCCACTGTAAAAATTTCACCAAAGGACTTGTATATTACTTTGAGCTGACATATGATGAATTCCAGACAAAAAGCAGAGAATACTTACCACATTCTTCATATCTCTTTATCTATCTTCATACCTGATTATCGAAATTGAACGAAATATCAATTTTCTGATGATTGATCACAGTTCATTGTTTTACGTTGTTCATATGCCTTTTCTTCTGCTTCTCCCTCTCTCTCTCACACCCACGTTCTATCACTAATTGGATATAGAGCTGTAGAAAGAAAGGAGCTGTGGGCCCGAGAAGGAGGGATTAGAATGTACTCAGTACCTATGTGAGTGAGGTAAGAATTTCTGGGGATTGTGGAGATAATTTGATGATGAGGAAGAAAGGTACAATGAAATTGGGGAGGCGGGTGAGAAACAGGACAGTTTCCAGGACCTCTGAGTGCCTTACTCTTCATTCCTGGGAAAAATGCCGATCGAGGCACTTGACTTCACAGAGGGACAGATGCTAGTGGTGAAAGAGAAGGCTCAGAAAAGTAATATTGATGAGCTAAGGCATGAGAGCATTTGGTACTGTGTTTTGCACACAGAAAGTGCTCAATACATATGATTGAATGAATGAATGAAAGTTGGGTAATTGATGTACAAACCCCATGGATGAATATTTTCCAATATATCAGGTTGTCTTAGATGTGACTTCAATTTGGTTCTGTGAAGAAACTGAACCTTTAAGGAGAAAAATCCTGCTATTGGGCAAATCCCCTTAAGATTGGTAGTCAGAGGGCTGGTATATCAAGAGCAAATCTCTTAAATGTTGCCAGAACTGACAAAGAAATGGAGGGGCAGAGGAAGGCAAGCAGGGTCAGCCCCGCCTTTTGCCACTATTCGTTCCGCGGCCTTAGCAATGACACCCCACTTCTCTCCGATGATTGAGCTCTGAATCGACACTGAGCTAAGGGAGCCACGTTCCCCAGCCCAGACGCAGCTGAACTGTACACTTTCACTCTGTACATCCTAACACAAAGGCACGACCTTGTTTTCTTCAGGAAGTCCGAGATATTTTAAATTATAAACATGAAGTTCTCCACAAATGTTACTGCCGCTTCAGCCCTGGTTCCACCATTAGCCCGTGAGAAAGCTTTGAAATCCAACCGTGCTAGGCAACTGCTGTTTCTTGCCTGGTCAGTGAAGTTGTCACACTGTTCATGTTTTCAAACTAAAACCTAATCTTGTTTTCTTCAGATTCAAGGAAATATTGAATTTTCACGGGGACATGCCCTAGCCTCCAACTTGCATGCTGAGAGTAAATTTCAATTCTAAAATGGACAAATGTGTCTACCAGCGAAATCTCGTCTACAGAAACCAATAGAGGAGGGGATCTTAAACACCCTATAATAATAATGCTTTTAATTAGTGGAATACTATCAAAGAAGCTTACCTGGAATCTATAATTTCTGGTGGTGGGTCACACTACGGCAAACTTCTCGTATACCCTACAGTTGCTTTCATGGGTTCGTTTATCCTGTGAGTATGAAGATTTTCGATCTATTCTCACTTTCGTTCTTGAGGTATCACAGTTAAAGCTGTAATCAAGATTTTACATCAGCAACAATCGCACTTGGGTGGAAGGTATTTGGGAAGGCTTCTGTGGTGCGTTTAATACGGTACAGTAAGCACTTAATAATAATGTTGGTATTTGTTAAGCTCTTACTACGTGCAGAGCACTGTTCTAAGTGCTGGGGGTAAATACAGGGGAATGAGCTTGTCCCACGTGAGGCTCACAGTCTTCATCCCCATTTTACAGATGAGGGAACTGAAGCACAGAGAAGTGAAGTGACTTGTCCACAGTGACACAGCTGACATGGGGCAGATAAATATGACTGATTGAATGAACCAATACCAAAATCGGCACCTTCTCAGGAAACCTCTCATTGGAATCTCTGCCTGATCAACGCATGGCTCTTTTGTCCAAGTCCCTTAGTCTGCCAATGACTCTCGACTGGGCCTAATTACACAGTTATTGCTTTGCGTGAAGTTGAAGCTTCAGTGTAAAAGTGTTATAATGACCCAGTTTCCACAGCAACTGCTGGACTTTGGAGGTGTCCCAAGGTAGGAAAGAGTGGGGAAGAAGTGAAGAGAGAATCAAATTGGAGGATGGTGGGGCTCAGTGGAAGAGCCCGGGTTTAGGAGTCAAAGGTTGTGGGTTCTAATCCCGGCTCCACCACCTGTCAGCTTTGTGACTTTGGGCAAGTCACTTCACTTCTCAGTGCCTCAGTTACCTCATCTGTAAAATGGGGATTAAGACCGTGAGGCTCTTGTGGGACAACCTGATGACCCTGTATCTACCCAAGTACTTAGAACAGTGCTCAGCACATAGTAAGCGCTTAGCAAGTACCAACATTATCATTATTATTACAAACACATTGATGAATTGAAGGGCAGTGTGAAAGGAAACAATGTAGTTAAATGAAAGCAAAGTAGAATCATGGCAAACAGACTACCTACAATACTAATATCAATTACTAATACTCTGCCACTTGTCAGCTGTGTGGCTGTGGGCAAGTCACTTAACTTCTCTGTGCCTCAGTTACCTCATTTGTAAAATGAGGATTAACTGTGAGCCTCACCTGGGACAACCTGATTACCCTGCATCTAATCCAGCACTTAGAACAGTGTTCTGCACATAACAAGTGCTTAACAAATACCAACATTATTATTATTAATACTAACCAATACTAATTCAGTATAATTAGAGGAGAAACGGTGTTAAAATAAGTATAAAAATGCAAGGCTCATCTCATTATGCTATGTGAAAACAAACCACTGCCCAGGGGTAGGGACCATGTCTAATTTCCACCTGCTTGTTCTTTTCCAGTTCTTAGTGTAGTGTTCTGCATACAGTGATTGCTTATTATAATCAGTGGTATTTATTGAGCCCTTACAATGTGCATCATACAACAGAGTTTGTAGATGGGTTCCCTGCTCACAACATTATTACTTCTACTGAACTACAGTGATAAGGATTTCTATTTAGGGGGTGGCAGGTGGGGAGAGAGATTAGAGCATGAACTGCTTTATACACACACAGATAAATATAACTGTGAGCTCATTGGGGGCAGGCATTTTCACTGTTTATTGTTGTATTCTACTTCCCCAAGTGCTCAGTATAGTGCTCTGCACACAGTAAGCACTTAATAAATTGATTGAATGAACATATGCCTATATATGTATATATACATTTAGAGAGAGAGAGAGAGAGAGAGAGAGGCACCAAGGTCAATGTAATCAGAAACCTTAAAATGATATATCCATTTATCTCTCAATCTATTGATCTATCTTTATTCAGATCTAATTTTGGGTTCAAAAATTGTGTTACTGATGTCATCAAAGTGTGCGACTATAACTGCTAAGACTTTTGTGTTATTGAAAACACCTCCTCCCATATTCTGGTCATGTAAAGATCATCGCATATCCCACTTATGCACTTCATGGAGTTTTACTTCCCCCCGTTTGCTCTATGGGTTTCACCAAGACTTTGTTCTAGCAGCATCACACCATTTCTAACCGCTGTTTTCCAGGGTGGCCTGTCTTCTTTAATATCTCTCAAATGGACGTTGTCTAAATGCACAGTCTGAGGCTCTGCTTCCTCTGCAGAGCTAAAATATTTCTCCTCGACACCCTGATTAGTTTTCCCAATTTCATCTCCCGTGGAGCAGCTTGTCTGGTAACCTGACATTATGCATTCTAGTATTGTTGAAACTCGCATAAGAAATTACACAAAATGTCTGGAGTAAGTCCACGACAGAAATACATGAATACAATCATCTTCTTAAAATTTCAGTTTGGTTTGAATCTCTCCCAAAGGACAGATTAGTCTTTTATTTCCATTTTCTATTTCCTTTTCTAGCTTTACATTATGAGGAAATATGCTGCCTAAATAGTAAAATTCAGTGATAAGATTTCGCTCTATGAGGAGATCCTCGGCTGTGCAGGTCAGATGAATAGTCGACCATCATCTTCTCCCTTCTTCAACTGCAAGTCCATAGCACTGCTGCTTCTGAAAAGTTTGCATTTCCTCTGTGTGTGTGCTTCTAGACAATACGTGGGTGGATGCTTTTAGTACACAACTCTTTTGACAACACATCAATCTGTATCCAGGAAGACATCTACCCAGATGAATATTTTCTAATTCTTCTGTCCTGCTCTAGCCATAACATGTAGTGAAAAGGTGCATTTTGGCAGAACGTAATGTGTATTCACTGGGCAGCTCCTTTAGGACTGATCTGAGATCTCTCAATGTTGCCCTTGGCATGTTGAATTGGAAAAATTTCCTCTAGAATCAAAATCATAGTCTCCAATCAAGTTCCAGATCCAGGCCTCCCCTTGGGAATACCTGCACCCTGAAACTTCATCCTGCTTCTCTGGATGTGTCTGATTGCTGTGTCAGCCTCCTCACTGACCTCCCCGTCTCCTGTCTCTCTCACTTCAGTCCATGTTTCACTCTCCCATCTGGATCATTTTTCTACAGATTCATTTGGCCCATCTTTCTCCATTCCTCAAGAACTTCCAGTTGTTGCCCATCCACCTCCGCATCAAACAAAAACCCCTTACCATTGGCTTTAAAGCACTCAATCACCTTGCCCAGCCTTACCTTACCTCTCTGATTTCCTACTACAACCCAGCCCGCCCACTTTGCTCCTCTAATGCCAACCTCTTCACTGTACCTTGATCTAGTCTATCCCACCGCCAAACCCTCCTCCACATCCTGCCTCCACCCTGGCACTCCCTCCCCCTTCATTTCTAACAGATGATCACTCTCCCCACCTTCAAAACCTTAGGAAAACGGCATCTCCGAGCTGTCTTCCTCGTCTATGCTCATTTCTTCTTCTCCCTCTCCCTTCCATTTGGATTTGCATCCTTTTTTCACCCACCCTCAGCTTCACAGCACCTACCTGTAATCTATTTATTGATATTAATGAATACAATCTTTAAATATCATCTCCCCCTCTAGATTGTTTCTGTGGACATGGAATGTGTCTATCAACTCTGTTATATTGCACTCTCCCAACCACTTAGTACAGTGCTCTGCACACAGTGAGAGCTCAATAAATGTAATGGATTCATTGACGGATTGATCTTTAAGTCTTGCCCCAAATGTTTCATCCAATCACTGCAGGTAATTTGATTCCTTCCCTGATCTGCCTCCACTTTCCCTTCTCCCTTCCTTTTCTCCACTGATACTGACTGTCAGGAGACACGTTCCCTGCCCACCATGAGGAGAAATGATGTCTCCATTTCTGGCTCGCCCAGTGATATGCTTGTGGATACATCTTTGCATCTTGACACATTGTACAGAGCAGTCCGAATTTTTTTTTCATTTTTTGTTTTTTTTTATGGTTTCCAGAGCACACATCTGCTGATGATGTCAAATGCTTTGGAAGGTCTATGATTACTACACCAAGAAACAGTGCACATGTTTGCTAAATTGCTGAGTTGTATGCACTTTTCATATCACTAAGCTATCTCAGGATAAATCCTTTATTTCATGCCAAAATTGGATTCTAGTAGCTTTAAAGGATGCATTCTGGCAGCTCAAAATAATTTCTTTCATAAAAGCCTTACTTGCACCCTGAAAGCAGTCTCTTCGATATGTGGTTCAAGAAAAATCATAGTAAACACCATCGCATGAAATTCTGATGGGGTTTTCTGTTGCAAAATGGCAGCAGTCTCGGCCTTATCACTTCTGTTTGTTTGCTTTATGATATTTGTGAAGTGCTTACCATGATCCAGACCCTGTACTAAGCACTGGGGTATATACAAGATAATCAAGTTGGATTCAGTCCCTGTCTCATATCACTTCTGGAATATTACAAAATGTATATAGAGGCCCACCCCAGATGAGGTATGTGAAGGCCAACTCTTATGTCCTAGAGCTTAACAAGTTCCATAATTATATTATTACTATTGTTATTGTTGATGTGAGCTGTCATTCCAACATGGGTAACCCATTTTTCCCAACAGCCAAATCTGTGAAGGATGTCCCAGAGACCGTCATGATTTTCTGAGTCAGAAGCCTTTGTGAGTTCAATGACAGCCATGCACATGTTCTGTTTATAATAATGATGGAATTTGTTAAGCGCTTACTATGTGCCAAGCACCTTTCTAAGCTGTGGGATAGATACGAAGTAATCAGGTCATCCCACATGGGACTCACAGTCTTCATCCCCATTTTACAGATGAGGTAACTGAGGCCCAGAGAAATGAAGTGACTCACCCAAAGTCACAAAGCTGATAAGTGGCGGAGCTGGGGTTAGAACCCACGATCTCTGACTCCCAAGCCCATGGTTCTGCCCCCTACACTTTAGTTGCAGCAGTCTTGTGGGAAAGATCTTGCTATCACAGCATCCAGATAGAAAGCCAGCTCAACACATAGACAGATCAACAATACTGTGGCTGGAACCTTCCCATCAGCATCCAGAAGAGATAGAGATATCCCATCTGGTTTTTGCCTGAGGTACAATGGCCCTTGTTGTAATGATGATCAAGAAGCACATCATCAGACTCCGGCAGCATTTTTTCATGTTCCCATAGTTGTTGGGTAAGCTTTTGGGTGAGTTTGATATGCCAACCCATCAATGGCATTGAGTGCTTTTTAGGTGTAGAGCACTGAACTAAACCCTTGGGAGAGTACAGTACTGTAGAGTTGGTAGACATGATCCCTGCACTCAAGAAGCTTACAATCCAGCCAGGGAGACAAACATTAAAATCCATTACAGCTAGGAGAAGTGGCAGAGTATAAGGACATGTCCATAAGAGCTGCAGGATTGGGGGTGAGGTGAGTATAAAAGTGTATAAAAGAGGGTAGAGAGGAAAAAGGGAGGGCAAATAGAGTGGGGAAATAAGGGTTTAGTCAGGGAAGGACTCTTGGGGGAGATCAGATTTTGATTTAAGGAGTCCCTTACCTAGTTATAATGAGTAAGAAGTTTGAATTACAGCCTCCAGTTACTTCTGACACAGTTGGAGAAAATGTGGGATTGTGGATGATGGAGAATGAAAGGGTGAAAGTTGAAGAGCTCCTAATTGGGAGTTTTAACCCAATAGGCTAGGATGAGAAAGAGAGGCTGTGGAGAAGGAGTGAGGTTTATGACGGCAAAATAAGATAAGGGAGTTGGGCTAGGATGGGAAACTGTAAAGGTGTGTGGGGGGAAATCTAAAGCTAGGCCACACGCACTAAGGGGTGATGATGAGCACTAGAGCAAAGGCAGTAGAGAAAATAGGCACAAGTATTTACTGAGCACTTAATGTGTGAAGAGCATGGTACTGAGCACTTGGGAAAGTACAATATAACAACATAACAGATGCCTTCCCCGCCCACGAGGTCACCCATAGCTCTACCCACAAGTCATGACCTTGACTGGACACAGAACGCGGCCCAACGTATGAACCGTGAAAGGGATATCTGGAGGAGGGAGGGAAGGGGAGATGCCAGGTTGAAGAGGTAGGGGACAGTGATGACCAGGAGTGTCCAAGATGGACATATAGGGGGAGAGAGTGGCCTGGAAGTTTGTTATTATGTGCCTATAACACACGGCCCTCAGGACGACTGCAACCCAAATAATAAATTGAAAGCAGTCTGCCAGTGGACTCCATTTGGCAGGGAAACTCTGTTGACCCAAATCCCAGACTCCCTTCACTAACTCAGCAGGAAGTTGGTTGGGAATTTGGGCTAACATCCTACTGTGGGAAAACGCTCCAGGTCACTTTGAAATGGTACACAGGATCATCGGTGGGCAACTGAGAAATGTGTTGAAGTTTTCAACCCACCTGTCCAGGGCTATAGCACGATGGGTCACCAGTTGTGACTTGTCAACACTTGGGATGGGGAGGGAATCACTGGAACTCAGTCTATAGATAGCACAAAGGTCTTTGAAAACTTTCTTGTTGTCCTGCAGCTCCTCAACTTTCGTCATCCACTGCTTCTCTTTCATCCTGCATAATAGGGTGAGGACTTGTGGAAATTGCACAGTCTGGGAGTCAGAAGGTCTATGCCTGTCACTGGCCTGCTGGGTGATCTCGGGCAAGTCACTCGACCTCTCTGTGCTTTGGCTTCCCCATTGTAAAAGAGGAACCTACTCTCCCCCCCCTTATCAATTAATGGTATTCATTAAGTGCTTGCTGCTTAAGGAACACTGTACTAAGCGCTTGAGAGACTACAATACAACAGAGTTAGTAGTCAAGTTCGCTATCCATACCGAGGTTACTGTCTAGAGAAGCAGTGTGGCTCAGTGGAAAGAGCACGGGCTTGGGAGCCGGAGGTCATGGGTTCTAAACCCTCCTCTGCCCCTTGTCAGCTGTGTGACTTTGGACATTTCACTTCTCTGTGCATCAGTGACCTCATCTGTAAAATGAGGATTAAGCCTGAGAGCCACACGTGGGACAATGAATTGATTACCTTGTATCTACCACAGCGTTTAACAAATGTCATCGTCATTATTATTATTATTATTATTTTTAGAGGACTCTTATACTTAGAGCTCTGTGTGGATCACTGTGAGTGAACAATTAATTTGTATCTACCCAAGTCCTTAACACAGTGGTTGGCACAACATAAACACTTAATTTATATTATTATTATTGTCTTCAGAAGCAGTTTATTTTGTTTTTGCTTGTTTTACTTTCACAGTGTCTTCCAAATATGCTAAGCCAGAGCTCAAAATTCACAACGAGCATTGGCATTAGAGTTGCCTAAATTGAAGAGCCTTCCAAGTGTCCTCTTTAGCGTCATCAGAATGGTCAGAGTCAGGACACCGGTACTGACAATTGAAGAGTATTTATGACTGTGTTAGGACCAGGCACAGTAACTGTGGATTTCTTTCTCTTTTTTAATGGCATTTGTTAAGTACTTACTATCAGGCAGATGCCCTGAGGTAGATAGAAGCTAACCAGGTTGGACAGAGAACGTCTCCCGTATAAGGTTCCCAGGCTTCAACCCCATTTTACACATGCAGAAACCGAAGCACAGGGAAGTTAAATGGCTTTCCCAAGGTCACACAGACAAGTGGCAGAGCTGGGATTTGAACCCAGATCCTCTAACTCTTTTCACTGGGCCACACTGCCTCTCAGGACCAAATGGGATATTTTGATGAGAAAGGCCTTGGTTGAAAAGCTCAAACACGCCTGCCCACCCATCGCCTCCCTTGAAATGGTTTGTAGATCCACGAGAAGGAGGTTCCTGTGGGCAGGAAAATCCGTCGCCACCCTCCAGATCGCCGTGCTGTGGCACAGTGTTGGCATTACGTCCCAGGCAAGGCCGCCCTAAATGGTTCCTGTGAATAATCTTTTCATAGACTTCACAAATTACTCCCTCTGCCCGCCTCCTCAATAATAACAATGCATGCCCTAGTGGGAATATGACTGGCAGGGAAAAAAACAAGTTCAAGTGTCACTGCGCAAACCACTTACCTCTGCAGAGATGAAGCAGCCAGATCTGATGGAAAGAGCACAGACCTGAGAGCCACGAGACTCCGCTTTTAATTCCAGCTCTACCTGCCGTGTGACCCTGGGTAAATCACTTAACTTCTCTGGTCCTCAATTTCCCCATCAGTAAAATGGGGATGAAATGTCTTTCTCCTTTCCCCTTCGACTGAGAGCCCACGCGGCACAGAGACCGTCCCACCTGATTATCTTGTGTCTGCCCCACTGTTCACAGAGTGAGCTTTTAACCAATTCCACAGTTCTTATCATCATTTTGATCCCAGGGTGGCAGGCCAAGGCGCTTCTGTTGTTCTGGATGGGAGATCACGTCATCTTGTGACAGACGGCGTCCCTGTCAAGATGGCTGACGGATGCCACCTTTGCGGTGTGCAATCGCTGAACCGAAAATCACTGTTTAAGACACTCACAGCAAAAAATTCAGCTGTTTCCTCTCCCTTTTCATAAACCAATGTTTCCTATGGCACTCATTTAACCATGCAGTTTGGGGTTGGGGGGTCGGGGAGATGGGGTGGTTGCTACTTCTTGCCCAAGTCATTGGAGTTGAGCATTTAAACAAACATACACAAGGAAAGACAAATCTTCATCTTAGAATAATGTGATCCAAATAGAGCAAAAGCAACAGTTTATCCTTCACTGGACATCCTTCCAGAAGGCCCCCAGTTCACTATGTTCTTGCCAATTCAGGAATGGACCAAAATAACCAGAGAGGGACAAATTCCAATTTGTTTTCTGCAAATAACGGTTGTCGTCAGAAAGATTGGTATGAAAGTACCATTAGGCCAGCAGAGTGAATTAATAAATTACTGGTCTGATGGAAAATCTGGTACTCCATGTCCACCTAAAGCATTTATTCACACTTTTTCAAGGAAATTTCTGTCAACTTTGAGAAATGGTGAATTTGTACTAAAGATGTTCTTGGCAGAAGAGAAACATGTGATTTCATGGTGCCTGAGTGGCTTGTGACTGGTTTCTCTCCATTCTAACCCATTTCTCAGCCAATTTCAACCAGGAATTATATCAATAATGCTGCCAGCTAGGGCAGAAGGAAAACTGGTATAGCCTTAGCTATTTTTACATATAGGCGCAATGAAGCGCACATGGAAACACACCCTGTAGAGGATAGGAGCTACAAATATGTCTGGACTATTTTTAATGATGCATTTTTAATATTGGCAAACAGTCCTTTTAACCTTTGTAAACAGAAAGTCTGAAATCTAAAAGAAGAGGAATTTGGTTTATCAGATACTTCAAACAAAAAGTTGAAAGCATTCGCTACAGTGTGTATTTTTCCCAATAAATAGGAAGAACTGCCTACTTCAATGATTTTCTTCACTAGATGAATGAAACTTTATTAAAGAGAGAGTTCACTGATTCTTCCAAGCCAACCATTCAATAATAGTAAAATAGTGGTGTTCGATAATAATAATTGTAGTCTTTCTTAAGCCCATCCCATGTGCGTCATCAGAGACAGTCCTTGCTCTTCATGAGACTCACAGCCCAGAATAGAGGGGGAATAGGTAATAATAATAATAATGTTGGTATTTGTTAAGCGCTTACTATGTGCCGAGCACTTTTCTAAGCTCTGAGGTAGATACAGGGTCATCAGGTTGTCCCACATGAGGCTCACAGTTAATCCTCATTTTGCAGATGATGGAACTGAGGCACAGAGAAGTTAAGTGACTTGCCCACAGTCACACAGCTGACAAGTGGCAGAGCCGGGATTCGAACCCATGACCTCTGACTCCCAAGCCCAAGCTCTTTCCACTGAGCCATCCTGCTCTTTACTTTATAAATGAGGTAAATCAGGCATGAAGAAAGTAAGTGACTTGCCTCGGATCACAATAGCAGGCTAGTAGAGCTTTCAGTATAGAGAAAGAGTTAATTGAGGAATATCAAGTGGAGAGATTAGAAATTAATCAGGGAAGTCCTCTTGGAGGAAATCCTGACCCAGGATCCCTTATATCAGCATGCCCATTCCTTTGGTGGTCTCCAAGTAGACCTCATAGTCTGGGGTGGCAAGGGGTGGTTGGGCAAACAAGTCATGCACCCCCCAAGAGAGTTCAATCTCATTACGCCTCCAAAATCGATCTCCCCGTTTTCTTTTTTTCTTCCGTGATAAATATGTCATAGTTCCGCTATTCACCAAGTAGGTTGGATCCTTTCCACTTCTGTTTTCTCTGTGTTTCATAGACACCTTCAGGATTGTTTACAGGAATGAAACCAGACGCCTCCCACACCCAAGATGACGTTCTGCGAAACCTGAATGAAAGGAATCAAATCTCCATGAAAAAGATCATAATTAAGAGCCATCTACACAAATCCATCCACCCACACAGAGCCACAGTTTTTGATATAAATGTTAATTGATCTAAAATAGTGTCATTTGAATACTATCACTAAGGATGTCAAAAGAAACAACACTATTAAGAAATCATAGCCAGTTTTCAATGATAAAATATGTTATGGAGCGGAGGCTTGCAGGCTGAAACTGTTCTTGTGGAACAGTTAAATAACACTAATACTAATAATAATAATTGCAGGATTCAAGGGCTAAACCCTGGAGGTGGTATAAAATAATCAGATTAAGCCCCGTCAGTGGCCCACATGAGGCTCTCTCTTTAAGTGACCAGGAGAAAAGATACCTCACCCTCATTCTACTGAAGAGTAGAGAGGTTCAGTGACTTGCCCAGGATCCCCCAGCAAGCAGATCAGGGTCAGAACTGGGACTAGAAGCCAGGTTTCTAGACTTACAGCCCCATTAGCTTTTCACTTGGCCAACCAGCCTCCCATTGACCAGCCTCTCATTTGTATTACCTTCTGGAATTTGGAAAACCCTAAATTAATTTTGAGCAGCATTGAAATGGTAACTTGAATATTTAGATTAGGTCCTCAAAATCAATTATGGATGCCCACGGATGATGCACCCTTCCCAAAGGCCAGAATGGAAGCCCAAAGATACTAATCAATCAGTGGTATTTGCTTAGCACTTCCTACGTGCAGGACATCGTACTAAGCCATTGGGAGTGAAGAATATGCTAAAGTTGATAGACATGAACCTGGACCCAAGTCTAGAAGAGCAGACAGACATAACAATACGTTACATATAGAGGAAAGGGCAAAGTGTAGGGATATGTACATAAATACTGTGGGGCTGAGGGTGGGATGAATATCAAGTGCATAAAGGGAACAGATCCCAGGGCATAGGTGATGTGGAAGGGAGGTGGGTTGGGGAAATGAGAGCTTAGTCGGGGCAGGAATCTTGAAGGAGATGTGATTTTAGGAGGGCTTTGTAGATGAGAGAAGTGGTGGTCTCTCATTTAGGAAGGGGGAGGGATTTACGGGTCAGAGGGAAGACATGGGAAAGTAGTTGGCGGCCAAACAAATGAGATCCAGTGATTGGGCTGGTGTTAAAGGAGCAAAGTGTGCGGGCTGGGTTGTAGTACAACAGTGAAGGGGAGGATACCGCCCTAATAGCAAGATTCAGAGAGTTAAGAGCAGTTAAAAATGACACATTTCCTCTTCCCTCTTCCCTCTGTTTATTTTTCCAGAACTAGCTGCTTTAAACTGGGATTTTGCTGCTCCGAATCAGCATCCTAAACCACCTGCCGGGATTTTCCTGACTGAATCCAGAGGGTGGGTCACTCTTTGTTCAATAGGAAATCAGGGATCAATCAATCCATCAAGGGTATTTACTGACTATTGTGCGCAGAACACTGTACTTAGCACATTATAAAAGACTTGGTAGATACTTCCTGCCCTTAAATCCCACTTTACACTTTTCCATTTAAAGCCATCCTAAAATATCCATGAGATCTACCACTCTTCTCTCCAAAACCCTCCCCAAATTGCTTGGCATATAGTAAGCGCTGAACAAATACTATCGTCATCATCATCTTCTCCAAGAGACCTTTTCAGATGAGTCCTTCATTCCCTCTATCCTCCCTCCCATCTTCTGAACTCCTTGAGCATGGTGATAATAATTATAATAATAATGATGGCATTTGTTAAGTGCTTACTATGTGCCAAGCACTGTTCTAAGCGCTGGGGGGTACAAGGTAATCAGGTTGTCCCACGTGGGGCTCACAGTCTTAATCCCCATTATATAGATGAGGGAAATAAGGCCCAGAGAAGTGAAGTGGCTTGCCGAAAGTCACACAGCTGACACGTGGCGGAGCTGGGATTAGAACCCATGACCTCTGACTCCCAAGCCCGAGCTCTTTCCACTGAGCCCCGCTGCTTCTCTCCTGGCGGGGTGATACTCACCCCAGGCCCACTGATACTTACCTAAATATTCTTATATTCTACTATTTCCCCTAATGCTAATCTCTTTTAACTTCTATCTTCCCCTGAAGACTGTAAGTTCCTCGTGGGTGCGATTAATGTCTATCTCTGTTGTGCTTTATTTCTCCACGAGTTTAATACAGAGCTCTGAACACAGTAATCCCGCCATAATTCGATGGGTTGATCCATTGATTCTGCTATTGATTTTTCAGTTGATATCAGGTAAGCCAATGCCTTATTTGACCCCTCCTAAAATGTGAGAGCAGAAAAACTATTTTATAGCAGTGCCCACAGGCCTGTTGTATTATTTGGGGTGCTTTGGGTCTACCCTTTTAGCTCTTGGATGACAGATGTGGCTTTATATTTTGAAAAAAGTAACCTTATCTTTAAAAAGTATCTTTTTAAAACATTTTAAAAATCATTTTTCTTTCAATCAATATCTCCAAAGGAAAATGAACTGCATTCACAAAAGGGCGTATGATGGCGGAGGCTGGCTAACCGATTGGACTGCCGCTTTGGTTTACATAATTTCCCGTGCATCTGACAGCATCTATTATTTTTATTTGGATTTTTTTCCATTCATTTGCATAAAGCACTGGGCAGGTAAATGGATGCAAGCTCAACTCTGCCAATTAAAATGTAAGTGTCCATTTTCAATCAACTTGAGGGGAAAGTCAGATCTTTGTTTTATTAATTTTGTATAAGTTCTTTTTGCTGGGATGGAAATAGTTATGCTATTTTACAATCTGTGGTTGCACCCCTATAAAAGAAAAGTAACTGGTATGGCTGCTCTCAAGACCAATAAAACCAAAGGACATTTACAAATTAATATTACATTTTGACCGATGCTTTTAAAGTAGGTAGAAACAGAACATTTCTACTTTATTGAATTTTTACAGTGAAAGCATAAAAGAACTTAACCTCGAAGCCAAAAATAATTTACTAAGGCCACTCGAGTCTGGTGAGAAAAATCAAAATTCAGAACATCTATGTTTGAAGGAAATCTCCCCTGCTCTTCGTTTCAAAACCTGTGAGGACTTGCGTGATTGATTCCAGGCATTCAGAGAACTCCTTATTCTTTCAGATCTGTTTCTTACTTCATTTGCACACATCTGGAGAGATCACCTCAATGGAGCCACACCACACGATCAAACCCGATATTTGCAGGATCATCCTCAGTCACGGGGGAATCGGTAATTAAAGGGAACTTAAATATTCACTCTGTTTTCCCAAATACTAAATTCCAAAGCAATTCTTCTACTTCAGATTGGGTCTGTGAGGGTATGTTCAGCTACTCCCCATCAACTTCTATCCAACCAAAATGATAAGGGAGATGAAACAGCTGCCAGATGAAAATGGATTTAAGTGATTAGGATTCTAATGTGGAAAGACAAAGGCTGAAAGGAGAGTGGGAATGTGTGTGTCTAAGATTCAAGCCTGTTTTTGTTAGATTATCCTGATTGCTGCCATCCCTTTGTATTTCCAGTTTCAATGAGAAGGAAATTGAAAGTTCCAAGTCTGATACCCAGTAGTGTAGAGTCTGAGAATCTCAAGAGTCTTGAGAGGTTTAGCCGGAAACCAGGCCTTCTGTGAAATTCTAAATAGCTCTGGGATGCAATTCTCCTCATGGATTTCCATCCAAGTGTCCTCTATGCATATGGATTCCATATCTTGGGCAGGGAATGTGTCTGTTGCTTTGTCGTGTTGTACTCTCTGAAACGGTTAGTACAGCGTCCTGCATAAAGTAAGCACTTACTAAATCCAATCATTTGACTGATGGCTGCCCAAAGCAAGCAGGTGTTTTAGAAAATAATCTTTTGGAAGAAACTGTCGATTCTACCCCAGAAATAATGGATGTGAAAAACCTCTCGTCTTCCCTCCAGAGCCAACCCGGAAAGTTATACCCCAACACACGGCCTGCTGAACAAAACTGCATGTTAAGATTCTTCACTCTCCTGGAATTGTCTGCCCTTCCAGCGCCCTAGGACTCTGAACAGTCTCAGACACCCTGCAGGGTCAAGACCAGCTGAGTCAGGGAAGGGCCAGAGAGGAGAATGCAGAGCTGTTGCCTGGGAAAGAGCATGTAGGGGAATTTGTCAGACTCCCTGGCTAATTAGGAGCCATTAATGAAAGTTCCGCCTCATGGAAAAAGCACTACCAGCTCAAACTCAGCCTTCCGGTCCAGTGAAAAAGTCAGATGCCGTTACCGCCGTTCACCACTGATCAATGCTCAGGTGGATCCCGTGCAAGTTTTTTCAGTCTGTTTGCCTCATGTCAATAAGTTCAAACATCTGCCTGCAGTCTCAGTTGAAAGATTATCCTGAACTCTGGTCCCTGAAGAATTTTTACAGCTGTTAATTCTCTAAAAACCGGAATAGATACCGAAAGAGATGGATTCTAGTCCTTCCCCGGCCCCTGACAAATGATATGGCTCAAACTCTTCTACCCCCAAAATCTCCCTCTTCTCTAGATCCCAGAAATGACTTTAAAATGAAGAGTTTTTTTGAGTTTCTATAAAGAAAAACACAATGGAAATGATTTCTTTTTCCTTTCTACAGTGATTTTACATCATTTCCGTATTTTCACAGTTGCCCTGGATTCTCGGATCCTAAGAGAGCCCAGCGAGACAGAAGCCAATCTCTAGATACACCGTGAAAGGTTTGGTGGTTTGTATTCTCTGTTTATTGCACTTTGAGATTCTCCCCTACCCCAACCCTCAGAGCACTTTCATACATATTCTTACGCTCTGTTTATCTTTATACTCTGTTATGACCCCTCTCTGGAATATATTTTATTATCTGCTTCCCCATTGAACACAGTAAGTGCTCGGTAAATATAATTAACTGAATGGTGGATTGATTTTACAATGAGGAGTCCAAGCACAGTCCCTTCCCAGCTACTGTTTAGCAATCAATGGACTGTATTTATTGAGTGCTAATTATGTGCAGAACGCTGTACTACCTGCTTAGGAGAGTATGATATTATGATATGAGAGACACATTCCCTGCCCACTGTAGGCTTACAGTCCAGAGGGGGAGATGGACATTAATATAAATAAATTTTGGATATGTATACAAGTGCTGTGAGGCTGGGAGAGAAAATGAATAAAGGGAGCAAGTCAGGGTGATACAGAAGGGAGTGGAAGAAAAGGAAAAGAGAGCTTAATCCGGGGAAGGCCTCTTGGAGAAAATGTGGCTTCACTAAGGCTTTGAAGAGAAGGAGAGTAATTGTCAGATATGAGGAGGGAGGATGTGGGAGAGAGGTCAGCAGCAAGATAGATCTAGATATAGTGAGAAAGAATAATAATAATAATAATAATAATGATATTTGTTAAGCACTTACTATGTGCCAAGCACGGTTCTAAGCCCTGGAGTAGATGCAAAATAATCGGGTTGTCCCACTTGGGGCTCACAGTCTTCATCCCCATTTTACAAATGAGGGAACTGAGGCAAAGAGAAACTGAGTATCTCACCCAAAGTCACACAGCTGACAAGTGGTGGAGTGGCGATTAGAACCCATGTCCCGATTAGACCGTGAGCCCGTCATTGGGCAGGGATTGTCTCTATCTGTTGCCCAACTGTACATTCCAAGCGCTTAGTACAGTGCTCTGTACATAGTAAGCGCTCGATAAATACTATTGAATGAATGAATGAATGAATGAATGAATGACCTCGGACTCCCAAGCCCTTGCTTTTTCCACTAAGCCACACTGCCGGTTGGCATTAGAGGAGCAAAGTGTGAGAGCTGGGTTGTTGTAAGAGAGTAGAGAGGTGCGGTGAAGGCAAAGTGATCATTTGAAATTGATGAATTTGTAATCTATTGTGCATAATACATTCTTAATGTTCTATGTCTGTCCCCCAAGACCCACCCCCACCACCCCAGCTTCTCTTGCGCAGATTGCGAACTACTTGTAGGACAGAGACGTGGCTTGGCTTATGCTAGCGAGTCGTTTCAGACCCATAGCGACTCCACAGACACGTCTCCCCCAGGTCGCCCCACTCAACACTTGTAGTCATTCTGGTAGTGCATCCATAGCGTCTTCTTGGTAAAAATCCGAAAGTCGTTTACCATTACCTTCTTCCACTCAATAAACATGATTCGTCCACTCAGTAAACATGATTTGTCACTCACCTCGCCCTTGACTCTCTCCCGTGCCACCGCTGCCCAGCACTGGTGAGTTTTGACTCATAGAAGATGGCCTTCCACTCGCTAGCCACTGCTTAAGCTAGGAATGGGATGGGTAGGCCTCTGCTCAACTCTCCCTCCCATAGTCGAGACTGGTAGAGTACTGGAAACTCTCCGTGTGCGATCTTGAAAGGGGAGACCCATTTTACAGATGGGGAAATGGAGTACTGGAGAGAAGGACAGGGAATACATCTGATGTAATTAGCCAGTATTTTCCACAATTGGTAGAGGTCTTTCCCTACTGAACCCTCATTTTCCCTTCTCCCACTCCTTCCTCCATCATATATCGCCTATCCTCTTAGAGAAGCAGCGTGACTTAGTGAAAAGAGCCCGGGCTTGGGAGTCAGAAGCTGTGGGTTCTAATCCCAGCTCTACCACTTGTCTGCTGTGTGACCTTGGGCAAGTCACTTAACCTCTCTGTGCCTCAGTTACCTCATCTGTAGAAATGGGGATTAAAAAATATGAGCCCCACGTGGGACAACCTGATTACCCTGTATCTACCCCAGCACTTAGAGCAGTGCTCTGCACATAGCAAGTGCTTAACAAATACCATAATTAATTATTATCTGCACTCTTTAAGCACTTGATATTCACTCCACTCTCAGCCCCTCGGTACTTATGCACATATCCGTAATTTATTTCCGTGTCTGTCTTGCCATCTAGACTGTAAGCTTGTTGTGGGTGGGGAAGAATAACAAAATAAGAAGAGGAAGAAGAATTGTGATATTAGTCACTTACTATGTGCCAAGCACTGTATTAAGTGCTAGATACAAGCAAATCAGGTTGGACACAGTCCCTATAACTCTCTTCCCCTCTTCACAGCCCTACTGAGGGCTCACCTCCTCCAGGAGGCTTTCCCAGATTAAGACCTCCCGTTCCCTCTGCTCTACTCCCCTCCCCACAGAACTTGTGTATATTGGTACATATTCATTACTCTATTAATGATGCATATATATCTATGATTCTGTTTATCTATTTTGATGGAATTGATGCCTGTCTACTTGTTTTGTTTAGTTTTGTTGTCTGTCTCCCCCTTCTAGACTGTGAGCCCGTTGTTGGGTGGTGATTGTCTCTTTCTGTTGCCCAACTATACTTTCCAAGCTCTTAGTACAGAGCTCTGCACACAGTGAGCACTCAATAAATTTGATTGAATGAATGAATGAATGAATGAATGAATGAATGAATGAATGACCATGGGTCTCACAGTCTCAATCCCCATTTAATCAATGAGGGAACTGAGGCCCAGAGAAGTGAAGTGACATCCCCACGGTTACACAGCAGACAAATGGTGGAGTTAGGATTTGAACCCATGACCTTCGGACTCCCAGGCCTGTGCTCTATCCATTACTCCATGCTGCTTCTCTGTATTGTATTGTACTCTCCCAAGCACTTAGACAGTGTTCAGCACACCATTAGTGTTCAGCAAATATCACTGATTAATAGATTGATTAAAGTATTGAATAATTATCATGACACTTACTTCAAAAAGCATCTGTCGTGATGTAGCTAAGCTCTCCAAAAACAAAACAGTAGCGTTCCTGCAGGACTTAGCATTAAACACGGGTTGTATTGCAGTAATTATTCCCTGACCACTGGCCCAAATGTGTGTCCAGTTGTTATTGCTGACGTTTTATCATGTTTTATCCAGATAAAAGCAGCTTCACCACGCCTTCAGTGTCCCCCAAACCAGCCAGTCTGCAGTGATGCACCCTGGAAAGCCACACCAGCTCTCCTCAGCATTACTGAGGAGACGTGCTATCCCGTTTGGCCTCCCACCACCGGCATGAAAGTGGCTATAAGTGTGCCTTGGACCCTGAGCCTGACACTCCGCTCCTCTGGCCCCAGTATTCTACTGAGTTTTGTTTTTATTTTGTCTCTTTGTGTTGTGTTTTAATGTTTCAACATTTCTAATGTGTCTGTCTCCAGTCCCTTTTCCTACTTTTACCCTTTGATGGTGGGCAGGGAAACAGGTCTACCAACTCTGTTGTATTGTACTCTCCCAAGTGCTTAGTACAGTGCTCTGCACACAGTAAATGCTCAGTAAATGTTCGATTGATTGAGTGATGGCGATCCCCCTGAGTGCCAGGGATCCTGAGATCCACAACTCTGTATTCTCTCCCAACACTAAGTACAGTATTCCACAGACAGAGCCAATATTATTACAGGTCAATATGCATTTTTGGTCAAGCATTCCTTGAAACCTCAAAAGACTTCTATGGGAAATATGCATTGAAAATATATATTTATGTGAGAACTGACTAGCCACTTTACAAATTCTTGATACATCCCCAGAGGTCATTAGGGCCTTAGTACTGTAAAAGAAAAGATACCATTTCGAAAGCTGTTGGTTGTTGAAGTGACTTGGAAATCTCTTTTGGCATGGCGAACTATAAATATACCCTGTAAATTTGTCCTCCTCTGCACAGGCCTACAGGTCAAATTATGTGGCCTTATAAAAGATATGATGAGAAAGGAATTTCATCTTATTATAGAAGTAAGGGGAGTGACTCAGTCATTCTCTTAGGCAGGCAGAAAACTTTACAGTCATGCATTCTGCACATACCAAGACAGATCCAAGGGACTCCTTCTGTTTGCGTTTTAGATGCTTCAGAATCCAACAGAAAGACTACTGGGGTAAGCAAAAAGAACCCGAACTAGTCATGATTTTACAGTGCCGGCCAAAATGCCTAAGAAGCCAAACCCAGCCAATTGCAAAGTAGTAACCCCAGTCCAAAAGACTGGATTCGATAGTCTGAAATCTGCTAATATGACAGTGATTGTTTAAAGGGCTTTTCATCCTTGGAAACATATTTTGCCAAGTGAGTGATAAGAGCATTTTAATTTGAGTTAACTAGTTTTCTCTATTCTATTGAACTCCTAAAATCTTTATAGTCATGATAGAAAAGCAGGAGCTTATATGTAAAAGATGGATTCCAGACATGTGAAAACCAGAGAGATGGTGATGGAGAAGCTTAGATTGGAGCTTCGGATTTGAGTGAGAAGATGAGGAGTTCTGTTTCGACAAGTTAAGTTGGAATGACATGCCAGAAGAACTGCTCTGGATGCAAGAGGAAATGGGAGATGACCGAGAAGAAGAAAGATCAGGGCTGGATGGGTCTATTTTGGAATCATTTGCGTAGAGATGACGGTTGATGGCAACACTTAATAATAATAATAATAATAATAATAATGTTGTTATTTGTTAAGTGCTTACTATGTGCAGAGCACTTTTCTAAGCGCTGGGGTAGATACAGGGTAATCAGGTTGTCCCACATGACGCTCACAGTCTTAATCCCCATTTTACAGATGAGGTAACTGAGGCACAGAGAAGTTAAGTGAGTTGCCCACAGTCACACAACTGCTAAGTGGCAGAGCCAGCATTCGAACCCATGACCTCTGACTCCCAAGCCCGGACTCTTTCCACTGAGCTATACTTAGTATGGTACCCACCACTTAGTACGGTACCTGGTACCTAGTAAGTGCTTAACAAATACCATTTTTTTAAAAATGCTGAAATTAGTGGGAAGTGAACGAGTTCTTCAAGGGAACTGGTATAGATGGAGAATAGAAGGAGATCCAGAACTGAGCCTTGAGGGTATTCCATACTTAGGGTATGGGAGGCAGGGGAGGAGCCTGTGAAAGGGATGAGGAGTGACCTGAAGGGATGGGACAAGAACAAGACCATGCCAGCGGAGCGAAGGTTAGATGACGTTTCATGGAGAAAGAGGTGGTCCACAGTGTAGAAGGCAGCTGAGAAATCAAGGAGGTTTAGGATGGAGTAGAGGCCATTGGATGAGTAAGTGGTTGGCTGGTAACAAGCATGGGCTGCTCTCTCAAGGAATTTGGAAAGGAATGGTTGGAGGGAAGTGGGCTGATAACTGGAGGGAACCATAGGGTCCAGGGAGGGTCGGTTTTTTTTTAGGATAGCAGATACATGAGCATCTATGAAGCTGTTGGAAAGAGAATGATTGAAGATGGTTGCCAGGGAAGGAAGAAAGGAGCAAGTGTTTTGATAAAATGCGAAGGGGTGGGTTCAGAGGTGCAGCTGAATGAGGTAGATTTTGAGTGGAGATCTCTCTTGAGATACTGCTGGGAAATTTGGAAGAGTCAAGTGTCAGGAAGGAGGAGAGAGGGAATGGAGAGGAGCAGGAGAGATTTTAGGAAGATTGTGTTAGATGGTTTCAATTCTATCACTGAGTTGTGTGGTAATGTCATTAGGGGCAAGGGATGTGGAGGGGGCGGGGTACGAGGTTTGAGGGGGAATTCAACATCTGAAACAGCTGGCATGAGCAGTAGGCATGGAGGCCTACAAGGATGGAGAGATTCTGTGCTGGGTGGAGGAGAGGACAGAATTAAAGCAAGAAAGGATTCATTTGAAATGGACGAGGTCAGCTTGGTGTGTGGATTTCCACGAGCACCGTTCTGCAGCTCAAGCACAGGAGGGGGGGGATGTAGCATGGTGATGCTTTGGGGTTGTGGGTCAGTGGTATGAGATCGGGGAGGCACATGGGGGTGAGGGAGTTGAGGTCAGTGGAGAGGGTGGTGTAGAAGGTATTGATTTGCACATTAATTGCAGGTGGATTGGATATGGAGACCAAATCAGACATGATGAGTTTAGAAAATTGGAGGGGATCAAAAGATCGGAGGTCTCTGGGGGGGAACAGGACAGATTTACAGAGAGCGGGAGTGTGGGAGAGAAAGTAGGTGATGTGATTCTGGTTGGATAGAGGAATTTCAGAGTTGCTGAGGGTATCGATTGTGCAGTGACTAGAGATGTTGAGATCAAGTGAGTGTCTGAGTTGGTGAGTGGGTGAGGTGGGGTGGAGCAGGAGGTCAGTGGAGCTGAGGATTGAGGGGAAGCAGTTCTCTCCTCTGCTACTTTACCTATCTAATTTCCTACAAAAACCCTGCCGGCACACTTGACTCCTCTAACACCAAACTACCCTCTACATTTCATTTCTGTGGACTGCACTGCCGTCCTCTCTGGCTCACAGGCCTGAAACCTGGTGTTATCCTTGTCTCATCACTCTCATTCTACACATACATTCGATATCCCAAAATCTTGTCGGTTCCATCTTCACTACATCTCTATAACCTGCTCTTTCCTCTTCGCCCAAACCGCTACCACACTGAGCCAAACACTCGTCATGTCCCACTTTGACTACTGAATCAAGCTCCTCTCTGATCTCCCTGTATTCTATCTCTGCACTCTGCAGATTGTACTTCACTCTGCAGCACAGAACATTTCTGAAAAAATATTCAGCCCGTCTCTCCCCACTCCTCTAAAACCCATCCAACTCCTCATCAGACAGAAACTCCTCGCCATCAGCTTTAAGGCCCTCAATCAGCTCTATCCCTCCCTTGTTGATTTCCTATTTCCGTCCAACCCCCAAACCCTGCTCCTCTAACAATAACCTGCTCTCTGTACATCGACCTCGCCCAGCCTACCTCCAATTCCTCACTTACACATTTTCATGGTGTTTTTTAAGCACATCTGTGTGCCAGGAACTGTGCTAAATGCTGGGGTAGATGCAGATGAATCAGGTTGGACACCATTCACTTCCCAGGTGGGGCTCACGATCTTAATCCCCATTTTACAGATGAAAGAAAATGAAGTGACTTGCCCACAGTCACACAGCAGACACGAGGCGGAGCTGAGATGAGAACTTAGGTCCATCTGACTCCCAGGCCTGTGCTCGATCCGCTATTCCAGGCTGCACGTTCTCCTTCAGGCCTGGATCTCCCTCCCCCTTCATTTCTATATTAGATTATTAAAAGCGCTACTCTATTTCAGGGCAAAATTACTTATGAAAAGATCTCTAGTAAACCTAGGACAAGGTTAATGATCACTGAGATGGAGACAGGAAGAAATCTGAATTTTTGGAAATTGGATTTGTATTTTGTTAAAAGCAATTCAATAGATTTAGCACATAGGGAGAGAATTTAAAGTTCCAAATAAAATGGTCTTTTAGTTCAAGACAAAGAGAGGAAAGAGAAGACGCTCAAACACTCAGATCTGCCAAGATAATTTGTTGTCCAAGTACTAAGAGATGAGTTATGGATGAACCTCAAAAGGTCCAGAACACAGATAAGGAAAGTTGACTAGTAGAACTTTATTTGAACTTCTTTGGTCCACAAAAATGGGCTGGAAAGCATTCAAGCAAAGATTCTGTGGAGCCTCAGAAATTGCAATTCTGAATCTGGCCAAAACACAAAAGTGCAGAAGCTTACAGAAAATGATTAAAAAAAAAAATGAGGAGGGGAAATAAAGGGCAACTAAATTCCCTTGAACTTCAAACACTGGGTCATTTTGATTTTGAGCTGGAGTTTGCAAACCGTACTTCTTTCAGCTGAACTGGTTTTCCCATTCCTTTTTTCTTCCCCAACTCGGTAATGTTATTCCATCCTTGGGAGAAATCTCCATTAGAGGAGCATTCCTCTCCCTTTCCCCTTCCTTTTTGCACTCCCTCCTCTCACTCCTTTCCATCAGGCAATCAATTGATTATATTTACTGAGAGGTCTTGCTGTGAGCAGAGCCTTCTGCTCCTGGGAGAGTAGAATAAAATAGAGCTAGTAAATGTGATCCCTGCCCTCTAGAAACTTAGAGTCCACATAGAGCCCTACTAATAGTGGGATATTCCCCTTTCATGCTGGATGACTGACAAGATTGTCTTAGGGACACACTGCTCACCCAAAGGAAGGAGTAGAAAAGATATCCTAAGTACACCTGACCCCTCTCAATTCCTCAAGCCACTCCCTTCCTCCACCTCCTCCCCACAGCCCTAGCCAAATGATGCCCATGGAAGCCCCGGTCCATCATGGGGAAACTTCCATTCATCCTTCACCTGTTTCTGACCCAGTCATGGCTCCTCTTTGCCATCACTGAAACTTGGTTCTCCCCAGAAAATGTGGTCTCCTCTGCCACTCATCTTCTACCTCTCCCCAAGGCTCATTTGGAAAAGGGGAGGAGCTGGCTTCCTTCTTGACTCGCCCATACCGTTTTTGTGCAGACCCACCCCATCACTCTTTTTGTCTTCCTCTGAAGCCCAAGTGTTCAGTACAGTGCTCCTCTACAGATAGGAAGCACTCAATAAATACTATTTATCGACTGATTGATATTCACCTCACCCCAAGCCCCACAGCACTTAAGTATGCTTACACTCTATCATTTCCCCTCTTTGTAATTTACTTAAATGTCCGTCTCTTTCTGTAAAACTGTAAACTACCTGTGGGCAGGGATCGGGTCAACAACTAAATTGTACGGTACTTTCCCTTGCCCTTAATACAGTACCGTGCATCCAATAAGCACTGAATAAATGCTGTTGATTGATTTATTCATTCATCAATTGTCTCACCAAATTTAAACCAGATTTTCCCAGGGCCCACGCCTGGTGAACTCTCACCCTGCCAGGCAATAATAGAGACCAGGATAGTGAATGGACAGAAAATAACGACTGCACCGTGAACCAACGGGTTGCTACCGGGCGGAGATAACAGCACACATCCCTGTAGACAGAGGGTCTTTGTGGTTTGTGAACTGGGTAGAGGGAGCGGTGACTTTGTGTCAGTGAACAGAACCAGACTTCATCGTGAAGTCTAAGGGCTTAGTTCAGAGCGTGTGGTGCCGGAGAAGCCTCTGCTCTTCAGAGCTGGTTCACCTGCTGGTTTGGTAATCACACAGTCCTCAGTTCAGAGGCCCAAGTGACCATTTGATACTCCTGTGACCACCCCTTAAGCAAAAGTACTTAGCTGTCATCAGAAACAAATTCAGACCCTGGATGGAACACTTTACCCCAGTGAAGGTATGTTTTTAAGTGGTATCTTTTTCATAATATTCGTTAAGCACTTACTGTGTGCCAGGCACCGTTCTATGCGTTGGGGTAGAGATAAGTTAATCAGGTTGGACAGAGTCCCTTTCCCACATGGGGCTCACCTCTTGCTCCCCATTTTCCAGGTGAGATAACTGAGGCCCACAGAAGTGTCGCCAATGTCACGCAGGCGACAAGCAGCAGAGCCAGAATTAGAACCCAGGTCCTTCTGGCTCCTGGGCCCGGGCTATATCCATTAGGCCCAAACTGCTTCCCTCAAATGGACTCTGGACTTTTACCTCCTGCCACCTTCCAGATGACTTCCTTGTTGTAGGGGGTGATGAGGTCCCCCCGGCCTGCAGGGGTGAGAATCAGGTCTGGGAGATGGGGTTTCAAATCATCAGGCGATTGCAGGTGTGTCTGGAACAGATCCATCATTTTATCTGCGGCTAATTGGATCTTACAATCAGTAGAGTCATCACCAAAGGAAGGACAGTTGTCAGGATATTAACCTACCTGAATCAATCAATTGCATCTATTGAGTGCTTACTATATGCAGAGCTCCATATTAAGTGTTTGGGAGAGTACAGTATAATAATGTTGGTATTTGTTAAGCACTTACTATGTGCAAAGCACTGTTCTAAGCACTGTGATATGCAAGGTGATCAGGTTGTCCCACGTGGGGCTCACAGTCTAAATCCATTTGTCAGCTGTGTGACTGTGGGCAAGTCACTTAACTTCTCTGTGCTTCAATTACCTCATCTGTAAAGTGGGGATTAACTATGAGCCTCACGGGGGACAGCCTGATTACCCTGTATCTACACCTGTGCTTAGAACAGTGCTCGGCATATAGTAAGCGCTTAACAAATACCAACATTATTATTAATATTATTAATCCCCATTTTACAGGTGAGGGAACTGAGGCACCGAGAAGTGAAGCAACTTGCCCAAAGTCACACAGCTGACAAGTGGCAGGGGTGGGATTAGAACCCCCAACCTCTGACTCCCAAGCCCGGGTTCTTTCCACTGAGCCACGCTGCTCCTCAGTGGGTAGGTCTCCTCTCTGTCCATAAGGAGCTAACTGTCTAGAATAGACATGCACTTTATAGACATTAAAGCGAATCATTAAACAATCAATTTGGACACATGAAACTGATCATCTCAATTTCAAGATATCAAGGAATAGGAGGCTCATGTGGGCCAGGGACTGCGTCCAGCCCCGTTATCTTCTATCAGCCCCTTTCAACCTAGATGGTGTTTGTTAAGTGCTTGCTATGTGTCACGACACTGTACTAAGCACTGGGGAAGATACAAACTAACTGGTGTGGATAGTATCCACGTCCCACATGGTCACAGTATTAACACGCATTTTTCAGATGAGGGAATCGAGGCCCAGGGAAGTGAAGTGACTTGCCCAAGGGCACACCACAGACAAGTGGTGGAGCCAGGATTAGAACCCAAGAGAAGCAGCGTGGCTCAGTGGAAAGAGCCCGGCTGGGGAGTCAGAGGTCATGGGTTCGAATTCTGGCTCTGCCAAATGTCAGCTGTGTGACTGTGGGCAAGTCACTTCACTTCTCAGTGCCTCGGTGACCTCATCTGTAAAATGGGGATTAAGACTGAGCCTCACGTGGGACAACATGATTACCCTGAGTCTACCCTAGTGCTTAGAACAGTGCTCTGCACATAATAAGCACTAAACAAATACCAACATTATTATTATTATTGTTTTGACTCCCAGACCCATGTACCCTCCATTAGGCCATGCTGCTTGCCAAAGACGGAGGGCTAATAAATACCGCAGTTATCATTATTATTATTAGTGGAAAACACATGGAGCTGGGAGTCAGGTAACCTGAGTCCTAGTCCTGGCTCCACCACTCTCCTACTTATTAGTTTGTAAATCACTTCACCTTTCTTCAGATTCCTCCTCTGTAAAATGGGGACTAGAACTCTACTCTCCCCACCTCAGCCCGTTTGCCCTGTGGGGGAAAGGAGTCATATCCAAGCTGATTATCTTGGGTTTATCCTAGTGTTTAGCCCACAGTAAGTGTAATCTAAACACCACCATTATTATGAAAAATAAAATGTCTGTATTACTACATATGGGTCTTCAGAGAGTGAGTCTGTGAGAGGGACAGAGGATGAGACAGAGAGAGATTAGGAAATAGGGAGAGACGGGGTGGGGGGGAAGAGACAGCCACTGTCTTTCATCATTTCCAAAGATGATGCTCTTGGTTGTGAGATTATAACCATATCTGCAGACATGGTTGAAAACGAACGCACATCTTAAATTCCAGTCCATATTGTGAGCCAGTTTCTCGCTACACTCATGGTGCTGGCCACGTGTCAGGTTGTCTTTGTTTTCAGAATTGTCCCCCCGCGGTCCTATCTCCCTAAAGCTTCTGTTCGAGGTGAGTGACCCTCCTCTCCTAATGGTTGCATGCCAGTTGGTCATTCGGTTGCAGTAGCTTCCCAAAAGTCTATTTCTATATCAAATTGCTTGAGACAGGCTTCGCTACATCTTTAGACTTTTGTTCTGTTCTCTTCCTTCGCAGGTGTCTTCTTTCAGTTCACCATACGGCAGCTGCCTGGGAATTCGGTTATCTTCTAGTCTACTCATATGTCCCACCTAGCAAAACTACACAGGGATGGGCTTTACCACCATGCTGATGACCTGGCCATGTTCCAAGAACTCATTGTTGAAAATCTCCTGCTGCCATTTGGTTTTGAGTCAGGCTCAGAATAATCCTAGTGAAATGGCTCCCAGAGCCAGATGTAACTTCGGGGGTCTCAAAGCCATTTAATAATGCCCTGCCATTGTTAAAATCTGTCTGACAATTTCTGAAAATCCACGCCGACCTTCCCGATTCAATTTTATCCAAATAAAGCCGGTAACTCGAATTACTAGCCTCATCCTTCCCCAGATTGAAAATAGTTTTTCAGTTTCCATGATTCCTCCTCTTTCTTTTTGATTCCTGTCATTTCTTTCTCCTCTCTTCTCTTCCCTCTCCTCTTCCTCACTTAGTCCTGGGAATTCTGGACCAAAGGACCGGGTCAGGTAGTTGAGGTTGCCCCGGGGAATTTTAGAACAACTCTCTCATGAATGATTCAGCCTACTCTGCACCAACCTCCTACACCTTTTGCTCACTGTAAATGTTTGGGCTTCTATATCCCTGCTCGGTTTAGCTCCCTCGGCATTTGGAGAAATGTAGGCCAGATATGAGAAGAGGAAGATCTTCTTTGTGGGGATGGTTTCTTGTTTATTTTTTAACATAATCCAAGCCATGATGTCTATTCTGTTTATCCTGTCATGGTACTATTCTGACACAATTTGTGTTCGATAAAATGGAAAGACAAGAGAATCAAGGCAGAGCAACAAAATAATTCCATTTAGAAATTGTCGACAACTCTTCCTCAGGTGGGTACACTCAACGCCTTGGGGCCAATAATCCTCCTGATTTTAATGCTTACTTTGGAATTTTTTCAGGCTCTTAAGATAGTTCTAAATCATCCCTAATAGAAATCATGCCTCAGCACCTTTTTCGTTTTGTCCAACCGACAAAGAGTTACAGTGGAAACGCCATGAGCAAAATTAACTGTGCCCTTGCGGATGGAGTCTATTCAGCAGGCAGATAATTGCATAGGGCTAACAGTTATTTCAACTAAAAGAACCTAGAGATTCTGGCTTAATCTTGAATTGTCTCGACCTCTAATTTCCATTCTCTTCTCTTATTATCTTGAAGATTTCAGTAAGTATTAAGCAGTTTATCATCATTATGATACTTGTTAAATTCTTACTATGTGCCAAGCATTATAATAATGGTGGTATTTGTTAAGCGCTTACTATGTGCCAAGCACTGTTCTAAGCACTGGGGGGGTACAGGGTGATCAGGTTGTCCCATGTGGGGCTCATAGTTTTAATCCCCATTTTACAGATGAGGGAACTGAGGCACAGAGAAGTTAAGTGACTTGTCCAGTCACACAGCTGACAAGTGGCAGAGCTGGGATTAGAACCCATGACCTCTGACTCCCAAGCCCGGGCTCTTTCCACTGAGCCACATTACTAAATACTGGAGTAGGTACCCCATAATCAGGTTGGGAACTGTGAGCCCGTCACTGGGCAAGGATTGTCTCTGTTGCCGAATAGTAGAATCCAAGTGCTTAGTACAGTGCTGTGCACATAGTAAGAGCTCAATAAATACTATTGAATAAATGAATGAACAGTCCCTGCTCCACATGTTGCTCCCAGTCTCAGTAGGAGGGAAAATGGGCATTGAATCCCTAGTTTTCAGTTGAGGACACTGAGGCACTGAGAAGTTACGTGACTCGTTCAAGTCCACACAGCCAGTAAGTAGCAGGGGCCAGGTTTAGAACCCAGACCGCTGAGTCCCAGACCCATACTCCTTTCAGGTAGGCCATGCTGCTTCTCTCATCTTATATCTCTGAGTTTTGGGGAATTATTAAAATGGTTTTCAGTGAAATGGTTTTGATATTCAGAAAATCGTTGGGGACAAACCATGGACCTTTCCTCATGAAAGGTCTGTAAACTAGCAGTACAAGTGAAAGGAGTAATAATACTTAGCGAGTGTCCAACGGGTACAAACTAATTGTGCAAAGTGGTTTGGAAATACAAAATAAACAAGTGACCCATTCCCTGATCAAAAGGAGTTTATGCTCTAGTAGTCAAGAAAGACATGAAAATGCTTACAAAGGGGATAATGATGATGATGATATTTGTTGACCTTTTACCGTGTGTCGAGCACTGTTCTAGCGCTAGGGTAGATGCAAGGTAATGAGGTTGTCCCACGTGGGGCTCCCAGTCTTAATCCCCATTTTACAGATGAGGTAACTGAGGCACAGAGAAAGTAAGTGACTTGCCCAAAGTCACACACCTGATAAGTACATGAGATGGGATTAGGTGATCTTTGACTCCCAAGCCCATGCTCTTCCCACTAAGCCACACGCTGCTTCTCCATCAAAGGACCTGATGAAATGTTCAGCTAAATAAAATATACACATAAGTGAAAACCTGGAAAAAAACCCCAAAACAACAAAGAATGAGCACCAGAAATATTCAAATAGTCTAAAATAGTTGATGTCTTCATAATCTCATGTGTGATCCAATTTACTCGCCATAGACAATCATGTCACTGGAAATATGAATTTGAGTGACACTTGTTAGCTTTGAACTTTCGGTGAGAGTAAAAGTAGGGAAAAGTTGAAATGAGTAGCTCTGAGGTAGTTGTTATCAAAAAGATAACTACCGATAAGCACTGTTTCCTAGTGGACTGGGAGTCAAAAGGTCATGGGTTCTAATCCCAGCTCCACCAGTTCTCTGCTGGGTGACCTTAGGCAAGTCACTTAACTTCTCTGGGCCTCAGTTACTTCATCTATAAAATGGGGATTAGGACTGTGAGCCCCTGGTGGGATGTGGAATGTGTCCAGTCTGATTAGTTTGTATCTACCCCAGCACTTAATACAGTGCCTGGCAGATAATAAGGGCTTAACAAATACCATAAAAAAGGCAGAGGATTTATAAACGGATAGAAGAAAGTTTTATTGAAAAGTATGGAAGGCTAATCTGACTCTGAAGCACAATAATAAATTATTCCTGACATGAGATTTTTAGTTGTCAACAGGATAATGTAAGGTCTGTAGGACTTCTTAAAGAGTCTAATATTATTCTACACTGCTGCAACCTTGATCTGGCAGTTACCCTGGCAATTAGGAATGTTTTGGGGTTTTTTTCAGACTAAAAGGACTGATAGATGGTTCTTCCACTCAAAGCCATTTAAGGATTTTTTTTCTTCTCTGGCCCTCAATTTGTATGAATATCAACTTAATCCCTCAGTTGGAAGAGGACTTTAAACATTAGAACAGCCTGTAAAGGGACTCTAAATTCATTCTCCAAAGTCCTTCCTGAAAATGGTTCTGTTCCACTTGTTTTGATGCTTGTTTTCTATCTTCTCAGAATGTTTCATAGCTTTTGTTTGGTGCTGCTTGTAAAATAAAGGCTATAAAACATAAGTACACTCAATATTGCTTGGAAGAACAGTCTACTGATTGACTCCTTATATTCCAGTCCTGTGGATAGGGTTGTATCTCCTGTGAACGCACCACTAATCTGTCATCCGAGCAGTGTGTCCTTTTGGCAAGATCCCTGGCCTGGGAGTCAGAAGAGCTGAGGTCTGAGCCCAGTTCTGCCAATTACTTAGTGGTTGACCGTGGACAAGTTACTTAGCTTCTCTGGGCCTCAGTTTTCTCATCTGTAAAACTGGGATACATTAAGCGGACGTATATTTATCGAGATTCTTCATTTCACGTGAGAATACAAATTCTGTTTGTGAAGGAAAGTGATTCTTCCCCAGTCCTCACCCCCAATCTCCTGAAGTTTGAAACACTACAGTAAAGATAACTCTCATAGAGACGATCGTGGGAGCCGATACCTGGCTCAGTGAAACAATGGATGGGTCATTTACCCAATCTGTGCTTCTGTTTCTGCAGTTCAATATAAGAAGAATAGTATTCGCTACCAACTCACAAGATTTTCTGATCATCTGGGAGACCTCTGAAAACAGAAATGAAATGATAGATCTGTGCTGAAGTCTCAGTTCCTGCAAAGCAAGGCATCTGGCAATATGTGCATTCATACCTCATTGTAACAATTCTCAGGGGAGAAGGAAAACGCTAGCCAGGACAGAACAGATGTGAGTAAGAACGGCCTTTGCTGCTGGTGAATGTAGACCCTGCAGGTGGAAAAATATGTTCCCAGTTTAGAGAGATCGTTATCGCACTTCTTTTAAAACATTTTGCACCTGCTTAGGCTGGACATTTTGCAGCTACAGACTACATGTCCATCATGCGTCTCAGCCTTCATAGTCTGAGATGGGGGTGATAAATTCCCGAACGTCATTAAAATGAGTGTGTCTGTGTGTGTGTGTGTATAAATATACTTTATAGACACATATGTACCTAAGACATACACACATTTACTTGGAGATACAGACAGAAATATCCCTCTGTGTAAACATTCATACACACCCATATTTTTAATGACCAGAGTAAAAACAAGTTAGATTGAATGTGTTCTTACCCATTAATGCCTAACTAGCTCCTCTTCCTGCAAATGCTTCATTTGAAAGAAAATAATAATAAAAAGAGGGAATAAAAAGTCCTTGTAAAACATTCCAAGAAAAAAAAAGAAAAGTTTTGGTGAATTGACAAAAGTGTTTCGTTCTAATTTCCCACTTCAAAATGCAGAGTTGTGTTTCGATTGTCATTTCTACCCCTGGCTGCCAGTCCAAGATTTGATACTTATTACAGCTGCACTGAAGTGAAAACCTTCTCCAACTTTTTTTATGAGCCATAATTCTAGACAGAAAGACGGAAAAGAAAACAGAAACCCTATTAAGTTGGGTATCCAAGACTCCAAGAGTTCAAGGCCACATTCTCATCTTCTTGATCTCTAGAAGTGACTGTTACAAACACATCTCTCCGTTAAGAATCCAAATGATTAAATACGTATTTTTGGCATTCTTAGTACATAGATTCAAAGAGGCTCTCATGTTTAAACTCAGTAGCGTAAAAGGACCCATTTAAAATACAAACAAAAATGACTGTGAGGGAAAATCCAATCCAAGTTGCAACTGAAGGAAAACTGTGGCTGAAGTGAACGGGATGACTGTTATTTTCTTTAGAAACTGAAGCGGTGGGATATCATCCTTAGCTTACCTCCTGCTTTTCTCTTGAAAACTGCGACGGGCAAGGGGGAAAGGGAAGAGGGGGGTTAAATTCAACCAGGGCTCTGGAATGTCTGGTCTGTAAGTACCAGGCTTCCATGGGGCCTAAATTGGGCACATTGTGCACAAGCCTCAACACTAACACAGAAGTCCAAGCAGCAAATTTGAACAAGAGCAGCTGAGGATCAGAGGTAGGCCGACCAGTCAAGCCAGAAGAGTTCTAATTCTAGAACAGGTTTATTTATTTTTTTTAACGGCTCAGGTCTCGTACTGACCTAACTTAATTGGCATGTGTGGTCACCTTACAATGAAAACAAACCTGCACTTGTCAGATTAGCCCAGTGCTTAATGCACTTCCTGTCAGAATGTAGGGCACACTGGAATACTCTTTAATTCTTTCAGTTTAGCAGGTTGGGAAGATCAGCATGAAAGCTTTCTTTAACTTCCAAAGATACCCAATTCAAGACCGGTATACTAGGACGTTTGTTTTGTTGCGTTAGGAAAAAAAATACTGGTCAAGTAGACTTCACTATGAAGTCTTTAACCAGTGGGTTGTCTTAATTTGGTCCATTAAAATTGAAAATTAAGGTCCTAGAGAAGCAGCATGGGCTGGTGGATAGAGCACAGGCCTAGGAGTCTAGGGATCTGGGTTCTAATCTTCACTTTGCACCTCATCTGCTGTGTTAACTTGGGCAAGTCACTTGGCATGGAGAAGCATCTCTGTCCTCAGTTGCCCCATCTGAAAAATGGGGATTAAGACCATAAACCCCAAGTTAGGCATGGACTGGATCCAACCTGAGTACCTTGTATCTACCCCAGGACTTCCTACGGTGCTGGGCTCATAGTAAGGGCTCTTTCCACTAAACCACGCTGCTTCTCAGATGAGATAACTGAAGCACAGAGAAATGAAGTGACTTGCCCAAGATTCCACAGCAGACAAGTGGTGAAACCGGGATTAGAACCCGGGTCCTTCTTTTTCCCAGGCCCATGGTCTACTTATTAGGCCACATTGATTCCTCAGTTACCTCAGCTGCAAAATAGGGAGTCAATAGCTGTTCTCTCCCTTCTTCTTAGACTGTGGGACAGGAACTGTGACTAACCTGATGAATTGTATCTTCCCCAGGGCTGAAAACAGTGCTTGCCATAGAGTGAGCACTTAAATACTATTAAAAATACTTCTATCGTTAACTATTGGTAAATTGAAATAGGCTTTGACTGCTCTATTTGAGCTAATCAAAATACTTTAAAATGTATTGGGGAGGGGAAGGAGGGTGTGTAAGCAAAGCTAAACTTTTTGCTTCATTGCAAAGTGATGGAGGGTTGTAAGTAACACCAGCATTAAAATTCAATAACACTACCATAGAAGAATGCCATAACAGACTGTAGCTGCTGCTCATTATCATTATTCACTAATGTAGAAAGGAATTCATACCATAAAAAAAAAACAAAACCCAAATATCGGCAACCTGAGTTCTCACAGTGAGCTCAGAGTCCAGCTGGGAATGGGAGCTTTGATACCTAATCCTCCATTATATTACTGAGCATTATTGCTCCCAAACATGGATGACTAAATCCATTCTGCACGTCTGGTTTTAGTTTCCATTCAAGAACCTCCACTTTCAGTCTTAATTTGTTTGCGTTTAGCTGTGAAGTCCAGTGAAAAGAGCACTGCTCCGTGGAACCTGGAGTATAGCTAACGTGAGTGAAGAAATCCCAGACTAACCTTTCATTCATTGTCAGTCAGTCAGTCAGTCAGTCAGTCAGTCAGTTGTATTAATGAGTTCTTACTGTGTTTATTGAGCTCTCACTGTGTGCAAAGCACTGTATTAAGCACTTGGGAGAGTACAATATTACAGCAAATAGACATATTCCTCCCCACAACAAGCTCACAGTCTAGAGGGGGACACAGAGATTAATATGAATAAATAGATAAATGAAGAAATAAATTACAGATATTTACATATGTACTGTGGGGATGGAAGGGAGGATGAATGAAGGAGTAAATAAGAATGGCTCAGAAGAAAGTAGAAGAGGAGAGGAAGGCTTAGTCAGGGAAGGCTTCTTGGAGGAGGTGGACCTTCAATAAGGTTTTGAAGTGGGGGAGAGTGATTATCTGCCTGATAGGAGGAGAAAGGACGCTGCAGGCCAGAGGTAGGATGTGGATGAGAGGTCAGTGGCGAGACAGACGAGATGGAGGTACAGTGAGAAGGTTAGAATTAAAGAAGCAAAGTATGAGGGCTGGAAAGAAGTAGGGCAGTGGCGAGGTGAGGTAGAAATGGGGAACCTTCACTGATTAAGCTCTCCTCTTCTCCCACTCCCTTCTGGGCCGCTCTTATTTGCATCCCCATGGCACTTATGCGTGTATCTATCTATATTTATCTATTTGTTTATATTAATATCTTTCCTTCTAGACTGTGAGCTCACTGTGGGCAGGAGTGTGTCTGTTGTTTCACTGTACTCTCCCAAGAGTTTAGTGCAGTGCTTTGCCCACAGTAAGCACTTCTTAAATACAGTTGAATGAATAAATGAATACAAGGTAATCAGGTCGGACACAGTCCCGGTCCCACATGGGGCTCATAGTCTTCATCCCCATTTTGCAGTTGAGGTAAGTGACGAAGAGACCATCTTAGCGACTTGCCCCAAATCACACAGCAGATAATTGGCAGAGGAGGGATTAGAATCCAGAACCTTCTGACTCCCGGGCCCAAGCTCCTTCTGCCAGGCCGGAAACACCAATTCTGCTACAACGCATATTTTCCAATCTGAAATAATGGTAGTGTAGTCTTGCCCTTTGTATGAACACATAACTAGGTAGAAAAGTAAGTTTCCTAGCCTACAGAATAAGTTCAAATTTTGGGTATGGTCTTTCATTTTCCTCTGGCCTCAGGCCCAATCTTTCCTACTGGCAAATACCTAGAATATCATTAAAATTTCAGATCTTGATTCATAGCCTCCAAGCCTTCTAAATTTTTTATGCACACGTACTGTTGCGCAAACGCATTTATACACACCGGTATGTCAGGATGGTAATTCCAGACTGATTTACCTTCCATTTTCAAATATCATAAATCTCAATATAAACTTGGAAAATGGCTGAGGTTTGTGGTACTTATCCATGAATTACTCTTTACAGCAAATCGGATGAAAGCCCTCTTTATACCACAACTGTGTTCATCTGACCCGATGCAAACCACATCTTATGGCTTGGCAGTTTCTAAGGAGACAATGTCAGATGGGCAAAAAAATCTGATATAGTTCCCCACCTCGCCCGGTGGGCAGAATTGACTCTGGCTACCAGGCGTGGGCATGAATTTCTGAACGCTGTCCTGTCAGACGACAGAAGAGTCAGCCGAATTCCCCAAAGTCCCGTTTCTAGCTGGGGTGGTGGGAATGATTATGATGGCGTCCGAGTCAGGAAACCCATCATTCAGATGGTTGTATTTATTGAATGCTTGCTATGTTCATTCATTCATTCAATAGTATTTATTGAGCGCTTACTATGTACAGAGCACTGTACTGAGCACTTGGAATGCACAATTCGGCAACAGATAGAGACAATCCCTGCCCAATGATGAGCTCATGTTCTAAAGGGGGGAGACAGATGGCAGAGCGAAACAGACCAAAACAAAAATGAGCACTCTATACCGAGTGGACTGTACTGAGCGCTTGGGAGAGAGCCCTATAACCATGAACGGACACGTTCCCCGCCCTCAGTGAGCTTACAGACTAGAGGGGAAGACAGACATCACCATCAATAAATAAATTACAGATAGATACATAAGTGTAGTGTGGCTGGGAGGGGGGGAAGAAGAAAGGGAATAAGTCAGGGTGATGCAGAAAGGAGTGGGAGAAGGGGAAAAGAAGGCTTAGTCAGGGAAGACCTCTTGGAAAAGATGTCCCTCAATAAGACTTCGAAGTGGGGGAGAGTAATTGTCTTCTGGATATAAAGGGGGAGGGTTTTCCAGGCCAGTGGCAGGATGCGGGTGAGCAGTCGATGGTGAATCAGACGAGAAGGAGGTACAGTGAGAAGTTTAGCGTTAGCAAAGAGAAGTGTGCTGTCTGGGTTGTAGTAGGAGAGTAACCAGGTGAGGTAGGAGGGCGCAAGGTGATTAACTGCTTTAAAGCCAGTGATGAGGGGTTTCTATTTGATGCAGAAGTGGATGGGGAACCAGTGGAGGTGTATGTGCATCTCTCTCTTTGTCTCTCTCTCTTCTCTTCCCCTCTTTTTTACACTCTTTTTGCTCCTATCCCTTCAAACCTTGACCCAACCTGACTTTAAGCTTTGCAAAATCTGTGGTTTCCCCTATATGATTGCGTTCCACCCCAAGGCCAGCTGTCCACTGTGTTGGGTCGAACTGGCCTAGCCAGTGCACCCACAGTTCATCATGGAGTCTGTGTCACAATGTCCGCCCGGGTGAATTTCAGAATGCTCCCTCTGCAGTATTTTAATCATGGTGAGATCGTCTATTTCATAGATAGATAAGGGAGGCATTTTTAAATGTTTCTTTTAGACTTTATTTTCTCCCCAAAGCTTTGGAGAGAAGTCGCATAAAAGAAGTCGAGCGAATTGCCTGTAGAAAATGACTGACTCCTGTATTTCTCATTGCACGCTGCCTTGCCGTTAGTGCATCAGGATTTATTCTGGTATACCTTTAGGCATGCAATTCCAGGACACAGCCATACATTCAGAATTGCTACTAGCGGGTGGCCTGCAATTTCTATATGGACAGAAAAGAAAAAACGTAAGCTGTTTTTTAGGCTTCCGCTATTATACGATGCGAAATCATACCTCCTTAAAGCAGAGGTCGCTGCAGTCTGGTGGGCATCAAACAGGTCTTACGTTTAAAAACTTTTGCCTGGATTTTGTAATGTGCTTCACCTTGCCCGCTCTCTGTAGTGTGTGAAACAATGGAACACGACTTTTATGGGAGGGAGCTGGAGGGACATTGGCCAGGTGACCAGCTCTATAATCAGTCCCTCGGTGTTGGCTCTCAGTCCTGAAGTCCCAGGACTGAGGTTCATCCATTATTCCTCGCGGGAATCGGAGAGGGTCTCATCACAAACAAGGGAGAGTTGGGTTCTTAAACAACCTCATGTTAAGGGGACATCAGATTATCGTAGCACTAATGTTTTGACCCAAGAATCATAATTATTATGATTTTTATTCCTGTGTGCAGTAATGTGTACTAAGCACTTGGGAGAGCAGCGTTGGGGAGGGGGCAGGTTGCAGGGAAGAGGCTTCTAGAAGGCATATTGAGAGACTGGAGAACACACCCATTTCTCCTAACCTGACGATTCATTCTACCCACGTTGATATGTATTTTGAAAAGACTATTGCCCAATTCCTCAGTGTTATTTTATCTGAATTGTCTAATGAAAGCCTGTGTCGTGGAAGAGCCGAGGGCATTAATCTAAATTTAATCATAAGTATATATTCGTGCTCCTCTTGGAAACTAAAAAATAATCTACGAATAAAGATGCATTTAACTAAAACAAGCAGAGTCTCAAAATAGGATTAGATTTTGGAAGGGGAGGGGAGAAATAATGTGGGCTCTGAGGATATGGAGTTCAGCAACATTGACTTATAATTTTCTTGCTTCAGGATGATTTTCTGATAAGGAATAGGTAAATTGACTGGCAAGTGAGCATTAGCCGTATTTTGACTGACAGTTGAAAATTAGCTCTAGTTTCAATGGTGACGAAACACTGTTTTTGTGACTTTGCCGCCATCATGTGGATGGTCCTGCAGTGAAACCTGGAAAAATGCAAAGGCTTGGAAGCTTTGAGGGGTTTTTTTTCTTTAATTTCTCCTTGATTTCCTACAAAAATGATAACTACCTCAACTTCAATTTGTAATTAGCTTTTATCGAATTAATCTTAAAAGCAATTGGATTGGCAAAGTAAAAAGATACATTTTTAAATAATCAGGGTTTTTTTTAGGATTAGGGTTTCTGGTTTTTTTTTAGGTTTTCAGTTGTTCATCTAAAACATAAAGGATCTCATATTACAGAAAGGTCAGCGACGAAGAGCATCATCCCAATATTTGACAGCGATGGAGTTGCACACACAGAATGACATCTCTTCTAATTTCATGAAATAAAACACAGGGTGTTAAATATTTCTCCACCCAGCGTGCCACTCCCACTGTGCTAAACACTTGGGGGAGTACGGCCTGGCCATATCCACATCAAACAGGAAACTCCTTACCATCGGCTCTAATTCTCTCGTTTAGCTTTCCCCCTCCTACTTTACCTCACCCAGCCCACACACTTTGCTCCTGGAGTCCAAGCTTGCTCACAGTACCTTAGTCTTGTCTATCTCTCTGCTGACCCCGTCCTGTGCCCTGCCTCCCTCTTGGAACTCCCTCCCCTTCCGTATATGCCAGACCTCCACACTTTCCACACTTACGGTCTTATCAAAGTCACATCTCCACCAAGAGGCCTTCCTCAATTAAGCCCTCTTTTGCCCTATTCCCTCTCCCTTCTGCATTGCCTATACTCTTTCAGCACTCGACATTCACCCCATCATCCCCACGGAATATGCACATAGCCCTAATATACTTAATATTAATGTCTGTCTCTCCCTCTAGACTGTAAGCAAGGAATGAGTCTATCAACTCTCATGTCCTCCATTCTCCCAAGAGTTTAGGACAGTGTTCTGAGAATACAATAGAGTTGATAGGCACTGTTTCTGCCCACAAGGCTAGAGGGGGAGACAGACATGGAAATACATTACAGAGAGGGAAGATTCATTCATTCAGTTAGTCGTATTCATCGTGAGCTTAATGTGAGCAAAGCACTGTAAATAAATAAAATTGTGGCATTTGTTAAGCGCTTACTATGTGCAAAGCACTGTTTTAAGCGCTGGAGGATACAAGGTGATCAGGTTGTCCCACCTGGGGCTCACAGTTTTTTAATCCCCATTTGACAGATGAGGTAACTGAGGGACAGAGAAGTGAAGTGACTTGCCCAAGGTCACACAGCTGACTAGCGGCGGAGCCAGGATTAGAACCCGTGTCCTCTGACTCCCAAGTCCGTGCTCTTTCCACTGAGCCATGCTGCTTCTCTACTAAGCACTTGGAAAATACAATTCAGCAACAAATAAAATGAATGACAGGGACCGAGGATATGTGCACTGGGGTGAGAGTGGGGTGAATATTGAAAGTTCAAACGGAGCAGATTCAAGTGCATAGGTGACACAGAGAGAGAGCAAGTAAGGGAAACAAGGATTAGATAGGAAGGCTTCTTGGAGGAGATATGATTTTTGAATGACTTGGATGGACGAGCCATAGTCTGTTGAAATTGCAGGAATAGGCCAGAGGGAGGATGTGGGCAAGGAGTCGGTGGTGAGACAGACGAGGTCAAGGAATAGCGAATAAGCTGACGGTAAAGGAGTGAAGTGTGCAGGCTGGGTTGTAGTGGGAGATCCGTGAGGTAAGGTAGGAGGGGGAGAACTGATTGAATGCTTTAAAACAGATGGTAAAGAGAATCTGAGGCAGAAGCAGTTTGTGTGAGAGGGGATGCGTATGTGTGTGTTTGTTAGGCCAGCTGTTGGCTTAACAGAGGCTACGATTATTCAGGAATGCTTCCCGGAGGAGGTGTGTGTTCAGGAGTGTTTCGTAAAGGAGGAGGGAGATGGTCAGGAAGATTTGAAGGGAGAGAAAATTCTGGATGGGGGATCAACATCAACAAAGATCGGGAGAGGGAGGGTAGAGAGCGAGCTAGACGGCAAACTTGGGAGAAGGTGAACTGAGGCCTAACTGGTGATAAGAGCAGTTATATAAGAAAAGAACTGGTAGAGAAACTTGAATCCAATGATTCAGCATGATGGTTGGAATGAGAGAGTTGGGTAGCCACTGGAGGTTTCTGAGGAATGGAGTGATGCATTCTGAATAACACTTTAGGGACATGATCTGGGCAGTAAAGAACAGGATAAATCATAGATAGAAGCGGCTGCGAATTAAGTAAGGAAACTGATGTAGTCCCACAAGGCGATGACAGGGGTTTGAATCAAGTTGATGACTGAAAAGGTGGAGAGGAAGGGAAGATCTGGCAAAACTTTTGGAGAAGAAACTGGCAGGATTTAGAAATAGATTGAACACGGGGAGTTAAAAGATGGAGTGACATTGAAGTTAGCGTCTAGCTTCCCTAGATGATGAGTTCAGTTTCTGTTATATGTGGTTAAGGGGCCAGCAGCTCATCTACACAGATACCCTGGAGGTAAGATTATAAAACAGTTAAGAAGGATGTCATTAAATAATTAAAAGAAGAACTTCTTCACGTAAAAATAAAACTGAGAATTTGACAAAGAAAAAGGAGGGGAAAAGGAAAGAGAAGGAAAGAGTTTGGGGGGTGTGTTTCGATTCGTCAGGATCAAAGATTACCTTCAGGAGGTTCTGAAGTAGTTTATTGTATGGCATTAATAAGGTGAAAGAGTTCATTCAGTTCTGAATTGTTCGGGGAATCTTTCGGGCTGGAAATATGCAACATGGATAATTTGTTATGCCGGTAATTTTTGCTCAGAGGTGGACTATCAAAACAAAGGAGTTGAAATATTAATAACTTCTGGGGAAGTTAATATTAAGTTAATAATAGCTTCAGTTTACTTCTATAACTTATATAACAATGGACCATCCTCAAGCTGATGTAGATAATGAATCTAACCCCAATGTTCAAACACATACTAATGTGCCTATAAATCCAAACCCATGTTGTTTGGATTATTTATTTCCTCTGTCACGTCTGAACTTCGGTCATGACTTTTCTGAGAACAACCAAGTGGTTTTATTAGAAGTCTTTCTACAGGCTGGCAAAAAACAAAAACAAAACGAAACACACAGACAAACACTCACAGACACAAAAACCCACCCTGTGGGAATTTCTAGCAGGTCTGCTAAACATGCAGGGTAGTTTCGACTTGACAAGAAGAATGGTAAAGAGCAGACAGAAAGGAGAAAAGAGGAAGCAGCTTGTAATTTTCTGGCAGGACTCTAGGCAGGACATGGAAATCTGATATTGACAGGCTTTTGACATTTGGGAAATGAAGTGTGAAAATGAGAGCAGTGAGAACCAAGGACCCACGTTAGCGGAGAGAGGCAGTCGCAAAGAGCAGGTTGTGTGGGAAATGTGTGCAGATGAAGATCTCAGTGACAACATTGGCAGGGACATGGTAACACCTCTAAAAATGCAGTCACCTTGGCAGTGGCATTCAACAGCTATGTTAACGGCGCAGAGCAGTTTAGGGCAGGAAATGAGGAGTAATTGCATATTCATTTGCAACTACCGAGGGAATTCAAAACTGCCAGGACAGAAATAGGAGCAGTCATCTAGGGTATCTTTATCAGCTGGGCCTCAAAAATAAGCCCTTGCTATTTCTCATTTTGCCTCCACCTTCCCCTCTTAAATTCTTCACTTTCTCTTACTATTAATAGCAAGATTTGAAAGTTGCTTTTGGCTCTCGGATGCTCTGGAGACAGGCTTTCAAAATTCTGCTCAGCCCAAAGTAGCCGCTATGAGAAAGTTTTTTTTCTACATTTCCACAGTTTAAGAAATGCTAAGTGAGACAGGTCAGACACAGATCTAGAAGAGACACTAAGGGGCATCCAGTGTAGGTATCTCCCCGTCCCTCTTATCTTCCCCCATCCCCGCTCCTCCACGCACACCGTATCTGGGCCAGGAAATGTCTTAGCCAATTTAGTCAGATGAACTTTGGTTGCCTGGTTGTACTTTCCAAGCGCTCATTTCAGTGATTTCCACACAGAAGCGCTCAGTAAATACGACTGAGTGAACGAACTCTTCTGTCTCTCAGTTTTCCATCTCTAAAATGGAGATTAAATGCCTGCTTTCTCTCCCACTTAGATTGTGAGTCTCGGTTGGGACAAGAGTGTGTCCAATCTGGTTGTCTTGTATCTAGCTCAGCTCTTAGTACAGTGTTTACACTGTGAGCCCATTGCTGGGTAGGGATTGTCTCTATCTGTTGCCCAATTGTACATTCCCAGCGCTTAGTACAGTATTCTGCACTTAGTAAGCGCTCAATAAATACAATTGAATGAATGAATGCTTGGCACATAGTAATGGATTCACAAATAGGAGTAATTGTAGCGTTCTTTCTATTGTTTCAAAAGGTATTCTCATGAATGAGATTTCCACAACCTCTTTTGGAAACCTAGACTAATGTTTAATCACCCTTACAAGTCAAGAACTTCCTTTTACGTACAACCAAACACGCTCACTGATATTGAAACCCTTTTTTCTCCTCATTTCATTCCCTAAGGAAATGGAGAAAATTGGTTAGCCTTCTCTTCATAGATATTTTTCATAAGCTTGTCAGCTCTTCCAGTGTTGTCAAGCCTTAGCTTCGCTTCCCCAGTGAAAGAACCTCGATTCTTTTAACCTTTTCTCTTCTGATCTACTTTCCAGCCCTCGAATTATTTTTCTTCTTTTTCTTTGGACCTTTCCAGTTTGTCCATCTGCTCTGAAGGATTGAAAGGGGATATAATGCTCTGATATATTTAATAATTCAGAGTAAAGCAGAAAAAAAAATTCTCTCCTCAGCTTTTACACATCGTAGTCCTGGAATGTCCATAATCATATGGGTTACTGTTAAATATCATCATTATATTGATGACTAATAGCCACGTTGTGGCTTAGTGGAAAAAGTACAGGGTTGAGAGTCAGAGATCACGGGTTCTAATCCTGACTCCGCTACTTTTCAGCTGTGTGACTTTGGGCAAGTCACTTCACTACTCTGGGCCTCAGTTCCCTCATCTGTAAAATGGGGATGAAGACTGTGAGCCCGATGTGGGACAACCTGAGTACCATGTATCTACCCCAGCGCTTAGAACAGTGCTTGGCACATAGTAGGCGCTTAACAAATACCAACATTATTATTATTAGTATGACGACTCTCATGACCTCGTTTCTTGACGTGGCCCATACACTCTGGTCCCAGGGGAGTTAAACTATAATAATGCTCCTCTCCGCCCCTCCCTCCATTGAGGCAGAGTGAATCCACTGGGAATCTTGCCGCCTTCCCACCACAAAGGTGGTGTTCATCTCTACTGGACCACGTGCCCGGTTCTCCTCCATTCCTCCATCGTGTCACCAAGGAGCTCCATCCTGGCTTTCCCTGCCCTACTCTGGCCAGGCAGAGCATGGCGGCTGACGTCTGGTGCTGACTCCACAGAATGTGGGGAAGACTGGCAGCTACTGAACTGTAGCAGTAATAATCACGATGAAGGTATTTGTTAAATGCTTACGATGTCCCAAGCACTGTTCTAAGCGCTGGGATAGATACAAACTTATGAGGTTGTCCCACTTGGGGCTCACAGTCTTAATCCCCATTTTGCAGATGAGGGAACTGAGATACAGAGAAGTTTAAGTGAGTTGCCCAAAGTCACACAGCTGTGGCGGAGCCGGAATTGGAACCCATGATCTCTCACTCCCAAGCCCGTGCCCTTTCCCCTAAGCCACGCTGCTTCCACACAACTTCTCTGTGGCCACTCCGGTGACTGTGGGCTCTGAGCCATGAGGAGTCTCAAATTCTGCACCTCTAGTCATAGGAATCTTGAGGTCTTTGTTTCTATTTTGTGTATTTGTCTATGCCTTTATGTCATCTTAGTGTCTTATTCCATCTCTCCTAATGTGTCTGTCACCTGTCCCACCTCCCCACATTTTCAGATTAATAACAATAATAATAATAATAATAATAATAATGTTGGTTTTTGTTAAGCGCTTACTATGTGCAGAGCACTGTTCTAAGCTCTGGGGTAGATACAGGGCAATCACGTTGTCCCACATGAGGCTCACAGTTAATCCCCATTTTACAGACGAGGTAACTGAGGCACAGAGAAGTTAAGTGACTTGCCCACAGTCACACAGCTGACAAGTGGCAGAGCCAGGATTCGAACCCATGATTTCTGACTCCCAAACCGGGGCTCTTTTCACTGAGCCACGCTGATTGTGAATTCCCTGTGAATTCCCTGAGGGCCGACATCCATAACTAATTCCCATCCTTGTATTCTTTCCCAGCCCTTAGTATTTACCAGTATTAAAGCAACTCTCAGTGCATCACATTTTCACTACACAAATCATGTGTGGGAGATAGACCACTGAAAGATATTTAATTCGATTTTCTAGGTAAGTTCATTCATTCATTTAGTAGTATTTATTGAGCTCTTACTATGTGCAGAGCACTGTACTAAGCGCTTGGAATGTTCAATTCAGCAACAGATAGAGACAATCCCTGCCCATTCATGGGCTCACAGTCTAATCGAATCTAATCTAAGTTCAAATGGAGAAAGCACAAAGAGGGATGGAAGGGTGCAGGAGAAGCTATATGGACCAGGCAGTCGGAAGGACCCAGCTTCTAATCCTAAACCCTGCCATGCATTCTGCTGTGCGACCTTGAGCAAGTCACTTTACATCTCTGTGCCTCAGTTATCTCATCTGTAAATGGGGATTAAGACTGTGAGCCCCACGTGGGTGTCCAACCTGATTAGCTTGTATTTACCCCATCTGTTAGTACGGTGTCTGGCATATAGTAAGCATTTAACGGAGACCATAAAAAAGAGATCTTTTAAAGACACGGTGATGCAAACCTTCAAATGAAGTTTGCTCTATGGCAGTGAATATTTGCAGAGCCCGGCAGAAGGTGGTTCAGAGAGGTGTACGATCATGAAAAATGGAGTGACTCTCTGAGAACAGAGTCTACGAGGTCGTCAAACAAAATTGGAGAAGTAGCAATAGCATCAAGCACCTAGGTAAGCATATGGAGTGATGCATTAAAGGGACAATAATGGGCAGAGACCATGTCTGCTATATCTCTTGTAGTATGGTCTCCTAAGTGCTTAGTACAGGGCTCTGCACCTAGTAAGCACTCAATAACAATAATAATAATAATAATAATAATGGTATTTGTTAAGTGCTTACTATATGCCAAACACTGTTCTAAGCGCTGGGGTAATCAGCTTGTCCCACATAGGGCTCACAATCTTAATTGCCATTTTACAGATGCGGTCACTGAGGCCCAGAGAAATTAAGTGACTTGCCTAAGGTCACACAGCTGACAAGTGGTGGAGCCGGGATTAGAACCCACGACCTCTGACTCCCAAGCCCCTGCTCTTAGCACTGAGCCATGCTGCTTCTCTATAAATAACACTGATTGCTTGATTGAAATGTGCATGGAATGTAGCTTATGTATTAGACCTAAAAGTCATATTTTTGCACACTATTACCTCACCACCAATGATACTGTATTGACCCCAAAAGATGATATAAGCACAATGAAAGGAGCAGGGTGGACAAATGGATGGAGCACGGGATTGGGAGGCAGAAGGACTTCTTTTCTAATCCCAGCTCTGTCACTTGTCTGCTGTGTGACCTTGTGCAAGTCACTTCACTTCTCTGTGTCTCAGTTACCTCATCTATAAAATGAGGATGAAGACTCTGAGCCCCTTGTGGGACAGGGATCCTCACCAACCCAATTTGCCGGTATCGGCCCCAGAACTTAGTACAGTGCCTGGCATAGAGTAACTGTCTAACAAAGACCACAGTTATTGTTATTATTATTATTATTAATAAAGTCTAGTTGCCTCTGAACTTTTTGGTTACCCTCACTTTCAGTCTGGGGAGTCTGCATCGATTTCACCTTGTCACCTTGTCACTGGACATTCGATCTGTACAGAGGATGATGACAAGGCTTGAACAACGAAAAGCCCTGTGCCTCTCCGAGCGTGATCACTCAGGAACATCTGGAATATCATGATCATTCCCATAGTTTTACCCCACTCTCCTGGAGGACAAGCTAGCGCCAGTGGGCTTGATACCACCCCTAGAGACAGAGGACCTTGAGTAGGGAGCTATTAGGAGCTATTCTAAACCCTGAGAGATGCTCTATAAAACTACATCCACCGCCAGAAAAAGCTGGGTCACTCATGAGAATTTCCCAAGTGACTAAGGAGGGCCCACATTTCCTTAAAGGCTCCCCGTTGCTGGGGTTACAAGACAACCATAACCAGAGCCTAGAGAATTCCAGACTGGGATGGCATCAAGCCTGGGAAATTTCCTTACCGGCCCCAAATATTTATCCTGTTCAGTGCTTCCATCTCTATACTCTTCTTCACCATAGTGATGTCTATGTCTGTGAGGAACTGTGGCCAACGTACATAGCAATATCACACCTGACCCCAGCTTTTGCTTTTATTTCGCCTCCTCCTGTGACATAGCAGCAGCAGTTATAATAGTATTTTCTGAGTGACCACGGTGTGAAATACGGTATACTCGGGCAAGTACATAAAGTGCTAACTTATGCCCTGCTGACAAGGAGCTTTCACTCTGATAGGAGAGACAGAAGTAAAAATATTTACAAAATAGATCAATAGCTATTTCCTAGCTCACCTCAGCATTTGGTACTTTCCACTTCGATTTTACCAAAGGTTCACTATATTACCACCTTTAATGTGGAGAAATCCCTCTTGGGAAGCTTGGAAAGCTTTCTCACAGTGTTCAGATATGAGAAACTATACAGCAGAGTGAAGAAAACCGAGAGCAAACTAGTGAAGGATTTAGTGCCGGCCTCCTGGATCCTGGAATGAAAGTACACTTTTTTTTTTAAGTGGTTGAACAAAAGTTGAGCCAGATACTTGTGGATTGGTTGTTATTTATGGAAGCAGTTGGTACTTCTGTAAAGAAACAAAAAAAAATCCTTAACGGCAACAGTTACCAACAACACTGTCCCATATTAAATAATCAATCACTGGGCCTGGGCATTTAGGATTAAAAGGCAAGTTCAGGAATCTTCAGGAATAGCATGCCTCCTTCCTGCCTCTTAAATGTGTGTGCATCCAAAAAAACATTCGTTATATGAACAAATGCAGTGGAGGGTTTTTGTTTTTCCTCCCCACCTATCCTTCAGTGAGAAACCATGTCCCCCAAAGCAAAAGCAAGCCTAAATCATGAAACAATAACAGAGACATGCTAACTGTGGAGAAAAGCTACAGTAGACTAAAACTGGAGAGGAGTCAAAGTCCACAGCGATCATCCAGCTAATTCTTCATCTGTTCCAGCTGGAAGAAGAAAACGTCTCTGAACTGTTCTCTTTCAGGTTTTACCTTCCCAGAGTGGCAATACAAGTCTGTTTTCTTGAAAGACAAAAATACAGGGAAAGGCACACTTGCTTCAAATCCTTAGGAGAAGGAAATGGAGGGAAGGATGAATTACCTGAAAACAAAAGACTCACCTAGGATGTTTTTTCTATCCCAGGCTAGTGGCAAAAGACTATTTGTAAAACATGGAATCAGACATCAAGGGTGAGCTTGGTCAGAGCCTTGGAACAGTGTTTGGAGATGTATTTGACCCAGACCAATGAATTGCTTTCAAACCTTTTTTTTTAATGTCTCTGGTAACAGCTAATGGAATGTACCAAGAAAGAGGAAATGTCAATCCGAGCCTGATCAAACATTTATCTAATCCAAAAATGAATAGTTGGTCTTAAAGGACCCCAGAGGACTGTATAATGGATAAATTACTTATCCATACCCACTGCAAACTCAGTAGAATATTTTTCCTGCGTTAGATGATGAAAATGTAGGTATAGTTAAAGATCATCACTGCCTTGAATCCTAAACTAAACTGCCGGGAAGATTTTAAAAAGAATCAATCCTCTCTGCTTTTTGTTTTACATTCAGTTGGAATTTATATTTTGAAAAACTAATTTTGAAAAGTTTCCTGAGATGCTACCATGGCAGTAGACTTTCTTCGGGGGTTCTTCACCCACAGGGGAAGATTGAATGAAGTGAGTACATGATTGTAGTCTCACCAGGAAAGCCAGTTCCTATTTCCAAAGTGCATGAGGCCATTTTAAGGGAAAATCTAGGCTTCAGCAGCGTGGCTCAGCGGAAAGAGCACAGATTTGGGTGTCTAATCTCGGCCCCACCACTGGGCATGTCACTTCTCTGTGCCTCAGTTCCCACATCTGTAAAATGGGGATTAAGACTGTGAGCCTTACGTGGAACAACCTGATCACCTTTTATCCCCTTAGCGCTTAGAATGGTGCTTTGCACATAGAAAGCGCTTAACAAATACCGTCATCATCATTATTATCATTGCTTACTGTGCCCAATCTGTACTTGCCCATTGCAGGACAGCATGACACTTTTCCAACTTTAAGAACACTGGGAAGGTTGCGGTTCTGACCGGAACTCTATTGAACTGGCTGAAGACTTTGAACCTCTTCTCCTCTCTCTTCCTTCTCACTAGGTTGTAAGTCCTTGAGTGCAGGGACTGTGTCCACCAACTCTTTTGTTAGTGCTTAGTGTACATCGTTCTCTATGTAGTAAGCCCTCAGTAAATACCAGTGACTGATGAGTTGATTTCCATTTTACCAAAACACTGGTCAGAGAACATCACTCTCTCTGTCAAGCATTTCCCCAAACTCTTCTTTTTTCTAGTACAAAATAAAAATTCCTGACATTTTGTCAAAACTGTCCAATGATAGGCTCTCTCTTGTGTACTTCCTCTCCTTCAGCTTCATCGCAATTTATGCTTTTTCTCCTCAAGCAAACTTCCTACTAGTTTGTCGTTCCTGATTCTCTCACTTATGATCCACTGCTCTTAAGTTGTCCCTTACCTACACACTAGCTTTATCGAGCCAGCTCCTTCCTTTGAAATTCTCCTCAAAAAAAATCACCTCCTGAAGGTATTCCCTGATTCATCCATCCACTTACGTGGTCAAGCCCAGTCCAGTCCTTAGTTACTTACCTGCTCATTTTTCATAATTGATTTCTGTATCCACTTGTGGTTGTTATCTGTATATTCTTACATATATGTATCCAAAATATGCCAATCCAAGTCCATTTGGCCTTCCAAAGATCACCTAGACTTAATTTGCTCCAAAACCCATTTGTTTATCAGACAACCCATGGTATTCACAAAAGCCTTCTCCAACACCGCATTTCAAAAGAATCTGTACTTGTACTAGCCTGTTTTATCACTGTCCAGCTTTCGGATCCATACGTTGTTACTGGAAACCCCATACGATTCACATTTGTATTTCTGTGGCAATTCTTACATCAGCACGTTTCATTTTTTTTTTTTCCAGGCTATTCATTAGCAAATCATCCTAACATTAATCCTCGACATACTTCTTGACTACAAGTTCCTTTATTTTTGATTATTGATCCCTGGAGAGAAAAAACTGTCAACTATTTCGATCTTGTCTCCATCTGCTATAGATGTGTTAAAATTTCAAGTTTGATCTTTGTTTTCTTGACATTCAAATGCAGGCCTATCTTTCTGCTCTGCTCCTTAACTTTTAATAATAATCCGTTCAAATCTTCTTCACTTTCTGAGTAGGGCAGTATCATCGGCATATTATCAGCATAATGAAGGTGAAGGAATCACAGTTATCTTATTCTAAAATGAGTTTTCAAAGGTAGGTGAAAAGTCCTCATAGATTCTCAGAAGTGCTACTGAAGGCAACTTTTCAAAGTTGGGTATGTTCTTTTTTCATTCATTCAGTCAGTCATATTTATTGGGTGCTTACGGTGTGCAGAGTACTGTGTTCTAAGCACTTGGAGAGTACAATTCGGTAACAGATAGAGACAATCCCTACCCAACAAATTGGAAATTAATTGAAATGCACTCTCTCTCTCTTTGTAATAAGTAGTGTGGTGAGAAAAAGGGGACAAAACATCAATAATAACGTGTCTCCACAAGGTTCCACTGTGCTCCATTTCCACTGTGCCATTTAGACAGATGTTTACATACTTTACAGTTCAGTAGTGCAAATCCTGACTGGATCAATTTCAGTAAAAGGTCAAGAGTTTCCAGAGATGTGTGAATGAAGGCCAGTACTGGGTAATGTGAAAAAAAGGGCCTATCAGCTCAACATTGTTTTAATCAGAAGGATCGGCTGTGGCTGAAGACAGAAATTAAAATATTAAACCAAAACAGATAAATATCTGAAAGAAACGTATGAAACGCAGGTAGAACTATACAGCTATTTCAAGTCCTTTTTTCTTTATTAAGGCAATAAATTTCATACCCATGCTTTTTTAGTTGCATTGAACAAATGTAATAATATCTCTATCAAATGCTGACAGGCATTTTACACCTACTTGACGTAGCACCATTCCGTCGAGACTAGTTCTACTGTACCTTCATGTTGAAGCTAAAGTGCAGACCATGTAATCATAAGACTATTTAGAATACATCCTAGTGAAAAAGGGCCAATCATCCCATTAATATTCCTGGTAATCCAGTAGAGAAATGAGAGGAAGTCACATGAATGAATCCCTATCTGAATCCTCCCTCTCTGACACTTCAAAAGAGGGATGGAAGGTGTTGTAAGGACATTCGAGAGTGGATGGTAAAGCGGTAAATGCTCACTGATTATTCCTTAATCTTAGGTATCTTTTGTCAGAGGGTGTGGAACTCATTCATTCATTCAATAGTATTTATTGAGCGCTTACTATGTGCAGACCACTGTACTAAGTGCTTGGAATGAACAAGTCGGCAACAGATAGAGACAGTCCCTGCCGTTTGACGGGCTTACAGTCTAATCGGGGGAGACAGACAGACAAGAACAATGGCAATAAATAGAGTCAAGGGGAAGAACATCTCGTAAAAACAATGGCAACTAAATAGAATCAAGGCGATGTACATTTCATTAACAAAATAAATAGGGTAATGAAAATATATACAGTTGAGCGGATGAGTACAGTGCTGAGGGGATGGGAAGGGAGAGGGGGAGGAGCAAAGGGAAATGGGGGAAAAAGAGGGTTAAGCCGCGGAGAGGTGAAGGGGGGGTGGTACAGGGGGTAGAGGGAGAAGAGGAGCTCAGTCTGGGAAGGCCTCTTGGAGGAGGTGAGTTTTAAGTAGGGTTTTGAAGAGGGGAAGAGAATCAGTTTGGCGGAGGTGAGGATGGAGGGCATTCCAGGACCGCGGGAGGACGTGGCCCAGGGGTCAACGGCTGGATAGGCGAGACCAAGGGATGGTGAGGAGGTGGGTGGCAGAGGAGCGGAGCGTACGGGGTGGGCGGTAGAAAGAGAACAGGGAGGAGAGGTAGGAAGGGGCAAGGTGAAGCCTTGAAGCCTTTGAAGCCTAGAGTGAGGAGTTTTTGTTTGGAGCGGAGGTTGATAGGCAACCACTGGAGTTGTTTAAGAAGGGGAGTGACATGCCCAGATCGTTTCTGCAGGAAGATGAGCTGGGCAGCGGAGTGAAGAATAGACTGGAGCGGGGCGAAATAGGAGGAAGGGAGGTCAGAGAGAAGGCTGACACAGTGGTCTAGCCGGGATATAACGAGAGCCCGTAGCAGTAAGGTAGCCGTTTGGGTGGAGAGGAAAGGGCGGATCTTGGCGATATTGTAAAGGTGAAACCGGCAGGTCTCGGTAACGGATAGGATGTGTGGGGTGAACGAGAGAGACAAGTCAAGGATGACACCCAGATTGCGGGCCTGAGAGACGGGAAGGATGGTCGTGCCATCCACAGTGATAGAGAAGTCTGGGAGAGGACCGGGTTTGGGAGGGAAGATGAGGAGCTCAGTCTTGCTCATGTTGAGTTTTAGGTGGCGGGCGGACATCCAGGTGGCGACATCCTGGAGGCAGGAGGAGATGCGAGCCTGAAGGGAGGGGGAGAGGACAGGGGCAGAGATGTAGATCTGCATGTCATCTGCGTAGAGATGGTAGTCAAAGCCGTGAGAGCAAATGAGTTCACTGAGGGAGTGAGTGTAAATGGAGAACAGAAGAGGGCCAAGAACTGACCCTTGAGGAACTCCAACAGTTAAAGGATGGGAGGGGGAGGAGGCGCCAGCAAAGGAGACCATGAATGACCGGCCAGAGAGGTAAGAGGAGAACCAGGAGAAGACGGAGTCCGTGAAGCCTAGGTGAGATGAGGTATGGAGGAGGAGGGGATGGTCAACAGTGTCAAAGGCAGCAGAGAGGTCAAGGAGGATTAGAATGGAGTAGGAGCCATTGCATTTGGCAAGAAGGAGGTCATGGGTGACCTTAGAGAGAGCAGTCTTGGTAGAGTGGAGGGGACTCCACTCCAACTCCAGAAACTTGCTTATACCGAATGTGTTCAGCCATGCCCCTGAATCTCACATCCCAGGGAAAAGCTAAGGTAAGAGTGCATGTCTCAAAACCATGCCAGGTTCTAAACCTGGCTCTGCAACCTGTCTGCTGTGTGACCTTGGGAAAGTAATTTCACTTCTCTGGGCCTCAGTTACCTTACCTGTGAAATGAGGATTGAAACTGCGAACCTCAGGTTGGACAAGGATTGTGTCCAACCCAATTTGCTTGTATCCACCCCAGCGATTAGTACAGTTCCTAGAACATAATAAATGCTTAACAAATACCACAGTTATCATTGTTACTATTATGAGTATGCTTTTGGGAGAGAGTAAGTTTCCTCCACCCTAATACCTCAAGCCTCATTACATTAAAAGGTCAATTTCAGTAAAAGATCCAGAGTTTCCAGAGATGTGTGAAGGAAGACCAATACTGTATCATCGGAAAAAAGCATGTCAGCTCAATATAGTTTCAGTCAGATGCATCAGCTGTGGTTTAAAACACGAAATTAATATATTAAAGAAAACAGATAAATGTCTGAAAAGAAATGTATGAAATGCAAGTAGAACCATGTATGCCCTCACCCTCAAGATTGTTGGAGGGAAGAATTAGTCACCCTACAGAGAGTCAAGAGAGGGCCCTACAACCATCACAGATCACTTAAGCCTGGGTCATTATCTTCGCCTCGACAGCCTGCCTCTCCTGCCATGTGGCATTCTGAAAGGAGCTCAGACCTGGGTTGGGGACAGGGTTGTCAGATGGTGAGAATTATTTTTACACAGAAACTGAAAATACTGACTTTCAAACTGTTTTACTGACGTAATTTTATGTAATATATGATGGTAATTGGGCATACATTAAGGTATCTGTTGGTCCCATAGCTGGCTAATGTCGAATGCCCAACAGACAGGGGTACAGCGAGGCACAGCATCCAAACTTACTCCATGGGAGAGAGGGGAACCTTGGGCCGACTAGAAATTTTCTAGCCTCCCTCTCCCTGCCTGTCTCTTTCTGACATAGAGATCTCAAGTGGAAGATCCCAGGAAAACTGACTCAGGGACCAGGAAAACTGCTGAGGAGAGGAAGGAGGAGGAAGGGGAAAAATGGGAAGATGGAGGAGGGAGAGAGGGTGGTTGAAGGAAAGAGCAAAGGATAGGGAGAAGGGTGGGGAGAGGAAGAAGCAGTGTGGCCTAGTAAAGAAACTATGGGTCTAGGAGTCAGAAGGACCTGGGTTCTGATCCCTGCCCCACCACTCGTCTGCTGTGTCCTTGGGAAAGTCACTTCATTTCTTTATATCTCAGTTACCTCAACTGTAAAAGAGGGCTTAAGGCTATGAGGCCCACATGAAGCATAGACTGCATCCAATCTGAGTGGCTTGGATCTACTCCAGTGCTTAGTAGAGTGCTTGGCACATAGTAACTTTTTAACAAATACAATTATAAATAGTAAGATATGGGGAAAGAGAAGTGGAAGGGATGAAGGGGGGAAAGGCAAAGGGCAGAAGGAAAGAAAAGGAAGAAAGATGAGAGAAGTGGGGAGAGAGAGAAGGAAGAGGCAAACAGAAGAGAGTCGAAGGGATCTCTCGTTTTCCCCAGCACCCCCATTTTCCCTCACCCTTTCTGCACCTGGGCTTGGGAACCTGCCTGGCTACAGAGCGGGGGTGGAAAGGGTGAGGGGAAATGGTTCCCAAGCTCAGGTGCAGAATCTGAAAAATGGGATGGGGAGGGAGAAGCTGAGAGCCTACAGTGTGGAGAGGAGAAGGGTCACCAGACCGAAGAGAGAGTACCTGTGGGCCTACGGGAACTCGGAGCCAGGGCCAGGAGTGCAGAGAGGAGGAGGGACACTGGTCGCTCACGTGCAGCAACTAAGTTGATTCTTTCCAGGCCAGAGGCGGGAGAGGGCTTGCCCTCTGGGATGGCTCTGCTGTCACCTCTGGTTGGCTAAGGAGGGCGGGCCTGGGAGAAGTGAGAATCTGGCCCACTTTTCCAGGAATTGGAGGGAATCTCGTTCTGCTGTTGTCCCATGGACCTCAGTGCCCCCCACACTCTGGGGAACAGGTCTCCGTGCAGGGAAGCCAGTGGACTTCCCAGGAAGACTCGTCACTCAGCTGCAGGACAGAGCCAAAGGGAATTTTCCTGCTGCCCCTCAGGGCAGGCAGCCCCCTCTACCTACAGATTGTGAAATGTTTTTGCTGTTTTTACAAACTTGCTTGTGTGGACTGCCCTTGAATGGACATGGATGGTTGGCATCCCTGGCTGCAGCGGCCTATGAGAGCAAGTGTCAGTGACCTCCCTCCATTCTGGAGTTTGCATGTGATAGCCCAGTGTTTTTTTCAGAACCTGTAGCAAGCTCTACCTGGGTATGGGCTAAATCATTTTACACACTGTCCTTTCTCTGACATGGACACTAGAAAGGGAGCATAGAATTCATCCGATCATATTTATTGAGCACTTTCTGTCTGCAGGGCTCTATACTAAGCCCTTGGAAAGTATATTTTGACAACAGATAGAGACAATCCCTCAAAAATAACAACTTGCACTGCCAACACTAATAGTGGTTATGCATAACCCAGATCTCTAATTTCAATATGAATGAAATGTATACTCCTACTAATACTATTAGCAGGATTATTATTAATATTAATAGTATTTGTAAAGGACTTACTATGTGCCAGACACTGTGCTAAGAGCTGAGGTGGCTACAAGTAAATCAGATTGGGACAGTCCCTGTCCCACATGGGGCTCATAGTCTTAATTCCCATTTTACCGGATGAGGGAACTGAGGCACAGAGAAGTGAAGTGACTATTCCAAGGTCACACTGCATGCAAGTGTCAGAGCTGGCACTTGAACTCAGGTCTGTTGATTCCCAGTCCCATCCACTAGGCTACACTGAAATTATCCAAAGAGGGTATAGAATCTAATTTTCTATGTTTCGTATATTCCCAAGCACTTAGAATAGTGATCTGCATATAGTTAGTGCTCAAAAAATCTCATCGATCGAATGATTGATTCCTGAATATAGTAATTAGGCAACTGCTTTAGAAGCAGGAGATTGTACTTGATGAACTCCTGAAATTCTTTGTAGGACTATGATTATCTATCTAGACATATGCAGACATACTTGTATGTGAAAAGACAGAAAATCTTCAGCCGTTGCAAACAGGGTCTGATGTTCCCAGGGGTTCCCAGCCCTAAATCCAATCTGAAAGAGCCCCGGGAGTCATTTCAGGAGAATCAGGACCTGATTAGCCTCCATCAGGTATTAAAGCACTCCCGATCTTCTGTGCTTTAAATGCAGTTTTGGGGCTGTTCTGCTCTGTGCCTCCCAAATCCCTGTATCCCTATTACTTCCACCAAACTTTGACTGAAACCCCAGTGTTTGGCCAAAGTTGACGGGATCATCGGGGATTAATCTACCACTGCTCTCCAGGGTCTGGATGTGGAAAGCTGGCAAAGAAAGACCTACGTCCTGCTCCCCGTCTGGCTCACATCTCCTTGGCACCCAGAGTTTCTCCTCCAGCCCTACTTCAGGCAGACACCGGGATCTGAGATCATGACAGTGTTTAATGGCTTCTTAATTGGGTAACAGTGAAAACAATTCCAGTTCAAACCGCCTTGTCTGCTATCTAATACTCTGTTGTCTAGGACTCTCTGGGCTTCCCTGCAAGTGGACAAGGATACAGATTCCTCTGTTCATTTCCCCTTTTGTCTCGGGGGTCCTAGGGTCCTTTCACCCTGAGTATTTTGGACAGGGGATCTCTCAGGGACTTCATTATTCTAGAGTCCCAGCTGCTGATCCTTGAATCTTCAGGGTATCCTAACCCTAACCCGGGATTCTCTCCAATACCCCTCTGTGCCCTGTGACTTTCCAGCATCAAAGTACAAGCTCTCCTTTGCTCTACCTTGCCAACAACACACAACTTGTCTCCTCAAGATGGCCAAAGGTTTTCTACTCCAATGATCTGATGCCCCTATTTCTTCTCCATTCCTTCTCTCCGATTGTCTCAGCTAAATATTTACACTTCTTTCCAGAAAGTACCCTGGATAGTGACTCTTCTGGCTTCTTCTTCCCCCTCCCAAATGTTGAAGGCAGCTGGACTGGCCTCCACGTAGCTGATTTCTTCTCCTTCATCTTCCTTTTCTTCCCACTAAGACTGTAAACTCCTCATGAGCAGTGATCGTTTCTGCCGACTCTATTTCACTGTACTTCTCCAAGAGCTGAGTACAGTACTCTGCAAATACTGTTGATTGACTGATTGATTGATTGACAGTATGTCTCATATTTAGGAATAGCATGAATTATTTTCAGGATGACCTTCTAAAACCGGGACATTTTCTGATAATTATCCTATGATTTTTCATTTTTAAACCACTCAGTTCACCCAAGTACATGATATCTAAAAATTATTTCATACCTACTGTGCACTTAGTTGTAATTTAACATTTCAGTGTTCCCCACTCACCCAATTTAGATGAACTGATGCAAGGCTTTTTGGTAAATTTCTCATAACAACTTTTTTCAGCTGCAAGAAAGTCGTGAATGATCTCGGTATATCTCTAAATGATGTTGTTTTACTGTGACTCTCCACACTCTTCAAATCTATATTGAATTATTTTAAGTTACTTTCTTCTGAGCTTTCTCATCACTCTTCTCTATTAGATGATTCAGCTTGAGAATCAAGCCTTTCTTCAAGGCTGATAACATCTGGGAAGTCACTCATAAGCACTAAGGCTGCTAAACGTACCAGGTTTAATGGTTGTGATAATAAGATATACTTGAGGAGTTTGTGAGGAGTAGAGAAGGCCTGTAGGACAGGAACTTGAACTTACAAATAACTAAAGCTTTAAAGCCAGTACATTAGGGGAGAGGATAAACATGATGTGAGATTGGCAGAGCACACAAAAGAACAGATTGAATCACAATCTAAGTGTTTTTGGTAACAGGAGCTAGTTATTTGAAACAATGAAAAAGGACTGAGTAGTTACTGCAAAAAAAGGCTTTTTAGGGAAGTGGGGGGGAAAACACTTGATCCCTAACCTCCACACCCACCCATTCAATTTTTTAGGAAGAGCCAATAGTGAAGATTCACTCGAGGAAAGCATCCCTTGGCAAGAGCCTGTTACTCAAGGCACATTTAACTGGTTGAAAAAAATGAAAGATTTGGAGGACTAGGCCAGAGACAAAGGTTCATAGTTTAAGAGCAGCCTCTGACTGAGGAAACAAGCGAGGAAAAGGAATATCATGAGAGGTCTGGATGCAAGATGACTGTTTTTATTTTTTTGTGTCTTTGTCCTGTACATCATTTGCATGTTTTATCATTTAATTGGTCCTAACAAATATGTCTTGCCATAAGCAGACGTAATATGTCTGCTTATATACTTGGATTTTGAGCCTCTTGAGGGTAAGGAGCCAAATCCACTTCCCATCTCTGGATTTGTATTGCATATTCTTTGTCCACTCAAAGCCCTTAGTAAATACAGCTACTACTTAAAAGAAAACATAAGATGCGGGAGAGAAAGAAAATTCAACCTAAAGAGGCAAATGAGGTGAGGCAACCTCTAACACTTCTTCCATCATGGTCACAAAGAAATCTTTTAAGTAGAGGCATATTGACCAAATATTTCTGAAACCTTCTTCATTCGGTGAAAGGAACAGAAACTCTGTCCCTGCATGAAAACGCTTAGTGAATTTAGTTTGACACATGAAGCCACCAAGGGCAGATACCATTTTCCTCAGGGATAATCTCTTAGAGGGAGTGCTGGGATATTCACAGCCTCCAAATCGAGTGACAATTTACAGAAGGAAAATCTACTCTGAAGCCTTCCAAGGAAATAACTAAATGGGGACTTTCATTGAGTAAAGGCATTCCTGAAGTGGTGAAAACTGAAGAAAAACAAATATTCAGAGGGATGGTTCTACCAGTCAATGGATAGGACTACAATTCTTCATAGAAAAATGTTCCAAAGTGAATCTTTAATGAAGTTTCTGTTTCTAATCACATTTTGCTACCCCTGGTTCGCTGGTGAAAATAAGAGGCTTTGTAAGAAAATATCAGCAGTTGAAGTTCCCAGAAAGAAAGACTCAGAGGGTAGGTGTGCCCCAATTGAAAAATTCCTTGTATATCATTCCTGGGGCAATTCTCTGGAGAAGACACTAATGCTAGGAAAAGACCCGGAAAAATGAGGACGACGTAGTCCATTCATTCATTCAATCGCATTTACTGAGCGCTTACTCTGTGCAGAACACTGTACTAAGTGCTTGGAATATACAATTTGGCAACAGATAGAGACAATCCCTGCCCAACATCAGGCTCACAGTCTAAAAGGGGGAGACAGACAACAAAACAGAACAAGTAGTCAGGCATCAATACTCTCAAGATAAATAGAATTGTAGATATGTACACATCATTATTAATAAAATAGAGTAATAACTAATATACAGATATGGGCAAGTACTGTGGGGAGGGGAAGGGGAAAAGCAGAAGGAGGGAGTACGGGGGAATCGGGAGGGGAGGAGGGGCAGAGGGAAAGGGAGGGCTCAGTCTGGGAAAGCCTCCTGGAGGAAGTGAGCTCAGCAGCAGCTAGATGGATAGAGACCATAACAATCATGGAGGAACCATTAGAAGGGTTGAGGATAATGGCAGAGAACAGAATATTCTGGAGAAATTATAACTATGGAGTTGCTATGAATCGGAAACCACTTGACAGCACATAATAATAATAATAATAATAATAATAATAATAATAATGATATCTTGAAAGGAGGTCTAGGGCAGGAAATGCATTTCATCCAGAGACAGGATGGGATTTCTTGGTTCGGGTCCAATCTGGGGGAGTGATTGGCTTGAGGAATCAAAGGCTCACACCCACAGTCACAAAGCCCTTTAAATTCCTAGTTTGTTTTTTTAAAGAGTGGCCTAAGAAAAACAGAACTGGAGTCACTTTGAAAAAGAAATTTATACAGTCTACTATTCTTCTGTAATGCTGATAGCATCTCTTGCCTTAAACACACTTCCTTTTTGCCCTTTCCCTTTATTTGAGCACTTATAACTTCTGACTAGCCCTATGGTTCAACCAACAGCAATTGTTCTCTCAGAACTCTTTTTTTCATGTATGTGATTATGTATATTACAGAGCTCATGGCATGGATCAAGAGCTTCCTCTAATGGAAAATAGAAAAAGGCGAAATTTTCTACTCCATCTTCCTATCAAGGTTCCCACTCCCCATGGAGATCCAAAAAGTGACAGGTCTGAGACAGTGAGACCCTAATACTAACAGACACACAAAATAAATTCATTTTACAAAACTCAACGCAAATGTATTTCTGCTGAGAGGGAACTATGTGAGGACTGAGACCAGAGGAAATAATCTGCGGGAGCAGAGGAAAGCAAGCCTACAGACATGGCAATCGCTGGAATAAATCAGTAAACCGGTTCGTTTGGTATTGGTGCTTACCTATGATTTTGATAAATTATTGACAGATAAGGAAACGTAGCACAAATAAATTGCTGAGAATAGGAAATGCTCAAGACATAAAAAAAAAAGCATTAACTACATGGGAAACTCTGGAGGCATCCACTCACAGCAGGTACTTTTTTCACTTACTTAAACCTCATGCAAATCATTAAAAGTTAAATCTCACTAGGTCTCGCTTTCATAATAATTATTATAACTATAACTGTGGTATTTGTCAAATGCTTACCACGTGCCTGGCTCTGTACTAAATGATGGGGTGGGTACAAGCAAATAGGGTTGGACACAGTGTCCCTATCCCACTTGGGACACACAGTCTCAATCTCCATTTTACAGATGAAATAACTGAGGCCCAGAGAAGTGAAGTGACTTGCCTGAGGTCACATAGCAGAGAAGTAGAAAATGTCAATTGCCAATCTCCTAAAGTCAAATCATAAATCTTGTGACTTTTTCACCTATTTAGCTTGTTGGGAAAAAAAATGAAACACTTCCCCCAGGCTCTTTCATCACCCTCTAGTTGTTGTCAGGCATCAGGGATGGTACAATTACTCTTTTCAGTCACTATAGTCCCGAATAACTAGTGAATCAATTAATCAATCAACCGGTAGTATTTTTTGGTCACGAAAAATGTTTACAGGCTCCAAATCAGTTTCAATTTAAAGCAGTGAACTGTAGCAAGAGATTATAGTATTGCTCAACTTCTAATTGTTGACCTAAATAGGCAAAATTTTCTCATCAGTTGTCTGAGGAATTTTGACTTCATTTAGAACACAATCATGATTTGTCACAATGGGAGGAACTATTTATCCAGTACTCAGGGAAAATGCCATTTCTCCTCTTCAAATCACTCCATCTGGTTCAGCCCACAAGTTGGTCAAAACTGGGCATGGTGCAAAATTTGCAAAAGTTGGTCAGTAATAGATTATTTTTTGCGTATCTCCTCTCAACACTTCTTTTCAAATCCTTTGGCATCCTAAAGAATGCAGCTGTTTTGGTGTCATTGAGCTGGTTGGAAAGTTTTTGTCCTTAGACTCCCAAGTGCTTAGTACGGTGCTCTGCACATAGTAAGCACCCAATAAATACCATTCATTGGTTAGGAGCTTCTAGGATTAGCGTTTCTCTTAGTTCTCTCATCCTTTATGTCACTAATACTGAGCTATCGGAAGCACAAATAGCTTGTGCGTAGTGATTTTCTGACTTTCAAAAAGTGTCCCAAGTAAAATTTCTGTATTAGCATTCATGAGTACTAAGGAAAAGAGAAGGTCCTGAAAAGGAACTTGATTGTTGAGGTTGAGCTTGCTAGAAAAAATCCTGGATGTTGCTCTTTGAATAATAGTGTTGCTTCCCTAATAAGTGGGAGAAATATCATCTAGCAAATTGTGACACCGGTGAGCCAATGAAATTGAGAAATGAGGTACTTGAAGAGGGAGTAAAGGAAACTAGGGAAAATTGTGGAAAACATGTGGTGTCAGACAATGGTTGGGCAGAATAGACATATTTCCTGCGGAATCCTGTAAAATGCAGGGATTAACATCAAGACTTTGCACCCAATCAATCAGTGGCATTTAGTGAGGGCTTAGTGTGTGCAACGCAACGTAGTAAACACTTGGAAAAATACAACAGAGTTGGCAGATATGATTTCTGCCTTCAAGAAGCTGGCAGTCTAAGGGAGGAGCCTTGGGTTCTATTCCCGGCTCCTCCACTTGTCAGCTGTGTGACTTTGGGCAAGTCACTTCACTTCTCTGGGCCTCAGTGACCTCATCTGGAAAATGGAGATGAAGACTGTGAGCCCCAGGTGGGACAACCTCATTACCTTCTGTCTATCTCAGTGCTTAGAACAGTGTTAGTTAATTAATGTTGGTATTTGTTAAGTGCTTACTATGTGCAGAGCACTGTTCTAAGTGCTGGGGTAGACACAGGGGAATCAGGTTGTCCCACGTGGGGCTCACAGTCTTAATCCCCATTTTGCAGATGAGGCAACTGAGGCACAGAGAAGTTAAGTGACTTGCCCACAGTCACACAGCTGTCAAGCGGCAGAGCTGGGATTCGAACCCATGACCTCTGACTCCCAAGCCCGTGGTCTTTCCACTGAGCCACGATTATTATTATTATTGTTATTACATTATCCAATGTTTTCCAACCTTCCAGAATAATAATAATAATCATGGTATTTATTAAGCACTTACTATATGCCAGGCAGTGGGGTAGATCCAAGCAAATTGAGTTGGACACTGTCCCTGTCCCATTTGGGGCTCACAGTCTCAATCCCTTTTACAGATGAGGTAACTGAGGCGCAGATAAGTGAAGTGACTTGCCCAAGATCACGTAGCAGACGCGGGGCCGAGCTGGGATTAGAACCCAAGACCTTCTGACTCTTAGGCCTGTGCTTTATCCATTTTGCTGTGCTGCTTTTTCACAGAGTGACTGCCAAGAGGACCCCTAGTCCCTGGTACCTACAAAACATGTTAACTTCCCTGTGCTTCGGTTTATTCAGCTGTAAAATGGGGATTGAATATTTGTTCTCCCTCCTACTTAGACAGTGAGCCCCATGTCGGACGGTGACTGTGTCCAACCTGATAGATTTGTGTCTATCCCAGTGCGGAGAACAGTGCTTGATGCATAGCAACTGCTTAACAAATACCTTAAAGAGAACAAGTTGGATTGTGAGAGAAGTCAATCTTAATGTTGCTTCATGATGTTATGACCAGCTTGCATCAGATTTAAATGAATCTCATCTGAACCCCACCATCTGTGGAAGAAAGCAACGTTGTGAAATAAGTGCAGCACAGCCCCGCTCTCCTCTGTGCCCCCAAGGAGAATTCGTCCTGTCCTGCTTTCCACCACCCCAACAAGAAAGGCAAAAGCGGCCCACAGCGTGTCTTTGGTGGCCCCCAGTATTGGGCAGCCAGCTATGCTGCCTCCCCAAGAGCTGTCCCCGTCTCTTCTCCTCCGCACCATCCCTTCTTGCCTTCCACCACCCGGGTAGAAAGGAAGAAAACAACCACAACATGAGGCCTCCCCAAAACCCCAGGAAGCCTGTTGGCTGCTGCAGTGCTTTCTGGGGCGATGGCTGCATGTGTCTTCTGAGCTCTGAGCCCCGAGGAGCCTGAAATTGTGCTCCTTTGGCCACAGCACCTTGCTGACTTGGTGTTTATTTCGTGCATTTGTCTAGATTGTGTTTTGATGGTTCTTCGTCCTTTGTTTTGTTGGGCACTTCAGTCCCTTCTACTCACTGATGCTCTGAGATCGAGCCTCCTGAAGGACGGAAACCATGGAGAGTACAGGGTTCTGCACAGAGTAAGTACTTAATAAATACAGTTATTACCACTGCTCCACGTCACTTTATATAATTATGCTTGAGGATGCAGCAAGACGTGGAGAGGTTGGTGTTAGAATGTTCTTCTGGCCTCCTGGGAAATCCCCTTCTCAGCAGGTGGCAATTTCTTGTGTCTGGCATAACGGAACATCTGAATGCTGAGGACAGCACTCTAGAAGCACTCGTCAGATAAATCGGGCCGATAATAATGAACCCCTATAATAAACCAACAGAACATTAGGGTGGAAAGCTAGCAAGAAGGAAACTAAGTTTTAGCACCAGCAAAGAGTCTAGATACAACCTGGGATGTCCCTCTGAAATACTGATTTGAACATTGTCACTTCATGCTGCTCTCTAAGCACCACATTGTCTAGGGACGTGGAGATAAATGAAAACAAAGAAATACAAATCATGAAGAGCAGCCTGCCCTTTACAAATATGTGGGCAACTGGCAGACTTCACAAATTCCAAGCAAAGAGACGAATAATAATGATAATAATAGTAATAATAATTGTTTGGTGTTGACTCTGTGCCAAACACTCTTCTCAGTGCCCGGGATAGTAACAAGTTAATCAGGTCAGACAGAGACCCTGTCCCACATGGGGCTCACAGGCAGAACAGGGATTGAACCCCCCCCTTTTACAGATGAGGAAACTGAGATCCAGAAAGGAAAGTGACTTACCCAGGGTCACACAGCAGGCAAGTGGCAGAGCCAAGATTAGAACCCAGATCCTCTGACTCCCAGGCCCATGCTCTTTCCACCAGGCCGTGTTACTTCCATGCAACACATGCCATCGTAAAACATTACGTGGGCCAAGCAAAATAACGTGATGATATCCCAAATGACATTTTAAGGAAGGGAGCCAAAGTTTGGATGAGTCTAGAATGTTTCTCCAAAGGAACTACTATTGTTTTTAAACAGGGTATTTGTTAAGGACCTCCTATTTGCCAGCCACTGTACTGGGTGCAGGGGTAGAAGCAAAATAATCAGGTTAGACACAGTTCCTTCCCACATGGGGCTCACGGTCAGCCTTGCTCCAGAGTTGTTGACTTTTCATCCTAGATCTGTAGGAAAGTCAATACCTTGACATAGAAAACAAACCTAGCAGCATGAGGAATGGTGGCGAAGGGATCTCGGTGCTTAAAATTTGAAAACTGATCATAATAGTACCTAGTTCTATAGTGGAAGAAGACAGGGGAACAGGCCACCTGCAAAGTAGGCTGCTCGGAATAAATCAGGATGGTCACTGCTTCAGACCATGGAGAAATCTATAGAGTGATTAAATTGCCCAACCATCTCTATCGCTCTCTCTGCTGGCAGTTTGGTTTGTTTCCTGGACTACAGGAATACAGGAAGCTCTCCGATAACGTGGGGTAATGGGTAAAGCAAGTGGGAAGACAGTACGGCCCATTAGTAAGAGCAAAGGTCTGAAGGGTGGAAGTCCACACCGTAAACTCAGTTCTACCACTGGCTTTCTGGGTGATCTTTCACGAATCATTTAACCTTTCTGTGCGTCAGCTTTGTTATCTATAAAACGGTGGTGATATCCTTCCCTACCTCTTGGACTGTGAGGCCTGGATGGTGCAAGGACTGTGGTTGATTTAATCATCTTGTATCTATCTCGTATTACCTAGAGAAGCAGCATGGCCTACTGGAAAGAACACAGGCGTGGGAGTCAGAGGACCTGGATTCTAAATCTGGCTCTGTCACTCGTCTGCTGTGTGAACCCACACAAGTCACTTAACCGCTCTGTGCCTCAGTTCCCTCATTTGCAAAAGAGCATTCAAGCCTCCTTCCTACTTAGACTGCGAACCCCACGTGGGATCTGATTATCTTGTATCTGCCCCAGCGCTTATGACAGTATTTGGGACATAGTAGGACATAATAATAATGATAAAAATAATAATAATGTTATAGGCCTTAGAGATGGGGAGAATGGGGTGGTGAGGAAGTTAGGAGGAAGGAATTTGAGAGGAAAGATGAAGATGAGTTTAATATAGAACACGTTGAGCTTGAGATGCCGGCATATCATCCTTGGAGAAAATCCTGGATGCAGAAGGCAAGGTTCCATGACTGATTGGCACATTTTATTCTACAGCACATTAGTCAGGTGAAATCCTGCCAGATGATCTCATAAACGGTTGGTTTATACTGGCTCTAATTGATTGTCTTGATACTTTAAATGATGAAGTCACCCGATCTTGGCACCATTGATTGATAAATCGATTGATTGACTCAGCACCATCTTCCTTCTCCCAGGCAAGTCCTCCATGCTCCTTATCGAAGAAGACCCATAGGGAAGATTGGCAATTTGTGCTGTGAGGAGAAAGGGGTGAAGGCATTTTTGTTTGCCTCATGATTTTCTTGCTTGGCTCCCTTAACCTCACCAGACTTTAAGCTGGCCTTGTTGTTAGTTAACCTATTTTTTGCTGCATATGTGCAATATGACATTTTTCCACAAAGCACAAGATTTTGTAACTTTGTCTATCTCATGCAAGTCTACTTATTTTCCTAATTTGTCATGTTCAATTTCACCTATGGTTTTTTTTTAATTTTTAAAAAAATGGAGGTGGCCAAAAAATCGTTTTCCCCATCATCTAACTCCCTAACAGCTAGAAAGATTCCACATATTTTCCAAAACAAAACAAAATCACCTATGGGTAGAAACCAAACATGGAAAATTTCAAACCAAAAGCAGAATTATTCATAAAATTTAAGTGACCCAGAATAGGATGTAGAGTGGAAATAATTTCACAACACCAATTATAATGATGACTCTCCCAAAACTATATAACAAACTACAGTATTGAAGCGTAACGAGAAAGCCAAGGACAAAATGGCAGACCATGAAACCACATAAAGCAAGGCTCTTAACGTGGTCATTAATTGTCTGCTCCCTACCAGGCCTGTCTTGTGAAATATCGACATGATTTGTCACGAGGGAGTTGTTCTGGGATGCAGAGCTCAAGTTTTGTCATGGTTTTTGTTTTTGTTGACTGGCTATATTGAAAGCAGCAGTAGGCTTAACACAGAAGCTGAAATTAAGTGTCTTTTTCTCTACTGTTGGATGATTGCCTTCATCTTGATTGTTTTTCTTTCCAACACATGAGAATTAGAGGGATATCCATGCGTGTGCTCTACGTTTGCACTTTCAGGGAGCTCTGTCAGGCGTTTAAATTTCCTGCACTGACAGGTCCATATCTGCACCGGTGCATCAAATGGAAATTTCTTACCATTGGCTTTAAAGCAGTCAGTCAACTTTCCCCCTCTTCTGCTCCCTCACTGATCTTCTTCTACAGTCCAGCACACTTTGCTCCTCTAACTCCAGCTCAATGCGCTCTGATTTCACCTGTCTGGCTGCCAACCCCTTTCCCACATCCTCCCTCTGGCCTGGAACCCCCTCTCCCCCTACATATACCAGACCACCACTCTCCTCACTTCCAAAGCCTTATTAAGGTCACATCTAATCCTGGAGGTCTTTCCTCATTGTCTTTTCCCCAACTCCCTCTTTCTACTCTGTCATCTGTGCACTCTGGACACTGATATTCACTCCACTCTTGGCCCTGCAGCACTTACAAGTACATAGCCATATAATCATTAGTATCAGGGTCTGTCTTCCCCTGTAGATTGTAAGCTTACTGTGGGCAGGGAATATGTCTACCAACTCTGTTGTACTGTACTTTCCTAAATGCTTAGTACAGTGCTCAATAAATAACAACGATTGATTGATTAATTGACATCTGCATCCAGCTCTTTTATTCTTGAGCTCTGAAAGTTGCATCCTGATCTCAGTTTGGATGTGCAGAGTGATTGTGGCCTGTAGGCAGAGCAAACATTTGAGTGATTCTGGTGCTAGGAGGTAAATGCTTATGTTTCCAGATAGCCTCTTTGACTGTGCATCATATAAGAGGAGAGAAATCTCATTAATGTAACTCAAAAAATGATTTCTCCAACAGGGAGCCAGAATGCTGGAGGAGAGGGAGGGATGACCTTTAGAGAAAGGCAGATGAGCCAATGAAAACTTCTAGAAGAATAATCCTTAGAGAGGGGAGCAAGATCATTTATTAATAATAATAATAATGATGATGTTATGTGTAAAGCACTTACTATGTGCCAAGCACTGTTCTAAGCTTATGTGCCAAGTACTGTTCTAAGCTCTAGGGGAGGGTACTCAGGTACAAGGTACTCAGGCTGTCCCACGTGGGGTTCACAGGCTGAATGCCCAATTTCAGATGAGGCAACTGAGGCACAGAGAAGTTAAGTGACTTGCCCAAAGTCACACAGCTGGCAGGTGGTGGAGCTGGGATTAGAACCCATGACCTTTGGCTCGTAAGTCTGTGCTCTTTCCACTAAGTCCCTCTGCTTCAATCACCCAAATCTCCACTGTGGATCCAGCATGGGGGTCAGAAACCCTCACCTGATCAGCTGTTCCACCTAGCAGTCTATAAGGTACAATCCACTCTTCCACCATGGATGACTGAGCCATGAGCCAAATGAAATCATTGGGTGTTTTTGCAGGGGAGGGAGGTGGAAGTTATGATGTGAGCAAAACCAGGTAGTTCATTTGGGTTTGGGCCCAGAATACTGAAAGACAGCTAAAAATAGAAGATCTTCAGATTAAAATGAAAGAGAAGAAGAGGTACGAGAGAGTAGGGGCTAAACTAGAAGGACAAGGTGAATGGGTTCCCAGGAGGTCAATATTTAGCTGACTTTCAACACTAGGCTGGGTGGATCATGAATTGATCATGGGGAAGGTGAGATTCAGTGGAGAATTAAAAATTTATGGAAACTTTCTGAAGATGATGGAAAAATAATGAAACTTGAAGCAGTGACCTAGTGGAAAGACCACAGGCCTGGGAGTCAGAGGACCTGGGTTCAAATCCCAGCTCTGCCACTAGTCTGCTGTGTGACCTTGGGCATTCACTTCACTTCACTGTACCTCAGTTCCCTCCTACTTAGTCGTGAGCCTCCTAAGGGACCCGATTACCTTGTATCTACCCTATCGCTTAGTATGGTGCTTGACATAGTAAGTGCTTAATAAATATCACTATTGTCATTTTTTTATTAATAGTACTATTAGTAGAATTTTCAGAAAAAAAGAAGAGGAATAAGAACAAAATAAATAAGATTAATTTAAGAACTATTTTCTAACTGGGGGGGAGAGTGGAACCGATCATCAAATGATCCCCTTCTGAACAGCATTGTTTAATAAATAATAATAAATAATGTTGGTATTTGTTAAGTGCTTACTATGTGCAGAGCACTGTTCTAAGCACTGGGGTAGATACAGGGTAATCAGGTTGTCCCATGTGAGGCTCAGAGTTTATCCCCATTTTACAGATGAGGTAACTGAGGCACCGAGAAGTAAAGTGACTTGCCCACAGTCACACATATGACAAGGGGCAGAGCTGGGATTCGAACCCATGATCTCTGACTCCCAAGCCCAGGCTCTTTTCACTGAGCCATGCTGCTTCTCTACGCATAATGTTTAATGTATATTTTGGGTCTATGCTAGGCTCTTACAGTTTAGGAATTTGCATTCTAAGGTATCATGAGGAATCAAATTAACTACATAAAAAAAATTGATCACTTTCAGGTTAATTTTAGCTTTGTATGTTTTCTTTTTCGACTGGGAAATGCTGAGGTGTATAAATGTTGGGAACTATCTGTTGAATTCCATAATGATAGCTTTATATGTGATTTTAGAAAGAGATCTCTAAATACTTGGCAAATAGTCCTCCTTTGTTTGTAGATATGACTTAAAGGATGGTTCTTGTAACTATGAATGTAAAGTATATACCGACATCCCAAACATATTCTGTATTAATAAAGATCACATTTTTATTAAGTTTGGGAGACAATTTTGTGCTTAATGCAAAATATTGTTCAAGACAGGAAAGTAAGTTGCCAGATGTCTCTGTGATGTGCATTCAGCTCCTAAACAGCTCCCCAGAGCAGGGAAAATTTCTCTTTCTTTTTCGTAAGTCTGCTTTTTCACATTGGAACATACTGCTGAATGAGATAGTGGAAATTTTATTGGAAGAAAATTTGTAAGCATTTGTTATTAGTATATGGAGAATTTTCACCTTCCTGTCAAAAAATCTGATGTCATCAGTAATGTCAAGGCTGTAATGAAACTCACTGTTGCCTTTAAAACATTGAAAAATAATAGTTATTAGTATGTGTTAAATGTTTACAACGTGCCTAGCAAGTGCTTGAGTAATAATCAGTTGGTACACAATCTCCCCCCCCCTCAGGGTCACACCTGGAGAGTTTCCAGTATTCTACCAGTCTCAACTATGGGAGGAAGAGTCAAGCAGAGTCCTATCCATTCCATTTCTAGCTTGGCCAGTGGCTAGCGAGCGGAAGGCCATCTGCTACAAGTCAAAACTCACCCGTGTTGGGCAGCAGCAGCACAGGAGAGAGTCGAGAGCGGAGACCTAGTTTACTGCCCGGAAGGTGGTAATGGTAAACTACTTCCAGATTTTTCCCAGAAAACTCTATGGAACCACTACCGGAATGACTGCCGATGGAGAGCGGGGCATTCTGGGAGAGATGTGTCTGTGGTGTCGCTACGGGTTGGAAACGGCTGAGCGGCAGAAGACCAGACATAATATCTGTCCCACACAGGGCTGACAGTCTAAGCAAAAACGCAAACAGTCTGGGATGTGATGGGAATTTCTGCTTATAGGCCCTTCCCCAATATATGAAATACAGTGGAAAAATACAATACAATGTCTTCTATGCCGCCCCTCCAAGACACGATACCGAAGAATATCATTCACCAGGAACTCCCAGACTCTCAGTGTGACTTTAGACCGCAGAAGGGTCAACAGGTATGGTGTTTATCACACATCTGATACATGAAAAGTTCAAGGAAAGCTATCAGAATTTATTTATATTTTCCATAGACTTGACATTATCGGTAGTCCCCAGGTTCTGGCCAATTACTCAAAAAGCTTGGGAACTTTCAAATGATATCACAATAACGTGGCTGTCGAGAACCGAATGAAGGGATATTTTCGTATCCTTTCTTCATGGCCATCGGAAATAGGAGGGCTCCATCACTGAGCCATTCTGATTCAAACTACCCTAAATTGCGACTCTTTGAAAATACAACAAGGAATCTGTCAGTTGGTGTCAGAAAATAGTTCTGATTGCTTGAGCAAAACCTTCAATGTAACAGACTATATCTAGGTCAAATAGATTCATTTTCATCCTCACCGAATGGGCAGAAGTTCTTTGGGAACAAAAAAATTCAGTATTTGATTCAGACTCATTTTTCTGGTCAGATGTGCCAGTTTGTGGGAGATGGTATTTTTTGCATTCTGAGAATGGCATTCAATTTTGCAGGTGTTCTGCATGATTGCCTTCTTAAATCATTATGCCAAACGCAGTCTCAACATCTTCAGCATGTGAGATAACTGAGATTTCAGAATTGAGATATTACATGTGTATTCACAATTCACAATGAATATTCATCAGTGATTGGATCTGTGGCTTCATAATGCTCAACATCCCTTTCTTTTTCCAGATCTGATTGATAAGTCATCTAACTTCTTTTTTCCATAGGAGCAGATGTTTAATTTGATTGCATCTAGAAAACCCGGTAATACCCAACATTGATTTTTTAAGACTTGATAGTTCAATACTTTTCTATTCCCCTACAGATGAATGAGATTTAAACAATGTGTATTTTGGCAATGATCCAGAAAATTTCTTCAGTGTTCAATTACTCTAGTGAGCGATGAAAGTGATTATAAATTATTTTGAACCACACCAGTATGGTAAATTTTCAAAACAGCAACTTAATCGGGTGCATGTGTCCAGTTAAAAATTACATCAGAGTAAAACAGGTAATTATCTAGATATATTGAGGTGAAATCCATATTGCTGTCCTATGTTCTTGAAGAAGAAGCTATTGACTGTGAAATCACCTTTGGGTGTGTGTATGTATCTGAAGAGGCCAAAGCGGGACCCACAGACGCAACCGGACTGTAGAACATGAGAACCCTTCTTTGTTTCCCTGTCGTATTTGTTGTTTGCAGTGTTGGGAACTGTTTGCACTTTTTTCTATTCATCAATGCTTATGAAACTTTTGTTTAATAGGGGTCGTCTTTTTCTTGACTGCAGTACTCCAATCAGATCGCCCTGTTTTCAGCTAAGATATGCACAGTCTGAGGCTTCATATTACTGTTTACTTTAAAATGTTTCCTCCACTCTCCTTGCTTTGGGTTTCACTGATGATATGGTAGATGGAGTGTTTGACTACTGTCCATTCTTGTCATATAGTCCACCCACTGCAGCTGAGTTTAGATGAGCACAGGGAAGAGGACTGTCGGAAGATTGCTGACGGGCTTAGACTCTTCAGGAGTAAGGCTCCTGACTCCTGAAGGGGAGAAGAATGTAAGTCCTGGAATTCCTTCAAAGAAATGCAGAGAGTCCTGGACAGGGAAGTAAGTGCTCTGTAAATGCTACTGAATGAATAAGACCACTGTGTATCTTTCCCCTAAGTACAGATCTCTGTAAGTACTTACTCATCCACGTATCCTTCCCACTCTCTTTTTTCCATTATGTGAAATAATAATAATAATAATTGGGTATCTGTTCAGTACTTACTACGTTTCAGGCACTCTACTACACGCTGGGGTGGATACGAGCAAATTGGGTTGGACATAGTCCCTGTACCGCATGGGGCTCACAGCCTTAATCCCCATTTTACAGATGAGGGAAATGAGGCACAGAGAAGTGAAGTGCCTTGCCTAAATCGACACGGCAGAGCGAAGATTACGAAGAGCGAAGATAAGAAGACACGGCAGGCAGGATTAAAACCCATGACCCTCTGACTCCCAGGCTCATACTCCATCCACTCCACCACACTTCCACATGAAATGTTTTGAAATGAAAGAGGCAGTGTCGTCTAAAGGAAAGCATATGGATCTGGGAGTCAGGAGCCCAGGTACTAGTCCCAGCTCTGATTCTGGCCTCCTATGCCCTGTGTATCCTTGGGAATCTCACTGATCTCCTCTAAAACTGTTTCCTTTTCTGTAAAATGGGCATAGGACACCTCATCTCCCCCTCTACATTTTCAGCTCTCTCAAGGCGGGGGAACATGTCTTCTAACTTTATAGAACTGATTGATTGACTGGAAAAGGTAGAGGTGAAGTGGTCAATCAAGCCAAACCCAGGGAAATAAGAACACCCAGCCAGGGAAGCAGAGAATCAGAATACGGCTTTTAAAAAAATTGTGAATCTCTTTTTTATTCGTTGAAAATAGAACAGTGTACTTATCAACTATGCTGATTTTATACCAAGAACTTGGCATCAACTCATCCTCAGTATCAACATTTTTCCTATGGCTGATATATAAAAACCATTGCACAAATAATATTTATTTTCCCTTTATTCCTTTCAGATACGTTTCTACTCTTTGATCGACTAAAATAGTACGTTAGGTTTCTGGGGTTGGCAAAAATGTCTTGGAGTATTTTTCTTTCTAAATTTAGAAAGTCACAAGGGTCCTATCTAGATGAAATGCCCTTTCTCATATTCACAACAGCCACACAACACCCCGAGAGGAGGTGGCCATGACATTCCAATATCGTTTTTGACCATAGAAGCCCTGAGACCAATGCAAAGAAGCCTATAAACTATCCCACAGCCTAAAATAGAGGTTTAGCACCTGTAGAATAGGGGGAAGCAATCAGGGCAATTTAACTCAACTTCAGTAATGCTTCTGAGCCACTTGAAATTCTCATCACCAAGAATAGTGAAAGTATGATGAACCTGGAAAGAGACCTTCCCTATCAGTCGGTGTGAGGCAACTGTGGAGTCTGTAAAGAAGAACATCTCAAAGACTTCGATCCTCGAACATGTTTTCCCAAGAACCCGCTCGTCGAGTTTGCAGATTAAGCTAAATTCTGAACTGTGAGAGCAGAAGTAAAATTGAAAAAGCTTTTGATACATTAGAAATAAACAAGCCGTGCTGAGCTCAGATGAAATTCAGGAGTGGAACAAAAAATAAGCAGAAATATAGGACTGCATTTCTAGATGGCAGAAGTCATATCTATTAATACTATTGTACTTTCCCAAGCACTTAGTTTAAACTCTGCATCCAGTAAGTGGTCAAATAATACTTTTATTGACAAAGATAAGCATAGCTAGGCCCAGCAGAAATGTTCCTGGGGATTTGCTATGTGACTTTGGGTCGGTCAATCAATTTACTCTGCCTCATTTTCTTCATCTGCAAAATGGAGATTCAGTACCTATCTCTCCCCTAGACTGTGAGCCCAATGTAGGATCAGATGACCTCATATCTATCCCAGCACTTAGTACAGTGCTTAACAATAATAATAATAATTGTTATTCTATTCTTATTACTACAGCACAACAAGGACAAAGATCAGCCTTTTCATGTGCACAATTTTACCCGGTCTGTGGATTCCTTTGAGGGTCATTTCAAATAGCCCCCACACTCAGGAAGGGAAAAGGGAGAACTCAGGAGATGGATTCAAAAGTGTCCCTTCCTGAAGAGTGTTTCATTAAACAGTTTCTGATGCTTTTATGGCATTAACTTGTTACCGAGCCGATTAGAAGGAAGGATTGGGAGGATAGAATAGGGCCAGTTAGGTGGGAAAGAGGAAGACTCTGGACTATTTTAAGAAGGTTGGAAGCTGTGATCCAGGGAGAATGGAGCCTCACAGTCTAAACAGGAAAGAGAACCAGTCTTGAAACCCCATATGGCAGCTGAGGAAACCAAGGCTCAGAGAAATTAAGTGACTTGCCCAATATTGCATAGCAGGCAAGTGGCAGATCTGGGTTTAGACTCCACGTCCGCTGGCTTCCAGGCCCACCCTCTGCTCCTCCCCCCGTCCCCTTCCCCTTCCCTCAGTACTGTGCTCATTTGTATATATTATTTATTATCCTATTTATTTTGTTAATGAGGTGTGCATCCCCTTGATTCTATTTATCTTGATAATGTTGTCTTGCTTTTGTTTTGTTCTGTTTTGCTTTGCTGTCTCCCCCAGTTAGACTATGAGCCCGTCACTGGGCAGGGATTGTCTCTGTTGCCGAATTGTACATTCCAAGCGCTTAGTACAGTAGCACACAGTAAGCACTCAATACATACTAATGAATGAATTAATGAATGAATCCACTAGGCCCCAATGCTACTCCTGGAAATCTTACCTCACTTCGGCTTCCCTGTCAATGGCCTCTCCTTATTCTCTTCCTAGATCTCTGGCCCTTCCTTCTCAATCTTTTCTCAGGTTCCTCCTCTGCCTCTCATTCTCTAACTGTAGGAGTCTTTCCACACTCAATTCTCCATCTATTCTCCATCTACACCCACTCCCTTGGAGAACTCATTCACTCCCTTGGGTGCAATTGCCATCTCTACACAGATGATTCCCAAATCTACATCTCCCACCCTGATTTCTCTCCTTCTCTGCAGTCTCATATTTCCTCCTGCCTCCAGGGCATCTCTACTTGGATGTCCTTCCAACATCGCAAACTTAATATGCCTTAAAATACTCCTCATCTTCCCACCAAAACCCTTTCTCACCCTAACTTTCCAATCACTCTAGACAGCACCTCTTTATCTTTATGCTCTCACAAGCCCATAGCCTTGGCACTATCCTTGAATCCTCTCTCTTATTCAACTCACATATACAATCTGTCATCAAATCCTTTCACTTTGACCTTCACGACATTCTGAAAATCCACCCTTTCCTTTCCATCCAAATGCTGCCATGATGATCCAACCACTTATCCTACCCCATCTCGACTACTGCACCAGCCTCCTTGTTGACCTCCCTGCCTCCTATCTCTCCTCAATCCAGTCCATACTTTGCTGTGCTGTCCAGATCATTTTTATATAAAAGCATTCAGTCCATGTTTCCTCACTCTTCTAGAACCTCTGGTGGTTGCCCATCCGCCTCCCCCTCAAATAGAAACTCCTTACCATTGCTTTAAAGCACTCAGTCGCCTTGCTCTCTCTGATTTCCTTCTACATCTCAGCACATTCACTTTGCTCTTCTAAAATCAGCCTACTGATCGTACCTTGATCTTGTCAATCAACTGATTGCATTTATTGAGAGCTGCGTGCAAAACACTGAACTAAAACCTTGGGAAGGTTTGATATAAGAGAATTGGTAGACATGTTCCCTGTCCACAAGGAGCTGAGACTCTAGTATGGGAGGTAGAGAAGCAGCGTGGCTCAGTGGCAAGAGTCCGGGCTTGGGAGTCAGAGGTCATGGGTTCGAATCCCAACTCCTCCACTTTTCTGCTGTGTGACCTTGGTCAAGTCACTTAACTTCTCTGGGCTTCAGTGACCTCATCTGGAAAAATGGGGATTAAAAAATGTGAGCCCCATGTGGGACAATCTGATTACCCTGTATCCCCCCCCAGCGTTTAGAACAGTGCTTTGCATGTAGTAAGCGCTTAACAAATACCACCATTATTATTATTATCCAAATAAGTTATGGATATGTACGAAGTGCTGTGGGGCTGAGGGGGATGACTAAATATGCAAAGGTGGTGAAGATGTAGAAGGTGGAAGGGAAATGACACCTTAGTTGGGGAAGACCTCTTGGAGGAGATGTGCTTTTTCTTAAGACTTTGAAGGTCGGGAGGGTGATAATGACAGAGATGAGTCAAGGGTAACACCGAGGTTATTGGTTTGTGAGACTGGCAGGATGCTGTCTACAGCGGTCTATATCACAGTCTACTCCTTGCGTATGTTCTACCCCTGGAAAGCAACTCCCTCCAGTTTCATAGCTAATCAGTCAATCAATCATATTTACTGAGTGCTTACTGCGTGCAGAGCACTATATAAAGTAAGCACCAGGGGAGTACAGTATAATAGAATTTGAAGCCATGTTCCCTGCTCACAGTGAACTTACAGTCTAGAGGGGTGATAAACATTAATATAAAGAAGTTAATTATGGATATGTGGGACTGAGGGAGGAGTGAATGAAGAGTGTTAATAGATAAGGAAATAAGGACTTTTCAAGGAAGACTTCTTGGAGGAGATGTGATTTTAAATAGGCTCTGCTCTGGGGGCTTTGTAATTAACATACCAGAGTCTCATTTATTTTAGGATTTATCCAGACGAAGCACTCCATCAACAAAGAACAGCCATGTGCCATCACCCACAGAATTGAGAAAGAGCTTCCTATCTATCAATCCTTTCCGTGACTGGGCCAGGTGAGGTTTTAATGATTATAATGATATTTATGGCATCTGTTAAGCAGTTACTGTGCTCTGAGCAGTGTTCTAAACTCTGGAGTAGATACAAGGTAATCAAGTTGTCCCATGTGGAGCTCACAGTCTTAATCCCCACTTTACATGAGGAGCTGAGGCCCAGAGAAGTTAAGTGTCTTGCCCAAGGTCACACAGCAGACAGGTGGTGGAGCCAGGACCTCTGACTCCCAAGACAGTGCTCTTTCCACAAAGCCATGTTGCTTCTCTATCCACGTTGCTTCTCTCTAGGACCCACTGGAGGCCAACAGTGACCACTTTGGGGTACAATTTCAGCAGGGATTTAAGACTGAAAATCCCCAGAAATATCGTAGCTCCACATTGGTCTTTTCAGCCACAAACATACTCGTAGGTAAACCAGGAATGTCTTCTCCTTCTATGAAGGGCAGCTCTCTATCTCTCTATATCTTTCTCTTTGTCTCACTCACTTTCCCCATGTCAATGAACAAAAATTCATTCAATCCTATTTAGTGAGCGCTTACCATGTGCGAAGCACTATACTAAACACTTGGGAGAGTACAATCTAACAATGAACAGACACATTCCCTGCCTACAACAAACTCACAGTCTAGAGGGGGAAACAGACATTAATATCATAAATAAATGTGTCGTGAGAATGGGAGCATAATGATGTACTTCACACAAATATGTATTTGAATTTACATATCTGAGAATTGAACTTAAAAGGAACATAATTAATCATCTTCTCTTGTATAGAGAGAATCAAAGAAATGCAACATTGAAAAAAATTATGCAATCCTGCTTCCAGACACAACTCTCCATGCCATAGAAATAATACAGGCAATTGGAATTTCCTGGTAATTCCCAGATCTAATTAACAGGCTTCCCTCCCAATCTTGTATCAGAGTTGCTAAGCAATAAACATTCAATAGTTTTGAGTTCTTCTTTTCTCTTCTCTTGATCAAAAAATAGCATTAATGAAGAGGCAAATGGTCTAATGACGGGCAACTATTTAAATAGGAGGGAACCAAGATTCAAAGAGGGGATAAATGAACATTTTATGTCCAATGACTTAAATACAATCATACTTATTGTCATTGGGCAAGCCAGACTCATTAAGAGTAGAATTCAGTGAGATTTTCTTTTTTCTGAATTGTTTTCGCTTTCTGGCCGCTGGGCTTAGCAGCATGTACTGTCTTCAGAGGGTTAGTTTGGGTTAGTGTCTCCCAACTGGTAAGAGATTGGTAAAGTTCATTTTCTGATATTTTGAATTTTGGTTTTGGGTTGTTATTCAAGTAGTTCATTTTAAGCACATGTTAGAAATCAGTTGTTCTCATAAATTGAATCAAATACTTATTAAGGTAAGGGAAAAATAATTAAACTATTATTATTTAAATTATGAAAAGTTAAAATGGGAAACTTGGCCCCAAATAAATTATAGGTAAAATGGGCAAGATAGAAAAAAAAATATTGGTATTTCAAGGACACTGAGTGCATTTGGAATCCAATTAAATCTGATTGCCCCAATAGATCCTCTTGGGAGTTTCACATCGAAGGAATCCCACTGAAAATGTTAGCCCTTTCAACATTTCTTTAGTAAAAAGTTATTTTAAAATACACGGTGAATGTAAATTGCTTTTTGGCTCTTTTCCCATGCCCGTATCTCGGGAAAGTTGTGAAGAATAAAATGACACTGGGTGTGATTGCTAAGGCAAATGACTACTACTTTGTCATTTCATTACATTTTTGAGTAAACTTCATTTTACACTCTTCTTTGACATTTGATTTTCTCTTCTTTGATTCCTGGTCAAAAGGCCAGTCGACATGCTGCTCTACTCTGGTACAACCAACCCTACCACCCAAGGTGGTGATGAAGTAAACCTCACCTTCCTCACACTCAATCCCAGCACCCTGAATCTGCCCACCCTTCCTCACAGCCCCACCCACTCCGCCCTTCTGGACCTGCTGCCCCCATCCCATAGGCCTCAAAACCTGCCAGATCCTTCTCCTTTCCCATACACCATTATTTTCAGTGCCCAATTCCATATGCACTTTCTCTAAAATGGCATCTTCAGGCTCTGTTGAATCAAGACTAGTACTGCATGTGTGACACAGACTGCTCAGGAGACTACCGTATGTCATTTTGAAGGAAAATAACATGTCAATTAGCAAGGAAAGGAAGGAAATGGGGTTTGATGACAGGTCTCACACTGCCGTTTCTCAATAGCCCTTTCTGGCCCTCCAGTAAATGTTTGTTTAAACCCAAATTATTACACTTTTTTTCATTGTTTTCCCTCAGTTAAAGTTTAAAAGCATAAACTTTTACTTTGACAGGCGTGGGCAACCTCAGAAAGAATATAAACATGCAACAGGTCATTTTCCAATTTACCTGGTCCCACCAAGCACATTTCACTATAGGTTTTATGGTTTTAGAAAGTCATTTCAATTTCTCCTGTCTTACCACCCTTTTTTTGTGGCGATAGGGGCTTGAAAAGGGCTGAGGAAAATCCGTCAGTCATACTGTGCGATTTTACTCGTACAATGTGCTTTTCTGGACAAACCCTGAAAAGTGCTTTTTCTATTGCTTATCACTGACTTCATTAATCAGTAGATGAAGGTTTAGTATTATTAGCTGCTAACAAGAACCCAGCAAAGTTTTCATTTTGTTTCTCTCGTGAGATGATTTTAGGACCAATTTTTCTCTAAATAAACCACTCAAAGATCCAATTTGTCTTTGATGCCTGATGGCCCACAAAATAAATTAAAACTTGTGGGCTTTTCGGGTATTGCTGGTTTCCATTTTTATCCATCAGTAGTTAACTAAGTACCACATGTAACCAAAAACCTATCTCAGCTTTCCTAATTTAATCTCTGTGTGTTTATGGAAGGCATTAGAAAATAAAAATGAATTGCATATGCTCTGGTCTTGGTATTTGAGGGAGGCTAACCTTCCTGCTGTCATTTTCTGATAGGGCAGAACTAATTTAATGATGTGCTACTATGTTATAATAATGAAAAGCAGACTATGAAGAAAATATTGATTTGAGAGTAACCGGATTTTGCCAGCTGTACAGAAAAAGAGTACTCAACCTTCTTCTTGTCTTTCTTCAAATGGTAAAACCTACCTGAAATGATGAAGATTGCATGGAAATTTGAATTTGCATTTTACCAAACATAGCTGAGACATTTCTGTATGAAGCCAAGCCACATGTGCATGCTTACAGGCCCCATAATCTTCAAAATTGTCATTATGGAGATTCCCTATCGCTCACATACGAGGTGATGGTCTTTTGGGTTCAGAGACAAATGCCTGTGGAAAAAATGTTTCAAGAAACCTGCTTTTCATAAAGGAAAACAATAAAATACCTTCCAAAGCTTGGAGGATTTCAGGATGTCCCAGCTTTGTTAAAGCGTAGAGCAAAATTAAAAGTTGGTTAAACTCACCTAACATCCATAGTTTCAAAGTTCAACTGAAATAGATTCACTAGTTTTACATGATAATGGAGCTGATTCCAAGGCAAATAGTCTATCAGAATATGAAAAGGCATAAAATTTAGAGATGGGTTAAGATTACTTATCAAATATTATAAATGAAGATGATTTTGAAAATACCACAGCAAAAACATTCTTATAGGTTAATTCTACATTAAAGAACTTTCCCTGGCAACATTATAGTGGACAGCATTGAAAATACAGGGTTTATAACTTGAGTTCATTGTGGACATGGAATGTTCTGTTGTACTCTCTCAATACCTTAGTTCGGTGCTCTCCACACAGAAGGCACTCGATAGATATGATTGCCGAGTTATGAGATGAGTTTGTTAGTTAGGAAGCTGTTATCTGAGGGATTTTACCTTCCAAGTGTACAAATGTTGCATTTCTGTTACCAAAACAAATACTATTAGGTGGTTAAAATGATCCTTTGAATTATCCATGAATTGAATGGAACTATCATTGCACTTTCTGAAGCCAAAACTCCAGGAGGTATTCCCACTTCAAAGTGGGAAGTGTCACTTAGTAAGGTATGTGAAGTGATGGGCGTGTAACTGTGCTGAGGAAGAGTACAATTAAGTATAGACATCATATTTTCTACAGTCGTTGCATGTAGGCTACTCTTTGTAGAACCCCTCGAGTTGACGTTCGCTTCGGGTTTTGCTTGAAGTCTACTGGAAAGATCTCTGTTGAGCACCAGAGTCTCTTTGCGTCTTCTGGCTTGGAATCCTGGGGTGCCATCCCGATGAAGACCCTCCGGGACTGACAGAGCCACTCTAAGTTCGTACTCCTGGACCCCCTCCAATCTGGCTTCCGTCCCCTCCACTCTACTGAGACTGCTCTCTCTAAGGTCACCCATGACCTCTTTCTTGCCAAATCCAATGGCTCCTACTCCATTCTAATCCTCCTTGACCTCTCTGCTGCCTTTGACACTGTCGACCATCCCCTCCTCCTCCATACCTTGTCTCACCTTGGCTTCACGGACTCCGTCCTCTCCTGGTTCTCCTTTTACCTCTCTGGCCGGTCATTCTCAGTCTCCTTCGCTGGCGCCTCCTCCCCCTCCCATCCTTTAACTGTTGGAGTTCCTCAAGGGTCCGTTCTTGGCCCTCTTCTGTTCTCCATTTACACTCACTCCCTCGGTGAACTCATTCGCTCTCACGGCTTTGACTACCATCTCTACGCAGATGACACGCAGATCTACGTCTCTGCCCCTGTCCTCTCCCCCTCCCTTCAGGCTCGCATCGCCTCCTGCCTCCAGGATGTCTCCACCTGGATGTCGGCCCGCTACCTAAAACTCAACATGAGCAAGACTGAGCTCCTCATCTTCCCTCCCATACCCGGTCCTCTCCCAGACTTCCCTATCACCGTGGATGGCACGACCATCCTTCCTGTCTCTCAGGCCCGCAATCTCGGTGTCATCCTTAACTTGTCTCTCTCGTTCACCCCACACATCCTATCCGTTACCGAGATCTGCCGGTTTCACCTTTACAATATCGCCAAGATCCGCCCTTTCCTCTCCACCCAAACGGCTACCTTACTGCTACGGGCTCTCGTTATATCCCGGCTAGACTACTGTGTCAGCCTCTCTCTGACTTCCCTTCCTCCTCTCTCGCCCCGCTCCAGTCTATTCTTCACTCTGCTGCCCGGCTCATCTTCCTGCAGAAACAATCTGGGCATGTCACTCCCCTTCTTAAACAACTCCAGTGGTTGCCTATCAACCTCCACTCCAAACAAAAACTCCTCACTCTAGGCTTCAAGGCTCTCCATCACCTTGCCCCTTCCTACCTCTCCTCTCTTCTCTCTTTCTACCGCCCACCCCGCACGCTCCGCTCCTCTGCCGCCCACCTCCTCACCGTCCCTCGGTCTCGCCTATCCCGCCGTCGACCCCTGGGCCACGTCCTCCCGCGGTCCTGGAATGCCCTCCCTCCTCACCTTCGCCAAACTGATTCTCTTCCCCTCTTCAAAACCCTACTTAAAACTCACCTCTTCCAAGAGGCCTTCCCAGACTGAGCTCCTCTTCTCCCTCTACTCCCTCTACCACCCCCCTTCACCTCTCCACAGCTTAACCCTCTTTTCCCCCCATTTCCCTCTGCTCCTCCCCCTCTCCCTTCCCATCCCCTCAGCACTGTACTCGTCTGCTCAACTGTATATATTTTCATTACCCTATTTATTTTGTTAATGAAATGTACATCGCCTTGATTCTATTTAGTTGCCATTGTTTTTACGAGATGTTCTTCCCCTTGACTCTATTTATTGCCATTGTTCTTGTCTGTCTGTCTCCCCCGATTAGAGTGTAAGCCCGTCAAACGGCAGGGACTGTCTCTATCTGTTGCCGACTTGTTCATTCCAAGTGCTTAGTACAGTGCTCTGCACATAGTAAGCGCTCAATAAATACTATTGAATGAATGAATGAATTGAATGATACTCAACAATGGCTCATGGACTGGGTGAGGGCACTGTGGTGTCTGCTGCTGCGGAGGTTACAGCACTATTTGGATCTATGACCATAGACGATGTTCGTTATATCCGGATTGGCCATCTCAAAATGTACGCTGCTGACCAGCAGGGCACTGGGTGGGAGAGTGTGGATAACTCAGTGCCAATCTGCTCCACAAATAAAAAAGCATTCTGGTGGTAGAAGATATCTTTTCCACCTCGTCCTCCCAAATCTAAAGTCCTGGAAAACATCACCAGTCTCAGCTTGATCGCCGCTAAGGGAGTAACATCAGGGACAGTCGGCCGCACCTTTGGAGACTGAATGATGTTGACTCTGAAACCCAAGTTGCCAGAGTGTAAGTGTGCAATTGGTCATTTCTCTGGACAAATTTCACATAGATGGATACAATCTCTCCACAGGTAGCTTTACTTTCAGATCCAGGGACAACTATCCTCTAAGTTGCTCTTCACAAGCTAGGGATTATCTTTTCCTTGTCGTAAGGATCAGGAAGTTCAGAGGTTCCCGTTGAGTCCGCGGTTTTACTGTTTACTCCTAGAGTGAGGTGTGAACCACGCAGCCCGGATTTGACAGGTGAATTTGCAGGAAATTCTGTGAATGTTTGGTGGCTGAGGTCTGGGTGGTTCAAGCCAGTCGAAGAGACTCTCCCAGATCAGGACAGTCTCTCACCGGCCCTGATTAATATTATACAGTCATATACAATATATCATATCGTTTTATTGCCGTTCCCCCTACCTGTAACTAGACTACAAGATCCTTATGGGAGGATTCATGTCTACCAGCTTATTGTAATTCACTTTCTCAAGCATTTAGTTCAGTGCTCTGCACACAGTAAGCGATCAGTAAATACCCCAGATTGATTGATTTTGACCCAGTGGCTTTGAATGGCTTCATTGCACCTCCATTCCATCACCAATTCCCACAGCAGTAATTCCCACATCTCTCCAAATGCTCAGTACAGTGCTCTGCACACAGTAAACGCTCAACAGATATGATTGAATGAATGAATGAATGAATCTCCTCAGTTGCTTCCCCTTCCCCTGGAGGCACTTTCCCCAGATTTGGTTATTCTTCTAGCAGATTTCAAGTGTAACAGACACCTCCACAGTCTAACTTTTATAAATATTATCTAGTTATTCCAGAAGCGCTGTTAATCGTTTCATAGATGTTGATATTGACGGTGAGTCAGATAGATGAGCCAGTTTGTCTCTGAGAGATCGTCTCTTGCACACTTGCACAATGGGTCCATGAAATTGCAGAAATTCTCCTCTTCCACTCCGTTGAAATTGCGCAGACATCAGTGGTTGGGAAGGGGAAATATACTGCCAGCAGGAAATACTCTTGTACTGTTTATGCAGTAATAAGAACGTTCTATGCTGGGCCGCGGGAAATGCGTGAGAAACCAGCCCCCTTAGACAATTCTGTGCCCTCTACCATTTTGAAAAAATATTTCTAAATTTTATACTCAGTGTGGCTAAGTAAAGAACAAGGAATAGTGTCCACTTGTAAAAGCCAAAAGACAAGCAAAAACAACGAATGAGAATGGAAAAACAGTGTTGTCAAGTGGGAAGAGCAAGGGCCTGGGAGTCAGGAGTCCTGGATTCTAATCCCAGCTCCCCATTTACCTGCTCTGTGACCTTAGACAAGTCCCTTAACTGTGCTGTGCCTCAGTTTCCTCATCTGTAAAAATGGTAATAAGATACCTGCTTTCTTAGACACATGAGAATCCCATGTATCTAAACGGCTAAGAGTATCTACTCTATGGCCTAGCCCAGTGCTTGTCATAACTAAAGCATGTCACAAATACACAGTTATTAATTCTTATTATTACTATGGCAAGACAAAACTGTAAAATAAAGCCTCCCTGCTATTCACTTTCTTTTTGAAGACCTCAATATACTCGATAGACTGTTTTAGCCCCAGAAGGCACACAGTCTCTTCCGAGTCTTCTTGATCCCTCAATTTCTTAGCTTAAATCTCCCTTCATATCATGCCTTTTAGCAGCCCACATTACTAGAGTTCATTTACCTTAACAAAATCCCAGCCAGCTGGACATAACTAACTTAGGACTTTACTTTCCATATCCTATGAAAGCCGACTGGTGGTTAGTTTCTTTGAGGCCCTGACCACACTACTCATTCAGCCTGTTTTGGCTGGAACAATGGAAAATACATTTCTGCTTGGCAAATATCAATGTATTTGACTTTTTAAAATACCAGAGCAATTTTAATTATAGAAAATTACTTCAGTTTCAATCCCTAATTGTCTTCTTGCTATTGAAGCAGTGAAATGAGACCAAGTGAAAGTTCGATATAAATGAATTCCCTCTGGACTTTAGAGCACCTCTTTGAAAGCCTTTAAATCTTCTGCTCATGAAATTTTGCCCATCAAACTGAAAGAGATCAACCTCCTGTTTCCAGTTTACACTTTATACTTCCTTTAGTACGTAAAAGGGAAACAAATGAAATATTAAGGATATTAAGAATAATACTAAAGTTCCCATTAGACTTTGCATTTTACCCATAAAGAGAAGAAGCTTGGCTCAGTAGAAAGAGCACGGGCTTTGGAGTCAGAGGTCGTGGGTTCGAACCCCGGCTCGGTCGCTTGTCAGCTGTGTGACTTTGGGCAAGTCACTTAACTTCTCGGTGCCTCAGTTACCTCATCTGTAAAATGAGGATTAAGACTGTGAGCCCCATGTGGGGCAACCTGATTCCTCTGTGTCTACCCCAGTGCTTAGAACACTGCTCAGCACATAGTAAGCGCTTAACAAATACCAGCATTATTATCATTATTATTATTTAAAGTTATCAGAAGAAATGTCAGGCTTTCTGTAAGTGTGGATGGAAATCGATAATCTAGGTATCTGGCAAATTAGAAGAGCTAACAAGTCTCTCTTTTACCCGGCGTTTGTGTGCAATTCCAACACTCCTCTATATCATCCTTCCTTCACTCACGACCCTGAAATATGCTGCCCTTTTCCTTGAAAATGTTGGTATACTTATTAAGGATGCTTTCATGTACATATTTAGTTCTTTTTTTCTCCAATTGTCTACTATACGTTCTTTATCGTCTCCTATCCATCAGTGGTATTTATTGAGCACTTATACATTCATTTATTAATTCATTCATATTTATTGAGCACTTACTGTGTGCAGAGCACTGTACTAAGCACTTGGAATGTACAATTCATCAACAGATAGAGACAATCCCTGCCCTACAGTGGGCTGTGTGCAGAACATTGTACTAAGTGCTTGGGAGAGCAAAATAGAAGGCAGGGGACATTTTTCTAAATGTGTACAAATAGGCCTTTATAGTTGCCACTGAATACGGACCTGGGTGTCAGAGATTGTGCATTCTAATCCCAGCTCTCCCTTGGGTCTGCTGAGTGACCTTGGGCAAGTCACTTCACTTTTCTGTGCCCCATCTGTAAAATAGGGATTAAGACAGTGAGTCCCAGGAGGGGCAGGGACTGAGTCCAATCTGATTTGTTTGGATCTCCCCCAGAGTTTAGAATAGTGTTTGGCACATAGTAAGCACTTAACAAATACCACATTTATTTTTATTTTATTACTATAACTATATTATCGAAATAAATTAATGGCTTGTTTTTCCTTAGAATTAGTCAATATGTGACGAACAATTTAGGTACCTATTTCGATGATCACTTTGCTTTGATCATAAATGTGAGAATAAGGAGGAAAATAAAATGAAACTCAAACTACCTGCTGTTGCCCCTAAACATAATGATCATTCAGGTTAGCAAAAATCCTCAAAATGTTTTAAATTTTAATTGAATTATGAAAAGCCAGGCAAAGAGTCCTCCAGCATGAACCGGCCTGGCCCACATAATAATAATAATAATTATGGTATTTGATAAGTGCTTACTATGTGCCAAGCACTGTTCTAAGTACTGGGGTAGATACAAGCTAATCAGGTCGTCCCATGTAGGGCTCACAGTCTTGATCCCCATTTTACAGATGAGCTAACTGAGGAACATAGAAATTAAGTGGCTTGACCAAGGTCGCACGGCAGACAAGTGACGGAGCCAGGATTAGAATCACGTCCTCTGACTCCAACACCCAGGCTTCCAGGCTTGCCCTACCATATCATCCTCTGCCAAGTTCCACCCATGCCCATGCCCAAGCCTTCCCCAGCCAACCCATCACTGTACAGAAATGGCTTCAAACATCCTCACAGAAAGGCACTGAGTAACAGCAAGGTCTCATGGAAATAGTGCAGACCGGGGAGTTAGAGGACCTGGCTTCTAAATCCAGCTCAGCCACATGTCTGTTCTGGGCTTGGACTTCTCTATTCCTCAGCTGCCTCATCTGTATAATGGAGATTAAGTCTGTGAACCCGATGTGGGACACGGATTGGGTCTGGCCTGATTAGCTTGTACCTACCCCAGTGCTTAGTACTGTGCCTGACACATAGTAAACACTTAACAAACACCATAAAAAAACAATGTCACTGGGTAAGAACTTAAACAATTTTAAGTCAGCCTGAGTTGGAAGCAACAGATTTTTTTAACTGGGACATGGGAGGGAAATGTAGTGTCTCTGGAGCAAATCAGGGGATTCCTGAAGATATTCTCCAGATTTGGAGGTTTGAATGGGGTTCTCCAAGACATCATAAAGAACACGATGTGCTCATCTGCAGTGTAATGTGATGATGTTATTCGGAAAGGGAGGGGGTAGCAGATCTTGACCTGCCTTGGGCAGAAAAGTGTCTGAGTCTGGCACTGCTGCTCAACTGACCATCTTGAGCTGGTTCTGGTAGTTAAGAATTCAGTTGATATTGAAAATTCCTTAAATTAGAGAAATTTAGTAGTGGTTGCCATCACCTGGTCCACTATCATTTCTGTCAGGAAACAGCACTGAGGACGAAAGAGGAGAGAGCATTAATCTGCTGTTGACAGCAGATTAAGTGGATTGATTCTCTCTTTTCCCTGTGGTGCTTAGCAGGAAGATATACACCTATCTTAGCACAGCCATCCCAGAGTTCCCAGACTGAGGCCCTGTGGGATCTGAACCTGCCTTCCCAGGCTACATAAAGTGATGCTCTATGATAAGAAACATTAGCACACACAGTATTTGCTTTTGTTAGTTCACTTTTTGAAAGGGTAATCAGCCAATATTATGTGGAGATAGTCATATGTTGGAAGGTGTTAACACTTATCCAAGATTTGGAGTTTGAAATCTCTTTTAATGGAGCAGGTGAAATTAAGAAACACATTCCCCAGAAAACCATTTCTATTTTAACCTTAATTTTCAAGATGCCAAAGCAATTTCTAGAAGTGACCCTAATGGGTCGTGGTGAACTGGTCCAGGTCTCTGCTGGGAATGTTCAAAGGGAAGCAATAGGGTTGAAGGTCAAACAAATCACAGCTCAGTTCTCTGGTTGAACCAACCCTGCTCCCAGGGAAGCAACTAGTCCAGATCAACCCCCCTTGGAAGGTGAACATGCCAAATTTGTCTATCTCCAACCCCACCCAGTGCTGAATCTGAGGATCAATAGGAGAACATCAGAATCTGATGCATTTCTTTTTGTGCCTGTGAAAATTCAGAAATTTTCTCTTTGGTCTCTGTTTCCATCTCTTTCTCTGCCTCTATGCCTCTCTCCTCCTATTCAGGGCTATAACTAGGGTGGCCTTAGTAGGGTAGACACCATAATACAAAGGTAAGTGGCCAGAAAAGCTGACATTGAATGGCTTTAGCCTGGGGGTTTGGAGAAGGTTATAACTTCCTTGATGGCAGGAACCATGTCTACCAACTAATTATATTGCACAGTACTCTCCCAAGAGGTGAGTAGAGTGCTTTCTGCACACAGTAAACGCTCAGTGAATACCACTGACTGGTTAACTGAAAAGGAGCCAAACGTGTTCAAAAGGAAACAGTGTGTTGCTGCAATATTATCCCTCTTCATCCTATCTTTCCCGCCTACTAAATCTCTCCAGTGTGATGGTTTAGATGCAGGAAACAAAATGTCCTGGGATCACTTTAGGAAGGCACCAGGTCCACAGCTGGTCCTAGGTAGTTCTGCTCTTTAAGTCTTCCCTTCTACCTTGCTTTTGCCGAGCAGTGTTGTCTTGCCAAACTGCTTGCTATAAGGGCAGGTAAAATGGGCAGGGGAATCTCAACCCCAGTTGCCAAAATGCCTGGTTATTCATTCAATAGTATTTATTGAGCGCTTACTATGTGCAGAGCACTGTACTAAGCGCTTGGAATGAACAAGTCAGAAACAGATAGAGACAGTCCCTGACCTTTGACGGGATACGGGGCAGCATTTTTCTGTGCACAGCATGCCCAGAACTTGTCAGTCAAACGTTGACTTTGTCACCCAAACACAGACACACACTTAATAGATAAATTTCAGAGTCAGAAGCATGGATGAAAAAACTTCAAGGACCCTACGCTGTGTTTGAGCAGGTAATTCAGGGACAAGTTTATTACTACTAGGGATTCTTCTAGCACTTGTTGGAAGTGGTGGTTGATAAGCAGAGTTTCCTCTTCTACACAGGGCAGCTCAACTCTAAGCTATCCACAGTTTCTTCATAAACAGCATCTAAATTAATCAGAAGAGTACAATTCAGGATAAATACATTAGGATAGGCAGCAATTAGTCCACAGCCTCTGACCTGCTTTGCTCTTTAGGGGATTAAATCCCACTGATCAGCAGAGGTCCTGCTGATTAGATAAAGGAGGAGCTTTATCTTGTCTTCCTCTGATAATGTTACTCCTTTCAGAAGACCAGTGGGAGAAACAAAGGGAAGAATATGCATTGTGAAGTGCTTGCCTTGAGAGAATCAAGTAATCAAGCAAATCCAGAGGGGAGGAAGCAGGCCTAGAGCTGAAACAACTCAGAGAGAAGCTGGAGCAAATGTAAGGCCTTGACCATTCTGCTTCCACAGTACTGTCTTCTTTTAATTAAAAGAACAACTCTATATCTACCTCTCTATCATCATTTTATCCATCAATCTAGCTAGTTATCTAGCCAGATCTACATCCATATACAGCTGTATACAAATATGTATACAAACATACTTCCATGATCGATAGAGAGATGGAAAGCTATAGAGAGAAGCAGCGTGGCTCAGGGGAAAGAACCCAGGCTTGGGAGTCAGAGGTCATGGGTTCTAATTCTGGCTCCGCTCCTAGTCAGCTCTGTGACTTTGGGCAAGTCACTTCACTTCTCTGTGCCTCAGTTACCTCATCTGGAAAATGGGGATTAAGACTTTGAGCCCCATGTAGGACAACCTGATTACCTTGTATTCCCCCCCCAGAGCTTAGAACAGTGCTTGGCACATAGTAAGTGCTTAACAAATGCCATCATCATCGTTATTATTATGATTATATGGAAAGATAGGTAGGTAGATAGAATTGTGGCATCATTCCTGTTTCTCCTCTGCCTCTTTCTTGTCCCTCACCTTTTCCTACTTCTCTTATCTGCATTTTCCCAATTTCTCTATGTGTGTCTGTGTCTGTTACTCTCTCTCTCTCCCTCTCTCTCTCTCGCCTCTCTGGATTTATATCTGGGAGTGATTTCATTCATTCATTCATTCAATAGTATTTATTGAGCGCTTACTATGTGCAGAGCACTGTACTAAGCGCTTGGGATGAACAAGTCTGCAAACAGATAGAGACAGTCCCTGCCGTCTGATGGGCTTACAGTCTAATCGGGGGAGACGGACAGACAAGAACAATGGCAATAAATAGAGTCAAGGGGAAGAACATCTCGTAAAAACCATGGCAACTAAATAGAATCAAGGCGATGTACAATTCATTAACAAAATAAATAGGGTAACGAAAATATATACAGTTGAGCGGACGAGTACAGTGCTGTGGGGATGGGAAGGGAGAGGTGGAGGGGCAGAGGGAAAAGGGGAAAAAGAGGGTTAAGCTGCGGAGAGGTAAAGGGAGGATGGCAGAGGGAGTAGAGGGAGAGAGGAGCTCAGTCTGGGAACGCCTCTTGGAGGAGGTGAGTTTTAAGTAGGGTTTTGAAGAGGGAAAGAGAATCAGTTTGGCGGAGGTGAGGAGGGAGGGCATTCCAGGACCGCGGGAGGACGTGGCCCAGGGATCGACGGCGGGATAGGCGAGACCGAGGGACGGTGAGGAGGTGGGCGGCAGAGGAGCAGAGCGTGCGGGGTGGGCGGTAGAAAGAGAGAAGGGAGGAGAGGTAGGAAGGGGCAAGGTGATGGAGAGCCTCGAAGCCTAGAGTGAGAAGTTTTTGTTTGGAGCGGAGGTCGATAGGCAACCACTGGAGTTGTTTAAGAAGGGGAGTGACATGCCCAGATCGTTTCTGCAGGAAGATGAGCCGGGCAGCAGAGTGAAGAATAGACTGGAGCGGGGCGAGAGAGGAGGAAGGGAGGTCAGAGAGAAGGCTGACACAGTAGTCTAGCCGGGATATAACGAGAGCCCGTAACAGTAAGGTAGCCGTTTGGGTGGAGAGGAAAGGGCGGATGTTGGCGATATTGTAGAGGTGAAACCGGCAGGTCTTGGTAACGGATAGGATGTGTGGGGTGAACGAGAGAGACGAGTCAAGGATGACACCGAGATTGCGGGCCTGAGAGACGGGAAGGATGGTCGTGCCATCCACAGTGATAGAGAAGTCTGGGAGAGGATCGGGTTTGGGAGGGAAGATGAGGAGCTCAGTCTTGCTCATGTTGAGTTTTAGGTGGCGGGCCGACATCCAGGTGGAGATGTCCTGGAGGCAGGAGGAGATGCGAGCCTGAAGGGAGGGGGAGAGGACGGGGCGGAGATGTAGATCTGCATGTCATCTGCGTAGAGATGGTAGTCAAAGCCGTGAGAGCGAATAAGTTCACCGAGGGAGTGAGTGTAAATGGAGAACAGAAGAGGGCCAAGAACTGACCCTTGAGGAACTCTAACAGTTAAAGGATGGGAGGGGGAGGAGGCGCCAGCGAAGGAGACTGAGAATGACCGGCCAGAGAGGTAAGAGGAGAACCAGGAGAGGACAGAGTCCGTGAAGCCAAGGTGAGATAAGGTATGGAGGAGGAGGGGATGGTCGACAGTGTCAAAGGCAGCAGAGAGGTCAAGGAGGATTAGAATGGAGTAGGAGCCATTGGATTTGGCAAGAAGGAGGTCATGGGTGACCTTAGACAGAGCAGTCTCGGTAGAGTGGAGGGGACGGAAGCCAGATTGGAAGGGGTCTAGGAGAGAATGGGTTCTGGCTCAGGCTGCAGATTTTGGCTCAGGTAGTGTGTCTGAACATCTTTGGCTCTCTTTCTGGCATTCTCTGGCCATGGGGTTGGACTCCGGCTTCATCCCAGGTGCCTCTTTGGGGTTTTGCCAGGATCACTCCTTTCTGCTTCTTTTTTCACCCCTCTCCTCCCCTCCAGAGGCTTGGCCCCTCCGTATTTATCCCCATGCTTATAGGGAAAATAGGCACAGAGATTGACACCATGTCAGAAGCTTCCTGGGATGGCAGTTTCTCAAACTGTCTTGATGATTTGGGAAAATAAATGTGCATATTCCCAAATAACTAAGAAATACATTTGTAGTTTTTGTCTTAGAAATCCCAAGTTTTGAAGAAAATAATGAAGGAATAATGCTGCTTGCATATCACCACACCCTTGGTTATTTGAACTCATTGTATCTTTATGTGGAAGTTCCTGAATTCTGCTTTGTAGATATGAACCTATCTCTGATGCTAAACTCCATATTGTTCTGAGGGTATGGAAATTCTCTATTTTCCATGATAATGAGCCTAATTTCTTGCATATTTCATTATAATTTTATGAAATCATCTGAGATCTCTAAGAAAAGAGCTTCTAATGACCAATTTACAGATTGTAAACATTTTTAAAGAACATCCTTATCTACTAAATTGTTTATTATCACCATTTGGTGCTAGGCAAATTTGTCAGGGCATTTTAGTAGGATGCTGAAAGCTTAAGTTGTTATATTATTTCAACTAAATAAATATAGAACAGTAGCTAAAGTTTTGCAGGCATATAAGGAGCTTTGAAATGAGTTAAGAAAACACAGACCAATCCTGCCCTAAGATGTGCTCCCAATACATGGTGAAAGCTCATGGTTTGCCAGGGAGGGGACAGGAAAAGGGAGGGGAAGGGCAATGAAATGATGGAATGTGCAACTTTGAACTGCAGAAAATCCGGTCTCTTTATCCAAGCCCCATGAAAGAAGATAAAATTATATCCATTTGTTTGTTTTTTCCATCATTTGAATATATCTCTTCCTCTGTTTCCTCTGGATATAGTTGGCTTTATACCATCTTCTACCAGCTCACATTCGCAGACATTCCCACTATTCCAGTAAAAGTCCAAAAAAAGGTATTAACCCCTGTTGACTTAGAGATACATTATATCAACATTTACACCTGACAGTTTCCCTCCTCTAATGACCACGGTTTGCAAGTTCATAATTTTTGAGCTACCCCTTAGGCCAAGCCATAAAATCCAAGTTATACATTTTAATCATGGCTCGACCTTTTATGACCTAGTTTACCTCACACTGAAGCACTGAACCATCATCTGAGAGCATTCTGTATCCCCTGAACTGGTAAATTATGCCAATTCACTTCTTTATCAACATTGAAATGCTACTGAGGGGAATGCTGTAGGCTGACAAATTAGTTTCAGCAAGAAAGAATAACAGAAACAGTGTGACACACCATGGACATAATATGAGCCTGGGAGTCAGATGACCTGCGTTCTACCTGACTCTGCCACTCGTCTGCTGGGTGACCTTGGGCAAGTCTCTTAACTTCACTATGCTGTCGTATCCTCCTGTGCAAAATGGAGATTGAATAAGGATTAAATGCCTGAAATCCCTCCCTCTTATACTGTGAACCCTATGTGAGACAAGTACTCTGTCCAATTTCCTTATATTATGGTATTTCTTCAGCACTTCCTATGTGACAATTACATTACTGACCTCTGAGATGGAGGCAAAATAATCAGAACAGTTATCATCTCACAGGACTGCTCACAGTCCCTGGGATTAGACCAACCCTAGGTTTTAGCACAATGCTTGGCATCTAGGGAGTGCTTAACGTGTTATTATTATCTTTATTGTTAATGATAAGAAAATCAGCAACTTTTTGGTCAAACTATAGTGTTTATTGAGTGTTTACTCTGTGCAGAGTACTTTCTAAGAGATTGAGAGACTATGATAGAGGTATTTGATATTATTCATTAATTAATTAATCATTTATAATAATAATAATTGTATTTGTTAAGTGCTTAACTATGTGTCAAGCACTGGCCTAAGAGTGCTTACTCCAAGCAGAGTCCTCAATCAGTGTATAATCTAGTGAAAGATCTTAGATCAAAATGAAATACAAGTTAATTTTATAATATTAAGGACAAATCTAGGGTATTTTTTCATGGTATTTGTTAAGTGTTTACTATGTGCACGTAACTGTTCTAAGTGCCAGGGTAGATACAAGGTAAATGGATGCAGTCAATGTCCCACATGGGGTTTGCACACAGTCTTAATCCCCATTTTACAGATGAGGTAAATGAGGCGCAGAGAAGTGAAGTGACTTGCTCAAGTTCGCACAGCGGACAAGCGACAGAGGTGGGAATAGAACCCAGGTTCTTCTGACTTTCAGGCCCGGGTTCTATCATGTTCTGTCATGTTCTATCCACTAAGGTCACACTGCTTCTGTATTATTAAAGACAAAGACTTGGGAGTATCAATTTTTGTTTTCTATATGAAAACTGAACTAAATGGGAGTCAAATTCTACCCTTCACCTGAAAGAAATGAAGGAATTAATTAATTGACTTCAAGATTAATAAAACCAGCAGGCCAATACACTTCCTCCATTTTTACCTAATGATCAGCTTGAACCACTGAAATAGCAGAACTGTAGACATATGCATTTTTCCTGCCTTATAGGTAAATTTTTCTGTGAAACTATTTTCTTCACTTTTGAGATTATTATTATTAATGATAATAATGATATTGATTCAGTGCTTCCTATGAGCCAGTAAATGTACTAAGCTCTAGATTAACTGCTTTCATGTGATTAGAGTGTTATATTGGAAAATCTGAAAAACACGAGGCCCCAAAATAGAATACTATAAGGAGCCTAATACCCATTATATAGCATTTTTGGTATGGATCCATTAGGGTAGCAATAATAAAAAGAATATGTGGGGCAATTGTTCATCTGAGCCCTTTTCAGAAGAGAAGCTGTAAAACGAGGCATTTTGCTGTCAAGCAAACAGCTGTGAGTTTACACAGCAGAGGAGTATCTGTATTTATAGAGTGAAGCACATGGGAACCATCTCTAAGCTCTTCTAAACAGTCATTAGCATTGTAATAATAAAATACAAAACCTAAGCCCTAAGAAATCAAAAACTAGTCATGCAGATGAAATTACATTGCTATAGTTTGGCAAATATATTGAATATGTAGACTTTCAGCCCTGGAATGATGTTACTGTAGATGTTATCATATAGCCAAGCTGTTAACACGTGGAGCGGTCTTAATTTGCATTATCATTTGCTCACTTTTCCAACCTCTTATTATCTGAGCTCTGTTTGAAGTTACATAACTACTCCACAAGGCTGAGGAGAGCAAGCTAATGCAGAGGCTTAGAAGGATCAATAAAGCTAGGTCTGAACACCTCTAATCTGCAAATTGTTCTAGACTGGTTAGTTAGGGAAAACTGTCCCAGCTGTTCTCCATTTCAACATGAACCTAAAATTGATCTTTGAGGGACTAGGATTAGATCTCAGAAATAAAGTCCCAGAACTTGAAAAGCAGAAGCAACAGTTTGTGCTGAATACTGTCCTGGGCACTGGAGAAGATGGCTACAAATGGTAATATCGTATTTTCAAAGTATGAATTAAAGTGGTCCTTTTTTTTTTCCAGATCAGTTCATTATTCCGACCATCTACTCCCATGCTAAAAACCTTTCAGCTGGTGGGAAGCAACAGCAAAACAATAGCATCCAATATCTCCAGCTATACAGAGGAGAACATATCTTAAGAATGCAGGAGCTGGGAGTGGGATTGTCAGCTGAGATGTAGTAAAGTGAGTTTAAGAACCCCTGCCCCCACTTGAAGACAAGCACCCTGAAAATCAAAGACTCTACCCACCCCCGTGAGGGGATGGTAACAACCCAACCCCTCCAACTTCCCAATGTTGTCTGGGCTCTGGACTGCCTAACAGGTAGTTAATGAGCACTTACTGGGGAAAGAGCGCTCTAAGTGCTTGGAAAACTACAGTATACAGCAGAGAGGGTTGACACATGCCCATCCCGCCAGGTGTCTGTCTAGAAGGAGAGACAGACATTCAAATATATCACAGATAGGTATGGGAGTGCAGAGGGTGGGGTTGATATCAAGTGCTTAAAGGGAACAACTTTATGTGTTGGTTTAAAGACAAATCCAGTTCAGAGAGTCAGTCAATCATATTTATTGAGAGCTTACCGTATGTAGAGCCCCCAGCTAACCTCGTGAGAAGTACAAGATAACAACAAACAGGCACATTTCCTGAGTAAATGATCAGAATAATGAAGAAATCTGGAAAAAAATAAAGGACCGCATTCAAAGTGTTTAAGATGGTCCTCTAGACTGTAAACTCATTGTGGGCGGGTAACGTATCTACCAACTCTGATGTTCTGTACTTTCCCAAGCACTGAATGATGGTTGAATTGAATGATGAACAGGATGATGACGATGATGACGTTACAATTTGCAGCCATCTTCTCCCCAGCCCAGGACAATTTTCAGTACAATCTTGATATTTTCATGACTCAGGCCTCAAAGAGAGATGAAAGATGGAGTCCAAAGCAGGAGGCTTTCTATTGATTAATTCCCATAAACCTGAAAATAGGAGACGGGCATAATTTGAGTATTTGTCAATTCTCTCTCACAAACAATCACAGCCTCCATGTTGCCCCACTTTGGTCGAATCAGAAGACCTTCAGAATAACAAATAGATCTGAAAAAAAATGAAAAGGACAACTTTAACTCTCTTCTCCACCTGCCTGTCCATCCCCACCCCTCGTTTCTCCACCTCTATCTTCTCTCTAGCGTTAAACTCTTCCTCTGCTGTCACAGTCCACCTCATAACCTGCAGCCTCCATGTTGTTTCACTCAGATTGCAGGCAGGACTTCTGTGACAGGGAGAGTGAAGAGACCCTCCTCAGCCTGGTACCTGAGATGATCTGGATGGCATCAAATCTGTAATTTATTTATGCATATTAATGTCTATCTGCCCACTGTAAACTCTGTGTGGGCAGGAAATGTGTCCGTTATATTGTTATGCTATACTCTCCCAAGCACTCAGTACAATCTTCTCCACATTATAAGCACTTAATAAATATGATCGATTGACTTTCAGATAAAAGCCCCACCTCTTTCTTCCCAGCACCACCCCCATGAAAGTCCAGTAACTTTGTAATTTAATCTGCAGTAGTCTGGTAAGACAACTCCATAAATGGCTGTTTAATGGTATCTTCTCAAAGTATGGCACTTCATTAACATACATAGAACAAAGTCCAGAAAAACTTCATGGAACCATTGTCCTGAATCCTGTTCAGGCTACAGAAGATCAGAAAATCAATCAGTCATATTTACTGAGCACTTCTTGTTTACAGGGCACTTTAGCAACCCTTGGGGAGTGTACAATATAACTGAGATGGTAGACACTTTCCCTGACCTCAAGGAGCTTACGTCCCTTCTTTAGGGTAGGACAACCCTGAGAGGTATGCAGATGTGACATGCTACATGACTGCTGTAATAATAAAAATAATAATAATAATGTTGGTATTTGTTAAGCGCTTACTATGTGCTGAGCACTGTTCTAAGCGCTGGGGTAGACATAAGGGAATCAGGTTGTCCCACGTGGGGCTCACAGTCTTAATCCCCATTTTACAGATGAGGGAACTGAGGCACAGAGAAGTTAAGTGACTTGCCCACAGTCACACAGCCGACAAGTGGCAGAGCTGGGATTCGAACTCATGAACCCTGACTCCAAAGCCCGTGCTCTTTCCACTGAGCCACGCTGCTTCTCTATCTCAAAGAAGAGTCAAGGTGAGAACACGCTCAGCTGGGCATTGGAATATTTTGGGGCTGGAGACCTAATAATTCACATTACCGAGGTCTAGAAGGACGGACAGGTAGCTCTATCTTTTGCAACAGTAGGATCTGTTAACCTCAGTGAAGGCCCTGCTAAACAGGTTTTTCGTAATTTAGCTGAAAGGAAATGGCAGACCCTGTTTCATAAATTTCCAAACTGAAAGTTGGCTGTGCAAGAAAAGAGGTCTAAAATGTGGAAAGGTCAAACCGTGTGAGAATCTCTGACTTTTCGAAAGGCCCTCTCCACAGTTCAAATTATATTACTCATTTAGCAACACAGTAACAAAAATGTATCAGTTTCCCACTCTTCTTCTGGCCAGACTCCTATTCTCCTGGCCTCCATTTCCAACTCTGGATGGCTCTCTTTTGATCTCTGCCTAGAGGGGGTTCTAGGGTTGAAGCCTGCCTCTCTCATCCACTCCAGAGCCTCTGTTTCATTGCATTCGTAGTCTTCACTATGACTGACTGGGGTCCTTTTTTCCAATCATTGTTGGCTGGGCAGGACTTCCCTTTAAGAGGAATCTGCAGCAGGCTGATATTTTTAAAAGAGAAAAACTATTACTGATTTAAACAAAAAGTTATTTATGAAAATCCTATTTGATTGCACTCATTTAAGGAATGTGCATCAGTAAAATCTGTGGCCATCTCTCTTCCAATATGAATTGCTATTCCCAGCAATTAATCTGGTCCCTTTGTTTAGTATATAAAAGGACATTTTGTACCATACGAGAGATGTGTGCAAATCAAGTTTTGCAAAAGGCAATCTGACAATTGGAACACATTGTACAAAGGTCAGTTTAAAATTGGGATGGCAAGTTGATTCTTTAATTTACTTGGGATGGGCAACCCAGCCACATTTTACATTCAGCCAATGTCTCACCCCATTTTTCAAACATATTGGGTTTAGAAAACTCTGGAAGGTGTTTTGCCAAGCACTTTCCCCTTTAATTTTTTAAATCATATGTACTTTAAGGGCAATTTAATCTTAAGTGCCTGATGCATCCCAGCTTTGATCATCTAAATATTGATTTTAAAAACTATTTGATGTCTAAGAAGCTTTTAAAATAAGATTTTGGAAGTCTTTTTTTCCTTAAAAAACAGGACACTGTTTGACCAAAGGGGAATGAACTCAAAACATCCAATGGTGCAGGTTTGGTTCGGAACTCCTAACCCAGGAATGCTGAGTGGATTCTAAACTTGGCCTAAAGGGTTACCCATCTCTATAATTTACACTGACAGACTAGAATGGTAATGCAGTTAGGAGGGAGACGCTAAAAGCATCAGTCTAGAAAAGTATAAAAAGGAACTTTAGCAAAGACAGGTACAGCCCTGTCAACATGAAACATTTGAGTCTTTTTTTTTTTAACCTTGGTCATTTTCGAGTTGCTACAAATTAGGGGCACTGTCTTGATACAAAATGGACAAGCCATGATTATTTTTAGTTTCACCCATGTATGCTTGGTGACTCCTGTGGCCCCAGAGTCTTGATTGTATTTCTGTAACTCTCATTTGGTAGACTATTTCCTTCTGCTACTCTGTCTCAGTTTATACACATACACACACGCACGGACACCCCCCCCACACACACACTCACACACTCATTAACTAAAATAGTAATTCCTTGAATTATAAAAATAAAATTAATTGAAAATCAGATTAATTCAGTTAATGCTTCTTCGCTCTTAATCCGTTTGAAGCAATTTTAGAGGAGAAAATACATAGAACTGCCATTGACTGTATGTAGGGTGCAAATCAGGGTTACGAATCCTGTACAGACGTAATATGAGGTCCGAGAAAGGTACGTGCCAGCCCTTAAATCATCTGACTGCTAGAGCAATTTAACCTAATCCGGTTATGGTGAGATTTGTAGAGAACAGGATTGGTTACTAATAAAAGCATCATGAACTCCCATTAAGGGCTATATTCCCACCACCAGTATTAGTGCGTATGTTCTTGGAAGGACACAAGTGAAGCCAAAATTGACCTTTCTCAAACATGAAACTTGAGGTTAGAGCTGAAGAACTCTTTAGTTCACCCTTCCAACCAATTTTTGTACTTTCAGGTGGGAGGGTCTTGGGGAATTTCGAAAGTCTGCATTTCAGGGTAAACCAGTCAAGACATTAGACAAGCAGACAAAGCCACCTGATCACTCAGGGAAAACATCTCCAGGAAAACGTCTTCCTCTAGGGTCCATTTTGATACTGCATACGAAGCTCTGTGCATCAGTCACTCATTTCACAACTCCATTTTGATACCCTACCCCAGGCTTCCCTTAGTAGGCCCCACCCCCCTCTAAAGTTTAGAAAGAGTATCCTAAAGATAGTGGGAGAGCAAGTAAGATTGCTTTTTTTAATCTTCTTGTCTGAAATATTTGAGGAAAATCTAAGCAAAAGTATAACTATATTCACAGCTCTGTAGATTTGAAAAATGGAAGCAAACCCCACCAGTCCGAGGCAATGTCTTGAAAGGTTAGATGACCTACCCATTTCACTAGTCAACTCCATGAGAGATTTGGAAATTAGATCACTCAGACCATCTTTGTATATTTTATTGCATGTATCATTTTTGTCTTCTTCCATCATGCATGATCATAAAAATATTTTAATATACTATTATATGTTCACAAATTTCACAGAATTGCCAATGGAAAAATGATGTGAGAGCCAAGACATTGGTCCCAGTGGCAAATGAACAACAGAACACAGAAAGGGTTTGATAGAATTGAAAAAATAATGAGCAGGAGATGCCTTTTTTCTTCATATACCCCCTTTCAATTTCCCTCCCTCGAGCACCACAGAACCAGTGATTGTGATAAAATAAGCTCAGGCATCTCGGTAGATAATGAAGAACACAAGCACACAACTTCAAAGTCCATTATGGAGAATCTCTCTGTCTGTTGGTTGAAGAATTAGACAAAAAGAACCTAAGCATTGTCCTTAAGAGTTGGATCCCTGGCCCATTCAGCCTGGAATTTGGGCCCAAATAACACTTAGAGGATTAACTTGACTAACAACCGTCTTCCTGATTTGGGATGTGCCTTCTTACATCTCTAACAGCTTTCTCTAACAAACCCAAAGTGCAATTAAATCTTTCTTGAGCCTTTTGACATTCCTAAATTTGTCCTGTCCTTCACTATAAGCCCCCGTCCAAAGATTTTATTTTTTTTCCCAACACTTTTGAGCCTTCGGATTGCTTTGCATTGCGTCTTGTTAGCAAGATGGCAATAGTTCAGATAGTTCACAGCATCACCATCCTCCCTGTTGCCAAAGCCCACAACCTTGATTACTATCTCCCTTTCAGCTCTCACTGTCAGTCGCTTGCTAAATCCTGTCATTTTTTCCTCAATCAATTGTATTTATTGTGTGCTTACTGTGTCCAGAGCCCTGCACTAAGTAAGTACTTGGTAAAGTCCAATACAAGAGAGGTGGTAGACATGTTCCCTGCCCACAATGAGCTTTAAATCTAAAGGGGTAGACAGACATTCAAATAAATGATGGTTATGTATATAAGAGCTGAGGGGCTGAGGTGAATAAAGGATACATGTACAAGTGCTGTTTGAAAAGCAACACGGTTTAGTGGATAGAGTGTGGGCCTGGGAGTCAGGAGGATCTGGGTTCTATTCCTGGCTCTGTCATTTGTCTGCTGAGTGACCTTGGACAAGTAACTTAACTTCTCTGTGACTCAGTGGCCTCAGCTGTAAAATGGAGATTAAGACTGTGAGCTCCATGTGAGACATAGTCTGTGTCCAATTTGATTAGTTTGTATCTACCTCAGCACTTAGTACAGTCCTTGGCACATAGTAAGTGCTAAACGAATGCCATTTGGGAAAAAAAAAGAAAGGTGACCCAAAAGGGAGAGGGAGTAAGAGAAGAGAGAGCTTAGTCAGGGAATACCTCCTGAAAGAGATCCAACTTTAATAAGGCTTTGAATGTTGGAAGAGAGAGTGTTGGTCTGTCAGATATAAAGGGGGAGGGAGCCCCAGGTCAGAAGCAGGTTCTGGGGAGGGATCCGCAGCAAGACACATGTACAGTACAGTGAATGGTTTTGTTTTAGAGGAGTGAAGGAAGTGTCCTGAGTTGTAATGGGAAACCAGGGAGTTAAAATAGGAGGAACGAAGGTGACTGAGTGCTTTAAAGCCAATGGTATGGAGTTTCTGTTTGATGCAAAGGTGGATGGGCAACAACGAGAAGTTCTAGAGGAGTGGGGAAACATGAACTTGTCCATTAAAACATTTCCAGGGTAGCGCAATCTCTTCTTCTCTACCCAAAAGGCCAGGCCTCTATTCTAGGCACTGGTCATACCCAGGCTTTTGACTACTCATTCTGTCTCCATGCCAACTCCCTTCTTCCAGCCATTCCTTACTCTGACCTATTCTACACTCAGTGCTCAGATCTTCTTACTAAGAGGTCATTTGATTCATTCAGCAGTCACATTTATTGAGCTCCTACTGTGTGCAGCACACTGTACTAAGTCCTTGGAAGAGTGCAATGCAACAATAAACGGTAACAATCTCTGCCCATAAGGAGCTCACAGTCTAGAGTGCCAGAGACAGACATCAATACAAATAAATAAAATTACAGATATGGACGTAAGCGCTTTGAGGCTGGGAGAAGAGCAAAGGAATAAATAAAATGACAGGTGTGTATGTCAGTGCTTTAGGGCTGAGAGGGAGAAAGAGCAAAGGAAGCAAGTCAGGACGATGCAGAGGGAGTGGGAGAAGAGGAAAAGCGGGGCTTAGGCTGGGAAGGCCTCTTAGAGGAGATTTGCCTTCAGTAAGGCTTTGAAGTGGGGGAGAGTGGTTGTCCCTAGGATTAGAGGAGGGACTATGTTACGGGCCAGAGGCAGGTCATGGGCTAGGGGTCACCTGCGAGACTGAGAGACAGTGAGATGGTTAGCGCTGGAGCAACAAAGCTTGTGGGCTGGGCTGTAGAAGGAGAGAAGCGAGGTGGTGGAGTGCTTTAAAGCCAATGGAGAGCTTTTGTTGGTCACTGAGGTGGATGGGCACCTCTCGGCTCCTTGAAGACATCCCATAGGTACCCATTTGTATTAAATTGAAACTCTTGATCATTGCTTCTAAGGCATTTTATCATTCTTTCCCTCTTATCTAGCTAATCTTTGATTCTACTTAACCCCTATTTGCACATTCTATTCCTCCCAAATTCAACTACTCACTGTGCCTCATTCCCAACTCTCCCACTGGCAACACTTTATTCACATCCTTCATCCTGTCTGGACTTCCCTTCCTTTCAAATCCACCAAACTATGGCCCTCACCATCTTCAGAATGCTTGTCCAATCTCACTTCCCCCTGAAGGTTTTCCTTATGTATTTTTCTTCTCTCCAGTTCATATTCTCTTTAATGTCACCTCAGCACTCTGCATTAGAAAACTCTCACCCCAGTTTGTATTCACTGATTTATAAACTTTACTATCTGAGCACTTCTTCATCCCCGTCTCCCCCATTAAAGTATGAGGCTCCTTGTGGGCAAGGAGCAGGTTTTATTCCCCTATGGTACTATCCCAACAGTTTAGCATTAGTGCTCTACACACAGTAGGTACTTAATAAATACAGCTGATTGATTGAGTATAAATTATCGACACTGTTTTTGAAATGATTCTGAAAGTAACCAGCCAGGTTAAATAAATTGTCTTCTCATTTAAACTAAATAGAAGAAAGTAGAATTTTATCTTGGATTTGTCTCTACTTTCCCTTCCTGACCGAAATGATGCTCTCAACCATAGTACTCAAGGTGGGATAGGACAGTGGTTTGGATTAACATGGTAACAGTTTGGATGGAGACGAAAGGGTGGATTTTAGTGATGTTTTGAAGGTTAAACCAACAGGATTTAGTGATAGATTGACTATGTGAGTTGAATGAGAGAGAGGAGTCAAGGATGATGCTAAAGCGACGGGCTGGCTTGTGAGATAGGAAGAATGGTGGAATGTCAGGGGAGGATGGGGTTTGGGTAGGAAGATAAGGAGTTCTGTTTTAGACTTATTTCGTTTGAGGTGATGGCAGGACATCCAAGTAGAGATTTCTTGAAGGCAGGAGGAAATGTGAGACAGCAGAGAGAGAGAAAGAGACCTGGCCTGGAGATGTAGATTTGGGAATCATCCAATGAGAGGTGGTAGTTGAAGCCAATGGAGTGAAGGACTTCTTCAAGGGGGTGGGTGAAGCTGTAGAATAGAAGGGGACCCAGAACTGAACCTCGAGGACCACACACAGTTAAAGGGTGGTAGGCAGAGGAGGAGTCAGTGAAAATGAGTGGCTAGAGAGATAGAGAGATAGAGAGATAGGAGAGGACAATGTCAGTGAGGTGGAGGTTGGATAATGTTTCCAGGAGAAGGGGGTGGTCAATAGTGTCAAAGGCAGCTGAGAGATTGAGGAGGATTTGGATGGAGTCGATGCTGTTGGATATGGCAACAAGGAGATCACTGAGAGGGGAATGATTTTCTGATTCTATTAGATCCAAATCAGATGTCTGTCATGGGCAGGTTATGCATGACAGAAGTGGAAGATTTCCTCTCTTTTTCCGCAGCACTAATCCGAAGAAATTGTGGTCCCTGAAGAATTGACCAGACTCGATCAAGGTTTCCACTTATTGTATGTCAGTCTTCTTCTAATCCCTCTTATCCTGCTAGACCCAGGATTCCTGTTGAGAAGTGTTGCTCTTTTCATTATGTGCTCCTCTGAAAAGCTTTGTTAGGTCCTTTTGTAATGTTATACAAATGAAATACTCAATTAATAGTAATAATGTTGGTATTTGTTAAGCACTATGTTGCAAGCACTGTTCTAAGCGCTGGGGTAGATACAGGTTAATTGGGTTGTCCCACGTGGGGCTCACAGTCTCCATCCCCATTTTACAGATGAGGTAAGTGAGGCACAGAGAAGCAAAGTGACTTGCCCAAGGTCACACAGCTGACTGGTGGCAGAACTAGGATTAGAACCCATGACCTCTGTCTCCCAAGCCCGGGCTCTTGCCACTACGCCACGCGGGGGACTTGACAAGAAGAAGCACCATGGCTTAATATGGACCTGGGAGTCAGGGGATGGGTTCTAAACTTGATTTGATCATTTACCTACTATGTGACTTTGGGTAAGTCACTTAGCTTCTCTGTACCTCAGTTTCCTCATTTATAAAAATGACTGTTCTTTTTCCTACAGAGAATGCCTGTCCTAGGTGGTTCAGGGACTGTTCCCAAACTGATGATCTTGCAACTGTTCCAGTGCTTACTACAGCATTGTAAGTACTTAATTATTATTGTTTTTATTACCATTATTTTTGTTATTATTGATCACTTGCCTCTTAAAACAGAGGATTGTTGACTGATTTTGAGTACCTTCCTTCTCCACGTAGGATTTTCCTCTCTTGGACCAACAGTGTAGAATAGTTGTTTAGTCTACATCTCCCCAGAAAAAGAGATGTTTAAGGGGAAGAGAGAAAACATGTATTTTTCAGGCTTAAAATAGTTGAATGGCTTTTATTCACTTCAAACCGTATCTCTAAAAGCAGCATTTGGTAACATCTGAAATCCAAAGCCTTTCCTAAGCACCAACATGTTACTCCCATCCTAACGGGTGTCCCCTTGCAAAACATTCCACCTGTTAATGAATATTTTAGTTTGGCCAAATGATTATGGAATCTACATTGCAGGGGCAAGTAGGAAAAAGATATTATTAGTGCGGAGCTCTATATTACAGAAGTCTCAGACATATATCTACCTTGCCAGATTTTCTCACGCAAAATACCATCTGGACTCAAAACGATAAATTCCATACCTAGGCAAACACATTACCCAGATACTAAATAGGTCATTTGATTAGGTCTTGCTCAAACAGGCAATAATGCATAGGCCCTGGCTAACCTGAAGTCTGCCAAGCAATATTAACCCTTGGGGAGCTCTCTTTTTGGGTCTGATCTTTTGATCTCATATTAAATCCAGGGCTTAGCACAACTCTTAGAACAGTTCTTTGCACATACTAAGCGCTTAAGAAATACCATCATCATCACATAGTAAATGACTAATAAATCCCATCATTATTACTGTGAATGTTAAGCATTTCCTGTTTTAGACTATTTCCTTCTTTGTCCTCCCTAAAAGTGTTTCTCTCTCTTCCCCAGTCAGTACTTCTCATATAAGTTCCACTGAATGAACATCAGTGGTTCAGAGAGATGGTGACAAATGAAGTTATTAGTGTGAGAAACAACCACATTGACTCTTTGACTCTTAGTGCCTGATTTGGAGTTGAGAAAGATAAGCAACTGGAATCCAGATAGGAGGGAAAGGAAACCAAGACAGCACTCTCCCCATCGCAACCTCTATAAAGGGAAAAGGCAAGCTACCACATTTCCGACCAGTGTGTGTAATTTCAACCACCCCTGAGGAGATTTTAAATCAGAGTGGCCCTTAGGATTCCCAGGAGGTCCCTTAGAGAAATCCCTGCCGGTGGAGAGGTGAAACCTTGAAAGCCACCTGTGGCTGACAACAGCTGCATTCAACCCCTAGAAGATTTATACCCTAACTGACAGCCTCCCAGCTGGCCTAGTGTGGAGAAAGGTAATCAAGTAGCCAGACCTCAAGAAGCAGGGCTGAGGCAGCTGGCAACCAAAGAGGTGACATGCGGGCAATAGAGGCAAGCCTGAACCATGCTGTAGCTGTCAATATGGGCACGGTCAACCACCGGTAGGTAAAACTGTGAATGCTATGGGATTATTGTATTTCAAATGTAAAATGTAATTGCTATCCCAGAAGTGAGTCACTGTCTCATCTAGAGGTCAATGGTTGATCTTAAAAGCTTGTTCTGATTTTTCATATCAATCAGTCATGGTATTTATTGAGCTCTTACTGTGTGCAGAGTAAGAACTTGAGAGATTACTATACAGTGGAGTGGGTAGATGTGTTCCTTGCCCACAATGAGCTTATAGTTCAGAGGGAGAGGCAGATGTTAATAGAAATAATTTACAGGTCTGTATGTAAGTGCTGTGGGGATGAATTTGGGGTGAATACCAAATTTCCAAGAGATACTGATCACATATAGCCATACCCTATTGTAAAGCTCTTCTTTTTTTATTGTTTAGTGCTGGCTAAATTTCAAGTCTTATTTTATTATAAAGCTCTTCCCTTTGCACTCCATTACTGGCTAAATTTTAATGGCAACATTTCTTGTAACATTCCCTCACTTGGAAGTAAAACTACAATATCTTTTGGTTTGAAAAAGTCTCTTCTTCTCCTCTTTCACCTCTGAAGTATTTTGACTGACTTGAATGGAGTGATTAAACCTATTTCAACAGATTATTTCATTATAACCATTTTTTAATGTATTTTATGACATCTCTGATATCTTAAGAAGCATGGCCTAGTGAATAGAATATGGGTCTGGGAGTCAGAAGTCATGGATTTTAATCCCGGCTCTGCCCCTTGTGTGCTGTGTGACCTTGGACAAGTCCCTTCACTTCTCTGGGCCTCGGTTCCCTCATCTGTAAAATGGGGATTAAGCCTGTGAGCCCTGTTTGGGACAGGGACTGTGTCCAACCCAATTATCTGGTATCTATCTCAGTGTTTAGAACAGTGCCTGGCACATAGTAAGCACTTAACAAATACCGTAATCATTGTTGTTATTATTCTGGGTAGCTCATGAAAGAGAATATGTCAAAAAAATTATTTGCACATTCTCAAAAATACCCACTTCAAAGTATTGTGGTACATATTTAAGCACTGTGACCTAGTAAAAAGATCCTGGTCTGGGAGTTACAGGATCTAGATTTTAAACCCAGCTCCACCTATTCCTGCTGTGCAAAATGGGGTGACAATTTCTTTTTGCCTAAATTTTCTCATCTGTAAAATGGAGCCCCTGTCCACCCTGCTACTTAGAATGAGCTCCTGAAGGATAAGAACTATGTCCGACCTGAGCAACTTATATCTACCCCCACACTTAGCTCAGTGCTTGATACATAGTAAGTATTTTAAAATTAATATTATTTTATATTATTATTTTTATCCCTTCCCTCCTTCTACCAAACCATTCCTGGCATACTCTGATCCCTGTGCCAAGCCGGGGATAAAATCTGCTCCCATGTGCTCTTGGACTTGGAACGCTTATGTTTTGTTTTAATGGTTCATCACTCCTGTTGCAACTATCTCAAATCCCTTCTCCCCACTAATTCTTTGATCGTGAGTCCCCGTGGGACAGTGTTTGTGTATACTTCCCACTTGTGTTTTCTTTCCTAAAGCTTAGTTCAGTGGTCTGCATACAATGAGTGCTAAATAAATACTATCATTGCTATTTTCATCATACATCTTCTAGTTCTCCTAGAAAACAGGAATTGTGCTTCTACTGTGTTAAGGAGACCTCGTGCTGTCATGTTCAGCCCCGTCTGATGTTGCACAAACGCGTATAACCGTTTCTTCTGCTACCACATGACTCCGTGTCCAAACAAGGTCCACATTGTCAGAAAAGTCTTCTTTAGTCCCATTGCTGTGGTAATGTGTTCAAATCAGGAAGCGTAAGCATATGTCCTGGCAGAACTGATGTTATATTCTTGATGTTTTTGGGGACTAATATTTCATATTTGGTTAACTTTTTGTATCTTGGGAATGTGATGAATTTTATCTTATTTTCCTTTGGAAACTATATTTTATTGAGTTCTCTTTCACTTAAGACTGCGTATTCAGAGAACCAATTAAGAGCATTAACTAGAGCATAGCAGTAGTGTTTTTTGTCCTTATCCTGGAAAATGTGTCTCATTGTATGTTATTCAGTGCTTCAATTGTTTTATAGGTCACAAGCACTCAGAGGGCAGAGGCTATGTTTGGGGGACTAAACTTGCTTAGTATGTTTAATTCAAACACAGGCACTTGTGTAAATAAATTGGTGTTTTCATAAAACTATATTACCGGTATTGAGGGCTGGATGGCACACAAATATCTCAAAATAGAAGGTTGACATCATACATTGAATGTTACAACTCAAACTGATACCTTTTTTAAAAATTTGATATTCACTTCCAATTATCTCTATCAGTATAACATCTAGCTAGCTCTCGATCTATTTAGAGACAAAGTTTGGCCTTGCATTTCAAGATGATACTGTGGGTTTGGAGATTTCAACCTAGTTTTTAACCAAGAAAATCCTTGTTGGGCATCAAACCATTCCATGGCTCCAAGTTTCACCCCAAAGATTCCTTATTCCACCAGACGAAATGAAGCCAAACCTCAGGCTACGAGGTATAGCCGCCGGCTGCGGAAGCTGGTAGGGAACCGTTATAAAGTCAATGGTTCTTTTATGAGAGATATTTGAAGAAGAAGGTGATACAGAGAGAAAAACAAAAAGGGCAGCAGGAGCCAGGTGTAGAAAAATCTACAACCAGTAAGGTGATCTTTCAAAACACATAATGAGTAAAATATTGCCGATATCACACCAGTCTTACCACTCACATGCGCTGATAGGGATCTCAGCAGTAGTGTCATCTTTAAGTCTGATATACATATACAATGAGATGGTTGAAACAAAAAATTAGATTCACGTGATTTTTCACAAATATTGGCTATGTAAATAAGTCTCATAAAATGGTTTTAGTGAAGGCACAAGGCTTTGAATCATTTTTCCAAAAAATACATTTTTTTCCTTTTCAGCTCCTTTATGTGTTTCTTAATGTATGAGTTTAAAATGCTGTTAATATTGTGTCTTAGTATGGCCTTCAAATCACATTAGCTTGGCTGTTGCTAGGTTCTTGGAAGAAATCGTCACATTAAGCTTGCAGTGATCTCAGCTGTGAATGTGTTTCCTGCTGTTAACTCATGTGGAATGTTCTCGGCTTAGAGTCAAACATACTCTAATTGTGTTATCTCCAGTAAAATGCCCATTGTCCTGGCTATTATGGTCCCAGTATCTAGCTCTCTTTGAGCATCACGAACTCAAATGACAGAAAATACTCAAATAACTTTAGTATAATTGTAATTCAGCTGATAGTAAAGTTTGAAATCTGAGTTGTTATTGAAGAAGTTGAAAATAGAGTTATTTTTCAATAATTCTGGCCATGGAAAACTGTCCTGAAGAAATTTTTACAAATTACCCTTCTTCACTTCCTGTCAGATTGCAAGCTCCTAGAGTGGTCAGTCATATCACGCTGAGAAACAGTATAGCTCAGCGACAAGAGCACGGGCTTGGGAGTCGGGGGTTGTGGGCTCTAATCACGGCTCCACCACTTGTCTGCTGTGTGACCTTGGGCAACTCACTTCACTTCTCTGAGCCTCAGTGACCTCATCTGTAAAATGGGGATTAAGGCTGTGAGCCCCACGTGGGACAACCTGATTACCTCATGTTCCCCCCAGCGCTTAGAATAGTGCTTGACACATAGTAAGCACTTAACAAATACCATCATTATTATTATATCTACCCACTCTATTGCTGCACTGTACTCTCCCAGTAGTCAGTACAGTGTTCTGCACCTAGTGATCAGTAAAATCTACAGATTGCTTCATAGGTCTTATGGATGTTGTCAACACAGTCTGGCTATTGACATATGGCTAATTTATAGATCGCAGCTCTGATTTGGGAAGCTTTAGAGAAAATGAGGCAAGTAAGGAAAGGAAGCAATCAATCAATTTATTGAGTGCTTACTATGTGCAGAACACTGTACTAAGCTCTTGGGAGAGTACAGTGCAGCAGAATTAGCAGACATTTTGCCTGACCATAATGAGCTGAAAACAAGGTTGCGGACTTACAAGTATCTTTGAAGAGGTCTAACCAGAAGTTCTTCTGGACTGTAAACTAATTGATAGTGAACGTACCTACCACCTCTGTTATACTGCACTTTCCCAAATACTTAGTATAGTGCTTTGCACACAGTAAATGCTCAATAAATTCAACTGATTACATAGAAGGTAGTCACCATGCATTAGGCCTCTTTTCTATTCCTTAAGATCAACCAAATTGCATATTTAACTCTTTAGGGACCCTCGATCTATAGGGCTTAGAAACGGTATAGTGTGTGAAAACAAATTTATTTTTTCAGCCTTAAGAATCCTTATCATTGTCTCAGTCCCTTGGTGTTTTATAGACTGAGATTTGCTGCTGTAGACTCTCAACTGAAAAACATGACCTACTCAGTTCTATGTTGTTTGTTAAGAAATGTTTTAGAAGTTCTAGCCCCTCAAAGCCTGCTCTGTTAATGAAAGGTGTCATGTTTAATAAAAATAATAATAATAATGTTGGTATTTGTTAAGTGCTTACTATATGCAGAGCACTGTTCTAAGCGCTCAGGGAGATACAGGGTAATCAGGTTATCCTACATGAGGCTCACAGTCTTAATCCCCATTTTACAGATGAGGTAACTGAGGCACAGAGAAGTGAAGTGACTTGCCCACAGTCACACAGCTGACAAGTGGCTGAGCTGGGAATTGAACCCATGACCTCTGACTCCCAAGCCCATGCTCTTTCCACTGAGCCACGCTACTTAACTGGGCAAGGATTGTCTCTATCTGGGGCCAAATTGTACATTCCAAGCGCTTAGTAGAGTGCTCCTGCACTAAGCACTCAAATACTATTGAGTGAACAGAGGCAGCTTAAGGTTACCACAGGCCACGTTCTAGTCATTGAAATCCCTTTCTCTGACCACATCTCCTCATTTGCCTTCTCTCCCATATATTCAATCATCACAAAGCATTCCTAACCCCCAACAGAGGCCTCTGATCTCCTGCTGCTTTCCACCTCTCCCAGACCATCTTGCTCCATCTGGTCATTGCCGTAACGCTTTCCTCTCCTCCGAACTCAACTAGCTCACAATACTGTCCCTACATCATTGTCATACCACCAATCCACAGCCCTGGATTACCTCTCCAGTACACTTCATTCACTTGGATTCTCACATTGAGGACCTGCCACTGCCCGATATCGGGACATCAGGCCAAATTTGCCATCTACTTCATAGACAAAACTGAAACCTTCAGGCATCAATTCCTCCAACTCAGGCATCGACTTCCCTTATTTCCCCAAACCATGTCCCCTCCAACCCCCAATCCATTCTGATATAATTTCCCAGATATCCCCTAAGGACTCTCCTGTCTCCCTTCAAAATCTGTCTCCTCCATCTGTCCTTTAGACCTCATCTTTCATAACTTCTTCCCTCACTATCTTTAGCTGCTTATTCTCTAATTGCTCCTTTCCCTCTGCTTTCAAACACACATTCCTGAATCTCCTATCCAAAAAAACCCCTCCCTCAACCCCATTGCCCCTTCCAGCTATCGCCCCATCTCTCTCCTATCATAGTTATTCGAACTCCTTGAATTAGTTGTTTTCTCCTGCTGCTTCCACTTGCTTTCTTCCAACTCTCTGCAATCTGGCTTCTGTCCCCTCTGCTCCAGGGAAACTGCCCTCTCCAGAGACCCCAGTGATCTCCCGTCCTTGCCAAAATCCAGTGAGCTATATTATGCTCCATCATAATTCTTCTTCACTTCTCAGCTGTCTTTGGTACTGTGCATCACCCCTTTCTCTAGGAAACACTTTAAAACTTTGATTTCAGTGGAACTGTCCTCTCCTGGTTCTCCTCTTTCCTCTCTGGCCACTCCTCAGTCTATTTCGCAGTCTCCTCCTTTACTTTCCACTCCTTAACAGTAAGGATCCTTCAAGACTCAGTTCTGCATCTCCTACTTTTCACTTGCATTCACTCCCTTGGGGAATTTCATCTGCTTCCATGGTTTCCACTTCTATTGCTACTCTGATGATTCCCAAATCCACCTCTCCAGGCCCAGGAAGCCTTCCCTGACTAAGCTCTCATCTCCCCCATCCCATTTTCCTTTTCTGCCTCCCTGATGCACCTCCCATCCACTAAGCACTTAGGTTCTTAACCTCTCTGGCAGCACTGATGTATATAACCTCATCCTAAAATGTTGCTTACCTTATCTGTAATTTACTTTAATGCCTGTCTTCCCCTTTAGATTTTAAGTTTCTTGAAGGAAAAGGTGATGTCTACCAACTCTATTCTCTCCCAAGAGCAAAGTAAAGGTGCTCTGCAAAAAGAAAGTGCTCAATAATTGCCATTCACTGATTGATTGAGACATGATTTCAGAAGCCCTTTAAAGATGGGGAGAGCAGTGGTCTTCTAGTTGAGAAATGGGAGGAAGTTCCAGGCAGGGGAGAGGGTGTGAACAAAAGGCTTATAATAGAATAAACAGGAGTGGCACACAGTGAATAAATAGGCTTGAGAGGAATAAGGTACAAGCTGGGGTGTAATGAGAGAAGAAAGTAGGGGGGAGAGAGTTTGGGCAGTCTCCAACTTTAGAGATCTTTCATGAAAGAACAGACAACCACATCCCTAAAGGAGGCTGGCTGGTGGATGGTCTCTCGATCAACCAATCCATGATAATAATTCATCATTAATATGTACAGAATATCAATCAATGCTATTTGCTGAAAGACTACTGGGTGCAGAACACTGTTCTAAGTGCTGGAGAGAAAACATTAGTTAGAAGATATGACCTAATTAGAAGAGAGAAACGGTTACATGGGTGAGTGAGTGCTAAAAAGTATGCTTGTAAGACAATTTGTACCAAAATTCTAAGAGTGGGTGTGAGTCCATGAGTTTGCAGTTGGCCCAGAAATGCTGAGGGGTTAGTTGGTGTGGATATGACCCAGGGAGAAGGAATATTATTTGGGGATGATCTCCTGAAGGAGATGCAATTTCAAATGGGCTTTGAAGATGAGGTCTGGCACATCTGAGTTCCAGGCTTGAGCTCAAGTTTGGAAATATAATGGTATTTTTGAGTATTTACTAGGTGCCAAGCACTATCCTAAGCGTTAGAGTAGATATAGGATCACTGGCTGGTCACAGTCCCTGTCCCACATGATGGTAGGAGAGATGAGAATGAAGTACATTGGGTGCCTCAACAAGTTATTTGCTCCTATAAGAGCCAAACTATTACCGATTTACTGATGTGTTATCAATAATCTGCAAGTCAACCTTAAACAGGGTCAGGTTTGGGGGCCTCTCTGGCTTTCTCCAATACCTGCCACATTTAGATAGGTTGCTTGTTCTCCAAATTCATTACATAACACAGAGCAAAGAAGCCATGCCAGACAGCTGTTGGGCTGATGATAGGAAGGAAAGAAATCAAATTTAAAAGCAGATTTTCGTTGTGGTTTTTTGATCAAGACCGTGATCTTTCTTATAATCTTTTTTTATTCTTGTTTCTACTATTTACTAGGCAACCCAGATAAAAGTTCCTTGTAAATAAGATGAGAACAGATGTTCCTAAGGGCTCATGGATTCCTGAAGTTTGCACAAGTTGAACGATTTTCATGGGGCGTCGATAGACCAAAGTCACTAACCCAGATCAATCAAATGGCTCCACTTTCCTATTGAGGAGACTGAATTCTTATTTCTAATCAATAACTTTCATTTGAAAAGCTCCACAAGAGGAAAGTTAAAAATGCCACTCAGTGCTCAAATTCCACAGTCTCAATTCCTTGAATTTATGTAATCCATAGTGTGAGAGAGGGCCTAGATACGGTGTGCTCCTGAAGGAAGAACGCATTAATTCCCCTCATGGAAGTCACACAATTCATTATTAAATTGCAGGTAGTGAGGAAAAAAATCTAAATGACAAAATGAGGTTCATTAATGTAAGTATCTGTGCTCAATATTAATATCAAGAAGCATACTAGTCAGGAACCAATATTAGTATCAAGAAGCATATTCAAGAGAATCATAATAATTATGGTGTTAACTGCTTACTATGTGCCTGGCACTGTTCTAAGTGCTGGGGAGAACACACTGCAAGAGCTAAAAGTCTGTTTCTGCAGATACCATTTTGATATACTCCTGTTTAGGCAGTCCACATTTAGATGGCCTCTTCCCTGCAGATACAGATGACTCCAGATGACTTCACGTTCAGGGAGACCACAATCCAGCCTCCTGTCTCCACAGATAGTGCTGTTGAGTTCCACGTCTTGGGAATGGAGCCCATTTAGAAAGCTAATAGGGAGAATAATTGGGAAAGTCCCCCTGAAAATGCTCTTGGTGGGGGCAAACTTGTCTTACGCCCTGCAAAAGGGCATTTATGACATCAGTATGTCACACTGCTTACCTAATGCTTGGCACATAGTAAGCACTGAACAAATACCATAATTAGTCTTATTATCACATGTTCTTCCATGTCTGATATTTCATAGTGTCACGAGGCACCCTATTCATGTTACATACCTAGCAGTGCCTGTATTGACAGAAAAGGAAAAAAACAAAGACCTACTTACTCCTAATCCCAACTCTGGGCTTCTATCAGTGATGTCATCACATTCCCCTGACTGACAGAAATCTTCTGAAGCAGCAATAATGGTCAGCACTGCAGAACAAGAGCCAATCAAGAGACGTAGTCCAAAATCTTTGTCTGCTGAACCCTTCCCGAGATTTTATGCCCTGTAAAAGTGTCCACTGGGGAGGATACAAGGTGATCAGGTTGTCCCACGTGGAGCTCACAGTCTTAATCCCCATTTTACAAATGAGGAAACTGAGACACGGAGAAGTTAAGTGACTTGCCCAAGGTCACACAGCATTCATTCAATCGTATTTACTGAGTGCTTACTGTGTGCAGAGCACTGCACTAAGCACTTGGAAAGTACAATTAGGCAACAGATAGAGACAATCCCTATAGTGGCAGAGGAGGGATTAGAACCCATGTCCTCTGACTCCCAAGCCTGTGCTCTCGTAACTAGGTCATGCTGTTTCTAGCTATATCCATGATATTTTCTTTGTTCACGTGGTGTGCATTTTCAAGGAGGTAGAGCCTCCCAGTGGGTGAGCTATTCCCAGGGAATAGGCTGGGTACTTTTAGAAGGAATTGCTTTTTCTGGCCTTTAGAATTCCTTTCTTGCATCAAAGAAGTCATTAACTATAATAACCTAATGAACCTGGAGTTGTATTTTATAGGACAGAAGAGAAGGAACTTGGCAAATAAAAGGAGGGAGATAGCTCCAGTCAGATGAAAAAGAGGAACTTAGATGAATGTTTGAAAGTCCCAAAACATTTAAAGCAGATTTTCAGAGGACAGAGGCAACACAATTATGAAAAGGAGTCCAGTTTGGGGAATTAATGATCTGTGTTCTAGTCCAAATTCTACAATTAATTCATGAATAACTACCCATATCACATAAATTCAATGGAGACAAATCCCTAAATACAGAATGGGGATGATAATATCTACCCCCTAACTACTTTGATGTTTGAGTAATCACGAGATAATTTCATTAAAATGTTTTGAAATCTCTTGACGAAAGGCACTTCTAATGTTCTAAATTAATGGCAGGCAGTGACTTCTAAAACTCAAGTCACCTGCCTTCCAGTGCAATTGGCTATTCACTAAGCTGTTCTCATTTTTCCTAGGGTAGGAAATATATCCATCCTCCAGGAAACTCTTCATCTGCCCAAGGGTAGATTTAATTCTTCCTTCCACTCTGTACAGCCTCAAACCATGAAGAGAGAACTCCAGGAGCCAGACCAGCCTGGTGTATGTCAGAAGGGATAGAGGTTGTCCTCTCTGAGCAATAATTTTAGGGAAAATAGGGATCCAAGAGGTCCATGGTTTCAGATAGCCATCTTGAGGTACAGGAAACATTGTTCTCCCCCTCCTATTTCACAGGGCAGCCACCCAGAGTGACCAGGTAAAGATGTGATTACATTGGGTGGAAGTCTGTTTGAACCCACAAACCCAAAATGTTTCTCCAGGGGGATGCGGCATCCAGCACACCTGAGGCAGAGCCACTGGGTCCCCTCCCAACACCCTCTTCACACAGGCACCAGTACTATTACTAATACTAATACTAATAATTGTGGTATTAAGTGCTTACTCTGTGCCAGGCACTGTATTAAGCACTGGGGTGGGTACAAGCCAAGAAGGTTGGACCCAGTCCCTGACCCACGGGGGGCTCACAGTCTCATTCCCCATTTTATAGATGAGGTAACTGAGGCCCAGATAAGTGCAGTGACTTGTCCAAGGTCACACAGCAGACTAGTGGCCAAGCTGAGATTAGAACCCATCACCTTGTGACTCCCAGGTCCAGTGACTTTATCCACTATGCCGTGCTATACTGACCCTCCCCCATCCCCTGAGTCTTCCCTGCCTCTATCTCCCGACAACATGACTCGGTTGCTACTTCACCTCCTTGATGTAATTAACCATGATTTTTCTGAAAGTACATTTTTAATTTCAATCAGATAGAAGTGAAATTAGAGACAAAGGGAGGTACTGCAAAGGAGAGAGGTACATGATAGGTTTGTCGCTTGCTAATGATTCCCATGACAAATGAAAGGCTTCAATGAAATCTTTGCTGTTCAGAGTCTTCAGATCGGAACACTGATTTACAATCTGCCCCTCCGGCCCACTCCACTGGTTGGTTTCCCTGATAAGCTTTGATTGGTGGGAAATCTCCTTGTTGAATTTCCCCCGAGGGCTGGCTCCTGGAGAGCTGGGTAAAGTAGGCAGTCAGAACCAACTTTATTTTGCTTCTCATGGCAGAAGGTACACTGGTTCCCATGTCTGCTGACTGCCAACCCCCATGCCCTTTTTGTAGCAAAAGCAAAAATTAAGGGACAAAGGATATCAGAAACTGCAGGAAGCAGAGTCGGAGGGGGGTAGTTTGGGATCTGATCCCTGGAGTTAGAGTGAAAGAAGAGAGAGCACTTGGTGGAATTTCAATGACTTTTGAAATCCAGTAACGAACTGCAAACAAGTGGGAGGAAAGCAAGTATTCTTCAGTTCCTGCTCAAGGACAGGAGCTTGTTGATAGTCACAGGTGACCAGAAGGTTAGTTTAGCCCAAGTCATGAATCCCCATGAAAAACCAGCAGCTTTCTTCCTTGCTAGGAGCGAGACAGGGTTAAGCAAGGAGTTCAGCTTCAGGAAAATAAAGGGTAAATCAAAGGTAAATAAAGGTGTCTTACCCAGAGAGTTTACCTGGCAATTGATTCTCTGTTCATCTATGAATCCCTACCAAAAAAAACAACCCCAAAACCCAAAACAGGCAGGATCCTGATTCACCCTGCTTCTTACCCCTAGACCACTCTTTCTTCCCTTGAAATGCCCAAATTGGGTGGTATTGACTGACTTGAGGAAGGGAATAACTGCTTTATGAAGTTGCCTCTCAAACAATTAATTTTGAGGAATTTGCCAAATCTGAAGACCTCTGTCCACAGATTTGGATTAGCTTTACAGTACCCAAAGGAGCAAAAAGGAAGCCCAAGTTAATACATAAAGAGAGATTTTTTTTGCTCAGACACATAAAGTATGTCAAGTGTTAAAGATGTGGAATAGATCAGTTTAGGAACAGGCAGTATTATTGATCAACACATCTATCAACAGAGAACAATGTAATTAGTGTAAGGTGCTAAAGTAGTGACTGAAACATATGCAAGTTCCTCCCAAATAAAATTGTTGTAAAATAGAGAGCCTGACTGACTTTGGGGCAGCAATTTCCAGCCAGGCCTGAACTCAGCCAATCTTCACCTACTGCCAGAACCAAGGGGTCACAGGGAAATTTGGAGCCTGGCCGTAGGTATCAATCAGTGGTATTTATTGGATGCCTATTGTGTGCAGAGCACTGTTCTAAGCAGTTGGGAAAGTATGGTATACTAGAGCTGGCATTTGGGCTCCCTGTCCAAAAGAAGTTCACAGTTTACAGTAAATTACATCATTGCAACCAGGTGAGGGTTTTTAGTATAGTGGATTGCACTAAGGTTGCTCTCGATAAATGCTATTTAGCGTGGCTTAGTGGAAAGAGCCCGGCTTTGGAGCAGAGTTCATAGGTTCGAATCCCGGCTCTGCCACTTCTCAGCTACGTTTGACTGTGGACAAGTCACTTAACTTCTCTGTGCCTCTGTTATCTATCTGTAAAATAGGGATTAACTGTGAGCCTCATGTGGGACAACCTGATTACCCTGTATCTACCCCAGTGCTTAGAACAGTGCTCTGCACATAATAAGTGCTTAACAAATACCAACGTTATTATTATTAACTATTGTTTTGATTTTGCCAAACAAATTCTCTAAGTACACTGTTTGTCCTGATTTCCTTGTCTATATACCTTTTAACATTTTTGAAGGCATCTGAAAAATTGAGAAGCAGATGAAAACTAGGGATGGTTTGAGCCCTGCATAATCATGGCTTTCAAGTTTTGTCCCGCAGCTAGAATCCAAATAAAATGATCAGGACATTTTAGAAAGCTCTGGGCTCAGACACTATTGTGATTCTTTGATGAGCGAGTGTGAAGATTCACATAAAACATCCAGTCTTCTGCAGCATGATTAGAAGCCTGGCAGCACAAGGATTTAAAAATCCAAATTAGTAAAGAAGGTTCTTCTGAAACCAAGATGCAAACCCTCAGCTGTCATCTTTCTCATCGAATGTACATTCGATGTACAATCTGCTGATTATTTGCATCATTTTTCACAGAAACACTGTTTGACATGAGAGTACCTGTCACCATCTGGAGAAAATGGTCCTTAAAATAATAATTCTATCCAGTTAATTAGTGCAGTCCATTCATTGATATTTATTGAGCCCTTACGCTGTGCACAGCACTATACTATGCACTAGGGAGAGTACAATATAACGACAGACACATTCCTTCTCACAATGAGCTCACAGCCTAGACAGGAGACATTAACATAAATAAAAAGATAAATTACCAATATATATAGCTATATAAACATATATAATGAAATAAAAGTGAGCCTTTGCCGTGGGATTGGCCTTCTTCAGTATACATGGCCATGCTGGGAGATGGAATAAGAAACTTGGAGGCGGCTGTTAGAATACCCTTCCACACTTCCAGGAAGCTCTTACAACTGAATTAAACAAGCACAAATATTCAGAAACTAAACAAATGGTTTAGTGGGGCAACAAACAAAAACTTGGGAATTAAACATGAAATGAGTCAGAATAGACACAGGAATGAAAGGAAACCAAATATTCATCTCTTTTAGTCTTGTAAAATTTGGAAAAGCATAAAAAAAAGAAAATGGAATATCTGTGATTTAATGGAAATGAAAGGTTAATAAGGATAGAGGTAGAGAACGATGCAGAAAGAAGAAAAACAGAAAAAAGAAAAACAGAAAACACAAAAACCATAAAGGAATTTGAATTTAGTGGTGCTGGAATGAAGTGGATATGGATTTTTATAACAAACATTATTTTGTGTTATGAAATATAAAAAAGTAAGTTCTTTTAAACTTTGAACTTCTTTTGGACAGGGAGCATATGGATTTTATAACAAAATATCTGACTTCTATAATCAAAATTATGTAAAAGATTCCTGCCTCTTTTGACAGTATTCAATTTTAGTCTCATTCTCAATTTTTGCTCACTTTTTACCAAGGGCTTTGGCCACTATAAATTTGTGATTTAGGAGAGCTTGATCAAATCTAAATCTTTGGATGTTTGGTTTGTTTACTCCTGGCAAAGCAGTACTTATTTATAATATAATAGCCTTTAAAATAAGCTTATGAAAAAGCTGAAAATACTTATTTCTCCTAAAATTATAAGATCATTTAAGTATAAATAAATAAAAACATGTGAATTACATTTCCTTTCCTGCAACTCTTTTCCTCTTTTTAACATATGTAGGGTCTTATGGAAAACCAAGAGACTTGAAAATTATATTTGGAGACTGTTAAGCTGCAGCATGGCTCAGTGGAAAGAGCCCGGATTTGGGAGTCAGAGGTCATGGGTTCGAATCCCAGGTCTGCAACTTGTCAGGGGTGTGACTGTGGGCAAGTCACTTAACTTCTCCTGTCTGGCCTGTCAGATATAAAGGTGGATGGAGTTCCAGGCTAGAAGGAGGAGGTGGGTAAATGGTATGCAGCAAGACAGATAAGATGCAGTGAATAGGTTGGCATTTGAGGAATGAAGACTGCAGATTGGGTTGTACTGAGAGATTAGCAGTGTAAAGATGGAAAAGCCTTACACCTGTGTTAAGGAGTGTTTGTTGCAGGGGTGGATGGGCAGCCCTGGAGGTTTTTGAGGACTGGGGAGACATGAGCTGAAGGCTGTTTTAGAAACACGAACCAGGTAGCAGAGTGAATTGTTTGAATAGTTGGTGGGACATCTAACTAGAGTTGTCCTGAAAGCAGGAAGAAAGTTGACAAAGACTAAATCCATCAATAAAAAGGAATTAATTTTTTTTTTCAATGATTAAATAGCAAGGGAAACCAATGCATTACAGTTGAGTTCCCAGGTAGGCTAAAATCACTATTAAAAACAGACAGGAGTATTTATGTTAATCTTTTATCAAAACCCACTATCATTTTGAATTTGAGTGCCTTTTTCAACAAACTATATAAGGAACCTGACCACAGAATAACAAAAGGTTCTTACCCCTCAGTATGTCACTGGAGTGTGGAAAGAATACTGGTTAGCTCATCTAAATAAAATATGGCCTGTCATAAAGCTTTATTTGCGTAATGGTGATGGAATGTTATTGCCAAGTAGGGTTCATGGAAAGTGGTTTGTTTGTTTTTTCATGTGAGTAGGATGATCCTTTTGCATGTTCTTAATACAGTGGGCCTAAGAAATTATTTTTCCCTAATCCCTACTCCTGGAAAAAGTGTAGAGAAGCAGAGAGGCCTAGTGGCAAGAGCACGAGCTAGGGAGTCAGAGGTCATGGGTTCTACGCTCCGCTCCTCTGCTGCCCACCTCGTCACCGTCCCTCGGTCTCGCCTATCCCGCCGTCGACCCCTGGGTCACGTCCTCCCGCGGTCCTGGAACGCCCTCCCTCCTCACCTCCGCCAAACTGATTCTCTTTCCCTCTTCAAAACCCTACTTAAAACTCACCTCCTCCAAGAGGTGAGACTGAGCTCCTCTTCTCCCCCTACTCCCTCTGCCATCCCCCCTTTACCTCTCCGCAGCTAAACCCTCTTTTTCCCCTTTTCCCTCTGCTCCTCCACCTCTCCCTTCCCATCCCCACAGCACTGTACTCGTCCGCTCAACTGTATATATTTTCATTACCCTATTTATTTTGTTAATGAATTGTACATCGCCTTGATTCTATTTAGTTGCCATTGTTTTTACGAGATGTTCTTCCCCTTGACTCTATTTATTGCCATTGTTCTTGTCTGTCCGTCTCCCCCGATTAGACTGTAAGCCCGTCAGACGGCAGGGACTGTCTCTATCTGTTGCCGACTTGTTCATCCCAAGCGCTTAGTACAGTGCTCTGCACATAGTAAGTGCTCAATAAATACTATTGAATGAATGAATGAATAATCCTGGCTCCGTCACTTGTCTGCTGTGTGACCTTGGGCAAGACGCAAGACACTTAACTTCTCCATGCCTAAGTTGCCTCGTGTAAAAATGGGGATTAAAACTGTGAGCCCCACAAGGGACAACTTGGTGACCTTGTATCTACCCCAATGCTTAGTATAGTGCTTGGCACATAGTAAGCGCTTAAATACTATTATCATTTTTATCATCATCAATGTCATATTTACTGAATGATACTTTAAAATAGTATGAGAAAGCTCAGTTGAATCAGTCTTTTTTCAAAGACAGACGATGGTCAGAAAACCTGAAGTGATCGTCCCATTATAATGGAGCAAAGCTATTCCAATAAATCACAAGAACTAGAATTGATATTTCCAGAGACCCCTTCTGCAACACGTTGTTTCCACTCCTTGTGACTTACAGGAAAAGTTTACTCCACTACCCTGGGGTGATTGCTTGAAACTTTGAGAACATAATTCTGAATGAAGAAAATAAAAAACAGACCTACAGAGAATGCTGTCATTCTGCAACTTCCATTAATTATATATTTTAAATAGCAGTTTAAATGGGTTTCAAATCTGGGAACCAAAGTCTCACACTCAGATAAGAACTTGAACTATCAACCCTATGCTGGCATTTTATTATTTACTTGAATAGCATTATCATAAAAGGTGAAATTTCTTGTCTTTTTTTAATGGTACTCTCACACCTGAATTTGTACACTTTACTCACCCAACCCTCAGGCCCTCAGCACTTAAGTACATAGCAATAATTTATTTTAATGTATGTCTCCCCCTATAGAAGGCAAGCTCCCCGTGGAGTGGAAACATATCTATCCACTCATTCATTCATTCAATTGTATTTTGTGAGAGCTTACTGTGTGCAGAGCACTGTGCTAAGCACCTGGGAGAGTACAATACAACAATAAATGACTGTTTCCTGCCCACAATAGTCTTATAGTCTAGAGGAGGGGAGACAGATATCAAAAGAATTACATAAGATTACAGATATGTGCGTAAGTGCTGTGGGGCTGGGAGGAAGGGGGGGAAAAGCAAAGGGAGAAATCCAGGGTGACACAGAAGGGAGTGAGAAATGAGAAAAGCAGAGCTTAGTCTGGAAAGGCCTCTTGGAGGAGATGTGCCTTCAATAAGGCTTTGAAGGAGTGAAGAGTAATCATCTGTCTGATTCAAAGAGGGAGAGCATTCCAGGCCAGAGGCAGGATGTGGGTGAGGGGTCAGCAGTGAGACAAGCGAGATGGAGGAACAGTGCAAAACTTAGCACTAGAGGAGCAAAGAGTGTGAGCAAGGTTGTAGAAGGAGAGAAGTGAAGCGAGGTAGGAAGGGGCAAGGCGATGGACTGCTTTAAAGCCAATGGTGAGGAGTTTTTGACCGATGTGGAGGTGGATGAGCAATCACTGGAGTTTTTTGAGGAGCGAGGTGACATGTCCTGAATGTTTTTGTAGAAAAATGATCTGGGCAGGAGAGTGAAGTGTGGACTGGACTGGTGAGAGACGGGAGGCTGGGAGGTCAACAAAGTGGGATAGGATGGGGGGATAGGATGAGCGACTGCTTTAATGTGGCAGAATTTTGGATGGAGAGGAAAGGGCAGGTTTTATGGATGTTGTGAAGGTGGGACTCACAGGATTTAGTGGGTTGAAGCTGAGAGAGGAGCTAAAGATAACACCAAGGTTATGGGCTTTTGAGATGGGAAGGATGGGAATGTCATAGGGAGGACAGGTTTGGGTTGGAAGATGAGGAGTTCTGTTTTGGGCAGGTTAAGTTTGGGGTGATGGGAGGACAGCCAAGTAGAGATGCCTTGAAGGCAGGAGGAGATGCAAGACTGGAGAGAGGGGGAGAGATCAGGGCTGGAGATTTACATTTGCGTAACATCTGCATAGCGGGGATAGTTGAAACCATAATAACTATTATATTGCCCTTTCTCAATCCCTTAGTTCATTTTTCTGCAGTCAGACAGAACTTAATAAAGATTATCTCCCTGCATATCCTCTTCTCTTTTTCGAAAACCTCCGGTAATAACACATTTTCTTCTGCAGTAAGAAGAAATTTCCTACATTTGACTTCAAAAGTTTCCACCTATTTGCATCTCACATATCCGCACTTTCTCCAGTTACTTCTCAATTGTTTGTGGTCTCTGCTCCTTCTAAACTAACCTCCTCATTTTCAGGTGTGGAGTGGGTGGGCAACCACTGGAGGTTATTGAGGAGTGGGGAAATGGGGCTTGAATGTTTTTTTAAAAAATGATCTGGGCAGCAGAGTAAAGTATGGAATAGAATGGGGAGAGACAGGAGTCAGGGAAGTCAAGGCAGGATAGGACAAGACCACTGATCACCTTTGTAGCAGCTGGGATGTAGAAAAAATGTCAGACTTTAGCGATGACGTGAAGGCAGAACTGACAGGATTTAAACAAGAGCATGTCACTGGTCAATAAGACCTGAGTTCCAGGATCCCATTTTTGCCTGCTGATATGACCCGGGAGCTAGACAGGATGAGCTGGGATGTATACAAAATGAGAATCTTGATTTCTTTATTTTTGTCCCACTCAAACACAGGCAAAAAGCAAAGTCACAGACAAATAGAAGCAGAAAATCAGGACCCAACAAAAGGGCTCCCCAAGATCATCTAATATACTAGTAGAATTCATTACAGCACAGCCCGGTGGCTGGACTCACTTGGTTATCTAGGATGCCGGGATTCAGAGGAAAAGTAAAGACAGTCAGGCCCAAGATACCGGGCTCACCTAGGCCCCATGCATTGTGGCGTGAATATGGTCTGTAGCTATTCAGACACCTGGGTCCGATCCGGGCCTATTTACATACAGATGATTACCGACCAGGATCCTCATTTTCCTAGCTAGGGTTGCCATTGCAGAATGGGCATCCCACATTCTGGGTAGAGGAGATTTTAGACCAGCTGACAGAGGTCTCATGCTGTACTTTCCAAGTGCTTAGTGCAGTAAGTGCTCACTAAACACGATTGAATGAATGGAATGAATGAATCCTACCACAAAAGGCCGTTCCTCAATGCCCATTTTCTTCATGAAACGTGTGTGAGAGCTCGTTTAATAAGGGGATGTCATCTGTTTGGAAAATTCTCTTAGGTGAACTCATAGGTGAATTAAACTGTGTTCAGGATAATCCACATTTTACTTATAATAATAGTGATGATAGCATTTGTTAAGCACTCACTATGTGCCAAGCACTGTTCTAAGCACTGGGGGGATACAAGGTAATCAGGTTGTCCCACCTGGGGCTCACTGTCTTCATCCCCATTTTACGGATGAGGTAACTGAGGCGCAGAGAAGTTAAGTGACTTGCCCAAAGTCACACAGCTGACAAGCGGCAGAGTGGGGATTAGAAACCCACAGCCTCTGACTCCCAAGCCCGTGTTCTTTCCACTGAGCCACGCTGCTTCTCTATGAATTGTTTTATGGAGGTGGGAATACAAGAAAAATGAAAGCTTATGCCACACACTTGAACTGTATCCAGGACACAACTAATGAAATAACAAGAAAGGAACCACAGAGCCCTTGAATTTGTTAAGAATTATAGGAACTTCCTAAGAAAGAAACAAAAATATTGTGTTTTTCAAGACATCATAAAAGAGTGGTACTGAAGTTGTTTTTGTTGGTGAATAGACTGGGCAACTAGTTACCTCAGGGAGCTCTTGGCTTAAACCCTAAAAGCATCCTGGATATGGGAGTTATTACTGGACAGTTATCCCTGTCATAAAACCATAACAAAATTCAGGAATACTCAGTCTGATGGGCAGTCTGTGGTTCAGGAAATGCTAAAGCTAGAACAGGAGAAATGCCACAGGTCAGGACTGAATGGAGGGGACAGGAATCCATAACACCTGCCTTCAGTCAGTTATTCAATTAACCAATGGCATTTAATGTGTGCCTACAGTCTGCGGAGCACTCTACTAAGCTTTTTTTTTTTTTTAAAAAAAAAAAGGTATTAAGGACTTACCATGAGCCAGGCACTCTACTAAGCACTGGGGTAGATAAAAGATAGGTTGGATGAAGTTCATGTACTACTTGGGGCTCACAGTCTTAATCCCCATTTTACAAATAAGGTAACCGAGGCACAGAAAAATGAAGTAACTTGCCCAAGGACACAATGCAGGCAAGTGGTAGAGCTGGGTTTAGAACCCAAGTCCCTTGACTCCCAGGTCCATGCTCTTTCCACCAATTGGTACACACATTCCCTGTCACAATAAACTTACAGGGTAGAGGGGGAGACAAACATTAATATAAATAAATTACAAATACGTACATACCTCCTGGGGCACCGAGGGTGGGGTGAATATCAAGTGCCCAAATGATAAAGATTCAGATGCAGAGATGAAGCAGAAGTGAGAATGAGTCAGGGAAAAGAGGGCTTAAATGGTAAAGACTCACTGGGGGTGGAGATGTGACTTTACTAAGGCTTTGAAGGTTGGGAGAGTGGTAGTCTGGTGTACAATAATAATGGTGTTTGTAAAGTGCTTACTATGTATCAGGCACTGTACTAAGTGTATATGGAGGGGAAGGGAGTTGGAAGCCTGACACGGGACATGGGGAAGGCGTCGTCGGTGAGAGAGGTGAGATGGGGGAACAGGGAGGAAGCTGGCACTAGAGGAGCAAAGAATAGATGGGGGAGGTGAGATGGGAGAGGGCAAGCTGCTTGAGTGCTTCAAAGCCAATGGTGAGGAGCTTCTGGCTGATGTGGCGATGGATGGGCAACCGCTGGAAGGCCTTGAGTAGAGGGGAGATGTGGCCAATTAAAAAATAATAATAATCCAGGTAGCAGAGTGAAGTATGAACTGAGTGGGGAGAGACAGGGAGGTCACCAAGGAAGCAGTCAAATAGCCAAGGTGGGATGGGATGAGTGCTTCCATCAGCATAGTATTAGTTTGGATGAAGAGGAAAGGGTGAACTTTAGTGATGTAATGAAGGTAGAACAGACAGGATTTAGTGATGGATTGAAAAGGTGTGTTGTATAATAACAATCATGGTGTCTGTTAAGCGCTTACTATGTGCCGGACCCTGTTCTAGGCGCTGGGGGAGATACAATATAATCGGTTTAAACACTGTCCCTGTCCCACGTGGGGCTCACAGTCTTAATCCCCATTTTACAGACGAGAAACCGAGGCCCAGAGAAGTGAAGCGATTTGCCCAAGATCACACAGACAATTGGCAGAACCGGAATTAGAACCCAGGCCCTTCTGACTCCCAGGCCTGTGTTCTATCAACTAGGCCACACTGCTATATGAGAGAGAGAGAAATTGAGGCTAGTGTTAGTTATGGGTTTTCATGCCCATCAGCCTCAAAGAACAGTTGCTAAGAAGACTGAATACTTCCAAATGAGGATCAAAAGACACAGTGAAATTATTCTTCCCTTCTAACTTTACGTGTCCTTCAAGATTTTATTCTGAATCTCTGAATCCCCTACTCTTCTCCCTCCAGATTGTGTGATAAATCCCATGTTGGACAGGGATTAAATCTGATCTGATTATTTTATATCATCCAAGTGTTAAGCACAGTGCTTGTCCCTTAATAAGCACTTCATAAATATTACTGTTATTATTACTTTGTCTACCTTCTCTGTTGTACTCTCCAAAATAGTGTGCTGCACACAGTAAGCCCTCAACTAATACCACTCGTGGCTTAGTGGAAAGAGCACCCTTAGAAATCAGAGGATGTGGGTTCTAATCCTGTACTCCACTACATTCTGCTCTTCTTTCTAGCTCAACTTCCTCAGCTTAGCCTCTGAGTCCCACTTGAGACACGGATGATGTCCTCGTTGATTATCTTTTATCCACTCTAGTTCTTAGAACGTTTTTTGGAGAATAGCTGAACAAATACTGTAACTATATTATTATTATTACTAGCTCCTCTCCCTCTTTACTCTCCTTCCTCTATTCCTGCTTATTCCCTTTGCCCTCTCTGCACCTGCGATTGCTTTCTCCTCTATTGTCTGTTTGCTGGTATTAAAGAGTCTAAGAGACACATGTGTTGGGGAGATAGAGGAGAGGGAGGCAGGGGGCAGGGAGAGATGGGTGGGGAGGGAAAGATGAAGCAGAGAAGCAGAGGGGCAAGTTATTAATGGTTAGCCTCTTCCAAATGGGCAGGCCCAGCACAAAACTCTCAGGCTCCAGAACCGGTGTTTAGATGCTCAGCCATGTTCTGGAGGCTGATCCTGGAATTCCAGCTGTGAAAATTGCTTAATTCCTCTGTGCCTCATCTTTTGCTCTTAATGGTATTTGTAAGTGCTTACTATTCTTAGCACTGGAGTAGATACAAATCAGATCGGACTCAGTGCCTTTCCCCCATGTGGCTCATAGTCTGAGAAGGGAGAGTGAATCTAATTCTCATTTTGGAGATGGGGAAAGTGAGGCCCAGAAGAGTTAAATGACCTTCCCAAATTTACAGAGCAAGTAAGTGATGGAGCCAGGATTAGAATCCAGATCTTTTGACTCCCAAGTCTGTGCTTTCTCTGCTAGGCCACCCTGCTTCCAATTTCCTCAGCCCCTCATCCTCACGGGTATTAAATATCCATTCCCTTCCTTAGACTGTGAGTTCCATATGGGACAGGAACTGTGTCCAATCTGATAGTCTCATAGCTGCCCCAGTGTTTAGTATACTGTTTGGCATAGAGTAAGCGCTTAGCAAATGCCACAATTATTACTATTGTTATCATTCTTATTATTAATAATAGTGAATTAAATTCTTACCACTAGTGGTGGATGACCCCTGCTCTAACAGGAAGTGGGTCCAGATATCTGCGTTGCGGTGGATGATGGAGAAGGAAAGGAAGAATTTATAGGCTTCCATGGGTCAGGTCCCAGAATGATAGATGAGGACGACGAATAATGGATAAGCCTCGATTTTGATTTTTCGGGTTTGCGATCCTGCTTGAAGGAATTGATCGTACGGTTAGTGGTTTGCACAATATGACTTTCACTCCCCTTTCCCTACCAGTCGTGTTCCTAATCAATCAGTCAAGCAAGCATATTTATTGAGCACTTACTGTTGGAATGGAAGACTATACCAGAGTTGGCAGACAGGTTGCCTGGCCACACTGAGCTTACAGGGGGAGACAGATAATATAAATTAATAAATTACAGATACGTGCCATTGGGCTGAGGGAGGGGTGAATAAAGGAGACAAATCAAGGTGCAAGAGTGATGCAGAAGAGAATGGAAGAAGTGGAAACGAGGGGCTAAACGGGGAATAATATTTTGAAGATAGGGAGAAAGTCTTTCGGATATGAGGAGGAATGATGTTCCAGTCCAGAGGAAGAACATGAGTGAGAAGCCAACGATGAGGGTAGGTGAGATTAAGGCACAGTGAGGAGGTTGGAATTAGAATAGTGAAGTGAGAGGGTTTGGTTGTAGTAGAAAATCGGGAAGGTAAGGTAGGAGGGGGTGAGGTTATTGAGTGCTTTAAAGATGAATGATAGTAAGGAATTTCTATTTGATGCGGAGGTGGATGGACAACAACTGGAAGTTCTTGAAGAGTAGGGAAACATGGGATGAACATTTTTGTAGAAAAATGACCCGGCCAGCAAAGTGCAGTATGGACTGAAATGGGGAGAGAGAGGATGCAGGGAGGTCAGCAAGGAGACTGATGCAGAAATCAAGAAGGATTAGGATAAGTTCTTAGACTGATATAATAGCAGTTTGGGTGGAGAGGAAAGAGAAAATACTAGCAATGTTGTGAAGGTTGAACTGACGTGATTTGGTGATAGAATAAATATGTGGGTTGAATGAGAGAAATGAGTTGAGGATAAGGCCAAGGTTATGAGCTTGTGAGAGATGGATGATGGTGGTGCGGTCTACAGTGACAGAAAAGTCAGGGGAAAGCCAGGGTTTGGGTGGGTAGATAAGGAGTTCTGTTCAGTTAGAGGTGTTAGTGGGCCATCCAAGTGAAGATGTCCTGAAGACAGAAGGAAATGCATGAGGCGAGAGATCAGGGTTGGAGTTGTAGATCTGGGAATCATACACAGGAATCAAGCCACAGGAGAGAATGTGTTATCCAAGCTAATGGGTGCAGTTGGAGACTAGAAAAGACCCTAAACTGAACCTTGAAGGACTCCCACGGTTAGGGGAGGAGAGGAAGGGGAAGAGTTCTTAATCGGGCATGAAGAACAACACTCAGTCAACCAAACAATGGCATTTATAAGTTTTGTTTTTGTCCATCTCTTTCCCCCGATTAGACTATAAATCCATCAATGGGCAGGGATTGTCTCTATCTGTTGCCAAATTGTACATTCCGAGCGCTTAGTACAGTGCTCTTCACATAGCGCTCAATAAATACTATTGAATTAATGAATTTATTTAGCACTTACTATGAGCAAAGTACTGTTAATAATAAAGATAATGGTGTTTGTTGGTATTCGTTAAGCACTTACTATGTACCAGGCACTATTCTAAGCGCTGGGGTAGATACAAGTTTATAAGTACAAGGAAGGGCTTTTAAGGACATGACCCATTTATGACCAAAGTGACCAGAGCACAGAGCCAAAGCCAATGGAGCCTATGCTGCTTTAACATGGATGGTGGACTTTTAGTCAGCCACTTTTCAGGAATCCTGCTGGATCTATCCCCCTCATGGAAAGTCCTAGGTAGTTGGTTAGAAACTGGTAGCAAAGCCCCAGCGCACGAAACTGGAATTGCTATTCTTAAAACAGTTTTCTTTCCAATAAACTAAGAAGACTAACTAGGTATAGAGGTGAGACAAGTTCCCACCGGTTTTCCAGGATGAGTGTCCTACACATGGTATGGCGTGGGATTCAAGGGATTGGACTCCACATGATGCCTGAGATAAGTGCCAAAATTAGGGGACCAGGTAGGTTCCAAAATTGTTACTAGGATTTCCGAGAAAGAACGCTTACAAGGGTATTGGGCTAAAGAAACCTTCACTCCTCGGCTTCACTGCTTCTTTCCCTGACTCCACAGAGTTCTTAGCTTGAAAAGAACTTTCAAGATTCTCAAGAAGCACATCCGGGCTGATAGAGTGCAAGTAATAATAATAATAATGTTGGTATTTGTTAAGCGCTTACTATGTGCAGAGCACTGTTCTAAGTGCTGGGGTAAACACAGGGGAATCAGGTTGTCCCACGTGGGGTTCACAGTCTTAATCCCCATTTTACAGATGAGGGAACTGAGGCACAGAGAAGTTAAGTGACTTGCCCACAGTCACACAGCTGACAAGGGGCAGAGCTGGGATTCGAACTCATGAGCCCTGACTCCAAAGCCCGTGCTCTTTCCACTGTGCCACGCTGCTTCTCAGTAAACCCCGGCCCTTTCCAATTTCCCAGATATTCAGACAGTCCAGTCTAGTCCTGATCCTTTCTGGGTCCCAAGCTTCTAAAAGGCCCAGTTTGACCACACTCTCGTCAGGAAGGGTTGTGACACACATTCTGTGGGGAGTTCTCAGGAATAACCATGCGCATGCAAATGTGTGACCAAGGGTGTGAAATGGATAATAGTCCTTAAGGAAAAATGAAAAGAGGAGAAGTGATAGAGGGTTAAACTAGAGTGTGTAGACATGTCAAACATGGCATAGTAGATAAAGCACAGGCCTGGGAGTAGGAAGGTCATGGGTTCCAATCCTGGCTCCACCACTTGTTTCCTGTGTGACCTTGGACAAGTCACTTCACTTTTCTGTGCCTCAGTTACTCTGTAAAAGGAGAATGTGAGCCCCATGTGTGATAGGGACTGTGTCCTACATTTTTTGCTGTCTTCACCTCTGTGCTCAGAATAGTGCCTGGCACAGAGTAAGCACTTTACAAATACCATAATTATTATAGATGGAGTGTAGGGTGTATGGGGGATCCCTGGGAGAGGCAAGGTTTAGGTGACAAAGACTGAGTTCCTGAGGGGAGAGAATGAATTTAGATCCTGTGATCTTGTAGCTGAAGGATTGTCATTGTGATAATAGTCACATTTATTCTGCTGATGATGATCTGTTCATAGAATCCGTGAGATAAATAACTGCTTACAATTGTTATTTAGCCCTTTCCTTACCATGAGGTTGATTTTTCTAAATTCCACAGCAATTTGTTCATCTTCAAGTTCATCTGAATTTTGATATGTCCACTCTATGGAAACCACCCCTGACCCCCACCACCACCTCCCAGAGGCTCCACCCAGTGGGCTGGCATGATCGTTTGCCCAGTACGCTCCAAATTGGTGGTCTGACCCTGGATTTAACCACAACGCATAAAGAATTAGAAATCCTCCAGGGAAGGAAGCTATGAAAATGCTTTCTGCTGTAAAAGACTGTGTTCCAAATTGTGAGCCACCTCGCTATCCTTTTCATTTCCACTTATCTCTTTTAAACATCATCTCTAAGGTTTCGTATCTGAAAAAGGAATGGCCGGAAAACAAATTTCTGTGTGTTGTCTTGTGACGGAGCACGAAAGAGGAGACTCAAACAGTCTGAGACCCTGGAAATGCTTTTTAATAGCAAATTCTTTCTGCTGTGGCACCCTCCCTTGACTCTTCTGGCAGTTAGTTCTCAGAGTTTATTTGCTTTTCTTAGGCTCTCATGCCCCCGTATGTTGATGTCTAGAATATCAACCTCTACATTTTCTCATTCCTTCCCCATCGGTGGAAACACTAATAAAAGTATCACATTTTGGGCAGCTTCTCGGTTGCTGGAACCAACTTATGGAAGACTGAGAACTGAAGGAAGACAGGAGTCGTGTTTGCAGATACTCTATTTACTTATTTATTTTTAATTGGGGGCAACTAAAAGAAATTATAGTGTGTGAATAAACCTTTAATTCCTTCGCTTTCAGGGACAGACCATTTCTATGTAAAGTCTCTTTTTCCCAATACTAATTTGGCTGTGTGAACTTTTCTTGTCCAAGCTGTTAGGCTGCCTCCTTTCTGAAACCTTGGCAGGCTGGAGAACTAGCCATCAGGAAAAGTAATCAAAGACCCAATCTGCCATCCGATCGTCCTTGACTCGTTAAATGCCATAGACTTCCTCTCTCCTAGGTGTCACCTTGTGCTCTACAACCTCGTGCCAGTAAAGCAGATTAGAAGAGTCTCTTGAGAACATATTTGCTCAAGGCTAGAATGCTGATAATCTCATCCAACGGCTATATCCTCCAGCCAGGAAATCAATTTAAAAAAAGCACCAAGGCCAAAAGGAAAAGGAAGGCTAAAGATTTGAGCTCAAGCTAATGAAGAGAGAATTCCAAATGACTAAGTTTTTCAATTTTAATTACTTTTCTAAATGCAGTCTTACTAAAAATGATTGCTTGGGGATTGAATATGAATCGACAGACCACTTAGATTGCAGGGGTGATATTTTTGTGTTGCTGAGACCAACAAGGGATTCCCCTCCTTTTCATAAGGCTCTCTGGCTTCCTCAAACAATGCACTGAGCAAAGCCGTGGAATAGAATGAACATTTCAGGTGTTGGGAAGGTCAATTGCCAGGAGTTCTGGTGAGCAAAGATACACAAGAGAGAAATACTCTCAGAATATTCCTTGAACTATAGTTTCAGAAACATAGAACCCCAACTTCAGTATCAAAGACAGTGAAAACATACTCATTCAATACGTTTGATACTATGTTCTTTAAAGAGAATGGCCAAGTTATAGAAAGCAATATTTTTGGTGCACTCAACTTATATAGTATCTTTGCTTTGACCTCAGAATGAAGGAAATTTCTGATTTTTCACATCCTGAAACTTCGTTCGCCAAGAGAGACAACACTGGCTTCCTTCAATTTCAGTGACTGTAAGAGTGAAAACTTCACTGATTGTGTTTGTCTTTAGGGTGTATGTCACTCTGGTAACAAAATGTCTTTTATACATTATTGATCTCTGATTTTTTGGGTCCCAAAAATCTCTTTTAGGGATAGTTGGTAAGGAGGTACGTACTATGAGATAGCAGCATCGAGAGAAGGCATTTTATCGTGACTTTTCTAGTTTGCTGCAGTGGTACCCAATTTAACTCCATTTCATGGACAATTACTCCATCGGGATATTGGAAACAGATTTGGCCTTCTGAACCCTTGGGCAAACATATGGTCTTAACCATGAGTTTAAGCATGTTTTTAAGTGATATCTTGTGGTTTGTAGCACCCAGGGGAGGGAAAACATTACATTTTCATGTCGCAACGAGGTAACATTATAGCCTGAAAGCCTGAAATGCAGATAGAAGGATCCTGCAGCATATTCAGCCCATTCATCGCCCCCTTACAATGACTCTGCTGTAAGTGAATAAGATGCTAAGGGACTGAGATTCCACTTTAAAAATTGCCTGAAGCTTAAATCTATAGTAACTTGGTGCATTCAACTGCATATGAATTTCAGTGTACAGTTTTTCCATTGTAAATCTGAAGCTCTATAGAACTTTGTAGCCATATAGAAAAGGAACCAGTATGGGAAGTTCGCATTATTCCAAAAAAGGTAATTCTTTGTCCGCAAAGATTTTACATTCTAAGGAATGAAATGAAATAAGGTACCACACCTGCCAATGTTGACTTCCAAAACTATTTTACAGATTAAAGGAAACCAAATCGATCTACCATCTCTTGCTCTAAATGAAATTTCCAGCCTCTGACTAACAGGCAGTGAGGACTCTGTCTCTTTTTAAAGGAAAACAGAAAACTCTCAACCCTATCCATCAAGCAATCCACTGGTTTGCACTGCACTCTTACAATAGAGCTGGTATACACAGCCTCTGTCTTCGAGAAGTTTCCAATCTAGTGGCTGAGACAGAAATTAAAATCAGTTACATGTAAGGGGAAGCAGCTGTGTATGGAAAGTCTGAATCTACAAGAGTCAACAAAAACAGAGTCAAGTGTTTGGTTATTTTTCCTTTTGTTTCTTCTCTCGACAGTTTGTTACCTCCAGAAGGAGATGGAGAGTGAGATAACTAAAATATAACAAAGAGGGTAAATTAACTGAGCTTCTACTGTGTACAGAGCAATGTATTAAGCACTTGGGAAAGTATAGAAGACTAATAATTGTGGTATTTGTTAAGCGCTTACTATTGCTAAGCATCATACTTAGTGCTGGAGTAGATTCAAGATAATCAGATTGGATACAGTCTCTATCCCACATGGGGCTCACAGTCTAAGCAGAGAGGAAGAACTAGCTTTGAATCCCCATTCTACAAATGAAAAACCTGAGGTACCAAGAAGTTAAGTGACTTGCCCCAGGTCAAATAGCCAAGTGGCAGAGCCAGGATTAAAACTCAGTTGTTTGACTCCTAGGTCTTTCCACTAGGCAACCCTGCTTCTCTAGTGGGCCTAGAACAGACACATTCTAAAGTGCCCTTTTACCATCCTCTCCTTTCCCCTTGTTTTTCCTTCTTTTCTTTTTTCTTCCTTTTTTTCCTCTCCCCCAATTTCTCCTCTCAAAGTCCCACTCTATCCACCAACCCTTTAAGTCCTGGTCCCAAGTTCAGCCCAAGGCTCAAAACGAAACTCTGGTGCCCTGATTCAAGGTAGAGTCATCTTCTAAGTATTCCAGAAGAAAATTGAAGTGATATAAAAGCCCAACACCCAGAAAAGTCTACATACAACTGAGGGCATTCCTAAATGACATAAAAGTTAAGCTGTCCCCAAATTCTCCTATGTAGGCAGCTCACTGTCCAAAACCACGTGAATAGATAAAGATCGAATTGTACATTCCAAGCGCTCAGTACAGTGCTCTGCACGTAGTAAGTGCTAAATAAATGCAATTGAATGAATGACAGAATTAAAAAGATCAGGATAGATTTTATCAGACTCAAAAACAGACATTGGCAACAACTGGAAATAGGACAGCAAAATTTCAAACAATGTGATTGTCTATAGGGCTGTTGTGGTGTCCAATCTTCTATTTCATTCATTCATTCAATAGTATTTATTGAGCGCTTACTGTGTGCAGAGCACTGTACTAAGCGCTTGGAATGTACAAATCAGTAACAGATAGAGACAGTCCCTGCCCTTTGATGGGATGAGACCGTGACTTAACTACAGAAGACACATTCAGCTTTTAAAATGGTTTCTCCAAGGTCATTGACAAACCTTATTTAACATGAAATATCAGGACAAGATTAGCAGTAATTAAATCCTAAACCACAAAGGCCTTGTAGACAATCAGATTGTTTGAAACTTCACTGTCCTATTGTTGCCAATGTCTGTTTTTGAGTGTGATAAAATCCATCCTGACCTTTTAATTCTGTCCTTATCTACTCATGCGGTTTTGGACTGTGAGCTGCCTACATAGCAGTAATTAAATCCTGAAACGCAGACTGCTCACCGGCATTGAAAAAAATGTTCACAACAGCCTTGTTCTGCTGAAACGGGCACATGAGAAAAACAGAAGACAGCTGGATGCCTAAGCCGCTCTTGCATGATTTACTGAATTAATCCATCAGTGATATTTACTGAGCACTTACTGTGCACAGAACACTGTAATAAGTACAATACAATGGAGTTTGGTAGACATGTTTCCTGACCACAAGGAGCTTACAGTCAACAGGGGGAGGTAGGTATTAAAATAGATTACAGACATGTTCATAAGTGCTGTGGGGCTAAGGGTGGAGTGAATATCAAGTGTTTAAAGGGTTCAGATCCATGTGAATAGGTGACATAGAAGAGAGAGGGACTAAGGGAAAAGAGCACTCAGCCCAAGAAGGCCTCTTGGAGGAGATGTGATTTTAATAAGGCTTTGAAGGTGGAGTGTGGGGAGAGTGGCTATGAAAGGGAAGGGAATTTCAGGCCAGAGCAAAGACACGGGCAATGGATTGATGGTGAGATAGACAAGATTGAGGTACAGTGAATATATTGTCATTGGAAAAGTGAAGCATGTGAACCATGTTGTAGTAGAAAATTGGTGAGGTAAGATAGGAGCACATGCAACCAGGTGGAATAATATAAAGAAATAATGAAGCGCAGTCAAAAACAGTGCAAAGTAGCAACACACAGACCAATCTGGCCTACAACATTTGCAAAATGACCCACTCTCCTTGAGCGAAGGCTTCACAAAGCTTGGGAAGGCAAGACGCAGGCTTGAAATTAGAGGTAGTCTCCGAACCCCACAAACCCACTAATGCTACAGTGTACCATCTTTAAGTGTCAACAACGTGTCGGTGAATATCGGTCCCACATCAGGTCTCTTTAACACTCGCACACATGAATACCTAGCATACCTAACGTACCATCTCAGCGTACCTAGCGGCCCAATGCTAGATATTAAGAGAAAATGAAATCTAGATAAATGCAAGAATCAGACTTCCCTCTTGAGGGTATTTTTAGATAATATAAAGGGAATGTGCTGGACAAAAGAGAGGAGGAAAAAAAGGTCTCCCTCCGAATTGGTACATTTGAAACTGCTTAAAATAAATAGTGGATTAAAAGCAGTTGGTCCAACTTGCTTCCCCTGCAGAGTAAGTAAATGTTACTTTAGTGACACCCTCCCCGGGAGTTTCATGTTCGAAAAACAAAGTGACTGCTGCTTTTTGCTTTTTTTTTTCCTCTTTTTAAGATCATAAAATTCTTCTAGGACAAAGTAACTCACAGCCCAAACAAGAAGGCCTTATGAGCTGATGTGAGTTGAGATTTGGTCCTAAACAATGTCAAAAGATTTGGTTTGTTTGTTTGATGAAAACGTGGTTATTTGTAATAGCTTAGCTGGCCTCTCTTTCGGCGCTGGCTGACTGTTAAAGAGCCCCCTGCTGGGGAACAAACTCCGCATTCCAGGGCTCGTATTTAGAAGGATCATTTTCTAAACAGTAAAAATAGTTGGTCTTTACAAAGCTCCTTTTGTCTCAAGAGTTGTGAAGACATCATCTGGCCCATTCCCCCAAAAGTACAGGAAGGTTTGGGGGTCCAAAGATAGGCTGTGATTTGACTGAAATCCCCCACTCCGAGAGCCAGAGTTGGCCTTCCTCTCCCAGTGCTGTTAGAAACCAGTTATAATCTGCAGGTGACTTATTCAGACAAAAGATTCTTGCTGGGTTCCACCGGCTAGGAACCACCAAGATTGACTCCAAATCAGAGAGAATCGTTTGCTGAGTTACTGAGGGAGGAATTAACTGAGCCTGCAGATGGTAGTCTGTTGGGAAACTTCCCCAGGCCCTGGGATTTGACTCTATGAGTTTTGACATTAATAAAACATGCTATTTGTCAAAGCATTTACTATTTGACGAGCCCGGTAATAAGCTCTGGTGTAGATGGAAGATGATCTGGTTGGAGGCAGTCCCTAGGCCACATAGGACTCACAGTCAAGGGGAGAGGTACAACAGGTGTTGAATCCAATTCGAAGGGTGAATAAACTGAGGAACATAAAAATGATACCCAGGTTCTTACAACCGACAAGTGGCCAAGGAGGAATTAGAACTCAAGTCCTCTGCCCGTGCTGCTTCTCTAAATGATGGTAAACGACATGCAAGGAAAGACCTGGAAATTACTCTTGATCACAAAGACAGAATTTATTTCCTTGTGGCTATTTATAATGGGAAAAAAATATTGATCAGTCACTATGCTGTGGGGCTGCAGGGTAGGGAGAATATCAAGTGCTTAAAGAATATCAATCAAAGTGCAAGGGGGGGCATAGAAGAGAGAGGGAGTACTTTCCAAACGCTTAGTATAGTGTTCTGCACTCAGTAAGCGCTAAATAAATACGATTGAATGAATGAATGGAAAGACGGCTTAGTCGGGGAAGGCCTGATTATCTTGTATCTTTCTCAGTGCTTAGTAGAGTGCTTGGCACATAGTAAATGCTTAACAGATACTATTATTATAGTCAACTGTATTTTGAAGCACCGAGTGAATTTCTAGGCAATGTCCTGAAACTTAGGCTTAGTGAGGAGACATTCATTCTCTGCCCTCAGGAAGTTTTACAATTTAATGGGCAGATAAAAATTGTATACAGACTGTGAAATTAAGAGAAGAACAAGAATCAAGCAATCCAAACACATGAGAATAAAAGAGTTGAATTGTTAACTGAATTGATTGTATATTTAAATTATATTAAATAAATAAAAGAATATGGGGGCTGAGGCAAGGAATAGAAAACAAAAGTGCTAAGGGTAGGTGAGAAGCAGAACAGTGAAGTGGATAGAGCACGGCCCTGGGAGTCAGAAGGTCATGAGTTCTAATACCTGCTCTGCCACTGGTCTTCTGGGTGACCTTGGGCAAGTCACTGCACTTCTCTGGGCCTCAGTTCCCTCATCTGTAAAATGGGGATTGAGACCCATGTGGAATAGGATCTGTGCCTAACCCTATTTGCTTTTATCCAGCCCAGTGCTTAGTAGAGTGCCTGGCATATAGTAATCACTTAACAAATGCCATAATTATTATTATTATTAATTAAAACGACTTGGACTTTGGGAGAGTTTTGAAAGTGGAAAGAGCTATGTTCCAATGGAGTAGGGGCCAGAGGGAGTTCAAAGCTAGAGAAGAACATTAATGAGGGGAGGGAGGTGCGAGAACTGAATGTACAGGTAGCTCGAAGGAGAACTTGGAATGAGTAAAGAGTGCAAACTAGGGAAAAGATGAGGATGAGACCTAATTAAAACGAAAAGTCGATTGAATTTTAATGCTATAGTAAAGAATTGCATTTATCCCAAATTTTTTGAAATGAGAGAGGAAGAGGTATTCTGTATAGGAAAAAAAATACACTTTAAATGGTCTCTCCCTGAGCCTCGATGGAAAAAGTTTTCCCTAAATTAATTTGATCAATTAGCTGAAGTCTGTATGATATCAAATCTATTGCAGCATTTGTAGTAAAGATTGCTTTGTGGAAAAAGTATGTAAACCCAATGAGGCTCAGCCCAGGTGCCCGGAAGGTCCCAATATCAGTTTGACAGGTCATAAAAACTCTACACTGTAAGCTCTTTGTGGGCAGGGAATCGGCCTGAGAGTCAGAGTTACCTGACTCCTAATCTTAACTCCACCACTGGTCCCCTGTGTAGCCCTGGGCAAGTCACTTAACTTCTCTGTGCCTCAGTCATCTCATCTGTAAAATGGTGACTGACTATGTACCCCAAACAGAACGTGGACTGTGTCAAACCTGATTGTCTTGTATCTACCCCGTTGCTTAATACAGTGCCTGGCACATGGTAAGCACTTAACAAATACCATTAAAAATAAGGAAAAAAAATAATGAAAAAATAATCCTTTGAAAGTATGGATTTAAATGGATGATTTGATTTTTAAATGAAAGTACTCCCAAACTGGGAGGGTTGAATTTAAAAGTTCTGCTTCCACAAACATAAACCATCAAAGGCATCTTTTCAAATGCTTCAAAAGTTCGTTAGGGGTGTCTCTGGTTTGGGTTGTGCTGTCTTGCAAACAAACATTCACAGCCTCTTTTGGGGTCAGAGAGAAGGGACTGAGGCGAAGAGTCCTCTCGGCTGAGGAGTCTCCCTGGGGAGACTGTATTTCCCGAAAAGCAAGGGACATTTCCTGTTCCGAAACCAGAGCCAGAAATAACACAGCCTCGCAGAGGGTCTGAATTTACACTTACTTCTTACATATCCAAAGGTGGAGATTTAAAGCGAGGTCAAATGGGCCATTTTGCAATCAACCATCCTGCTGCTCTGCCTTTTTTCATGGTATTTTTAAGCATTCATTATATTCCACTCACTGAACTAAGTGCTGGGGTAGATACAGACGAATGAAGTTGGACACAGTCTGTGTCCCACACGGGCCAAGAGAAGCAATCCCCGTTTTATAAACGAGGTAACTAAGAAACAGAGAAATGAAGCGATTTGTTCAAGATCCCACAGCAGAAAGTGATCAGATTAGGATTAGAACTCAGGTCCCCCTGAGTCCCAGGCTCGTGCTTTACTCACTAGGCCACAGGGCTTCTCTGCTACGCTGCTGTTCACCTGGAGGAAAGCACGCTGCTTTTGCCTCTGGAGACTGGTCCCTCCAGCACTTAGAACAGTGCTTCGCACATAGTAAGCGCTGGACAAATGCCATCATTATCACCACCCATGTTGAGCGATCTTTTTTCGTTCAACCTTGATCCATCTGTACTGTGCGCGGGGCAGCCTAGTCGAGGCAATAGGAGTTTGGACTTTTGAGCTAGTCGTCCCTTTTTCCGTTAACTCCAGCTCTCCTAATTAAGCTGTTTTTTGGGACTACGGCGCAGATGCATTTCCACCCATCTTTTATGACCAGGACTGGTATTCTCGGAGCCAGGCATCCACTTCCATTCCAGACAGTGTAGTTTTAAGTGGGCAAGGCCCCTGGCCTGACCAATCTGCCATCCAGCTGCGTTCATACCCATTTTGTTATTGCTGGCTCCGGGCCTTCCTCCGCTCCAGCCCCTGTGGCCAAATGTTACAGCTCTCGGACGACTCCAGACTTCACATTGACCGGGGCGGGCGATGTGGAGGTCCTGGGGTGAGTGGGGGTGCGAGGATCCCCACAGAGAAACACTCTGCGACTTGCAGCATCACAGTAGCTCCACCATTTTGACACCCTCCCATTAGGCGGTGTGCTCGGTGAAATGCATGTAATGTTGTGAGCGTTTCCTGGTTGAGTAAGAGGGCAGTCAGTGGCCCTCTGTTCTCTAGAATCATTCCTGATACCTTTAAATAATCTCTTAATAATAATGTTGGTATTTGTTAAGTGCTTACTATGTGCAGAGCACTGTTCTAAGTGCTGGGATAGATACAGGGTAATCAGGTTGTCCCACGTGAGACTCACAGTTAATCCTCAATTTCCAGGTGAGGTAACTGAGGCACAGAAAAGTTAAGTGATTGCCCACAGTCACACAGCTGACAAGTGGAGGAGCCGGGATTCAAACCCATGACATCTGACTCCCAAGCCTGGGCTCTTTCCACTGAGCCACGCTGCTTCTCTAATGCTTCAGTCCCATTTGGGTTTACCCTGGGGAGAGGAATTGCTAATTATCATCTGAAGTATTATTTCAGGTTCGTCACCCAACCTACTATTTTAGATTGCATGCTTCTCAAGGGCTGCATGTACCACTGGAAGGAGTATGGGCCTGAAAATCAGGGGACTTAGGTTTGAATCCCAGCTCTGCCCCTTGCCTGCTGTGTGACCAAGGATAAGTCACTTAACTTCTCTGTGCTACGATTTTCTCATCTATAAAATGGGGAATAGATGGTTTTCCTCCTTCCCCGCCTTAGATCATGAGCCCCGTGGGGGAGAGGAACTGCATTTGACCTGATTATCTTGTATTTTACCCCAGTGCTCAATAACGATAGTGGCACATAGTAAGTGCATTACAAATATCATTATTATTATTTAATTTGGAAATCGTCAATAAACACAGCTGATGATAATGATGACCACCTTACAGATCTTAAAATGTTCTTATTTGGGCTCATTTATTTCTCTGGGTCGAGACCATTACTAAGCATATTTTTTATTTGTACGTTCTGGCCAGTATAGGATACTCTTGAGGTTTAATCGGAAAATGCTTTGATTGCTGAACTAAATCAAATTATTGAACCATTTGAGATTTATCCCACACTATTTCACTTGCTTTAGTGACTTCCATCCCGACTATGACATCATGAGGCATAGTTGTCACCAGTTGTCAACGCTTCTTGTCCTGAGAGGATGCTAATTACAATTATATAAACTCAGGGTGATAAATGTCAGTTTGTTATTGAGTCTCTGAAGAGGATCTGAATCAACAGACAGCCACTGATGTAATTTTAAAAAATCTCCTTAATGTTCTTCTAGAGCTCTAATAAATTCAAACATACCAGAAGTAGAAATGTTAGCGTATTCATTTGCATAAGGCTATTTTCTTTAGTATGTTTCTCCCTCATATACTCTTGTATCAACTTCAGCGTGTAGCAGAATGTTTGGCAATTAGTAAGGGCTTATTATATACACCCATACAAAACAGTGTGGCCCAGTGGCAAGAGCCCGGGCTTTGGAGTCAGAGGCCATGGGTTCGAATCCCTGAGCTGCCACTTGTCAGCTGTGTGACTGTGGCAAATCACTTCACTTCTCCATGCCTCAGTTCCCTCATCTGTAAAAGGGGGATTAAGACTGTGAGCCTCACGTGTGACAATCTGATGACCCTGTATCTACCCCAGTGCTTAGAACAGTGCTCTGCACATAGTAAGCGCTTAAAAAATACCAACATTATTAATCACACATGTATACTATATTCATTAAATTGTATTTACTGAACACTTACTGTATGCAGAGCACTGTACTAGGAACTTGGGAGAATACAATATGAACTCCTCACTCTAGGCTTCAAGGTTCTACATCACCTTGCCCCTTCCTACCTCTCCTCCCTTCTCTCTTTCTACTGCCCACCCCGCACGCTCCGCTCCTCTGCCGCCCACCTCCTCACCGTCCCTTGGTCTCGCCTATCCTGCCGTCGACCCCTGGGCCACGTCCTCCCGCGGTCCTGGAATGCCCTCCCTCCTCATCTCTGCCAAACTAATTCTCTTCCCCTCTTCAAAACCCTACTTAAAACTCACCTCCTCCAAGAGGTCTTCCCAGACTGAGCTCCCCTTCTCCCTCTACTCCCTCTATCGCCCCCCCCCCCACCTCTCCGCAGCTTAACCCTCTTTTCCCCCCATCTCCCTCTGCTCCTTCCCCTCTCCCTTCCCATCCCCTCAGCACTATACTCGTCTGCTCAACTGTATATATTTACATTACCCTATTTATTTTGTTAATGAAATGTACATCCCCTTGATTCTATTTAGTTGCCATTGTTTTTACGAGATGTTCTTCCCCTTGACTCTGTTTATTGCCATTGTTCTCGTCTGTCCGTCTCCCCCGATTAGACTGTAAGCCCGTCAAACGGCAGGGACTGTCTCTATCTGTTGCCGACTTGTTCATTCCAAGCGCTTAGTACAGTGCTCTGCACATAGTAAGTGCTCAATAAATACTATTGAATGAATGAATTAATGAATGAACAATAAACCGACACAATCCCTGCCCACAATGAGCTTACAGTCTCTCTCTCTATATATATAAACTAAAGTAAATCTGTTTTTCTCTTCTCAGGATCGCACCTGGAGAGTTTCCAATACTCTTCCAGTCTCGACAACAGGAGGGAGAGCCAAGCAGAGGCCTACCTATTCCAGTCCTAGCTTGGGCAGTGGCTAGCGAGTGGAAGGCCATCTGCTACAAGTCAATACTCCCCCATGCTGGGCAGCAGCGACATGGGAGAGAGTCGAGGGCGGAGACTCAAGTTCACTGTAGTGGAGAAGACGATAGTAAGCCACTTCCATATTTTTAACAAGAAAACTCCATGGATTCACTACCAGAATGTTGGCAGAAGGAAGTGAGGCTTTCTGGGACAGATGTGTCCATGGAGTCGTATCGGTCGGAGACAACTAGAGAGCATAAGACAAAATGTATTTTTATTTGTATTAAGTGCTTATTATCTGTTACACACTGTTCTAAGGACTGGGGTAAATGGAAATTAATCAGGTCAGATGGAGTCCCAATCCCACATTGGTCTCACAGTCTAAGCAGGAGGGAGAACTGGTACCAACCCCCCATTTTACAGTTGAGGAAAATGAGGCACAAAGAAGTTAAGTGACTTGCCCAAGGTCACAGAGCAAGCAAGTGGCAGAGTCAGAATTCGAACCCAGGTGCCCTGGCTTCCAAGCCCATACTAGTTCCACTAGGCTTCCTTAATTTTCCAAACTGGGTCACCTGCATTGTTCTTCCTTTAAATATAGAGGTCTCCCATTGATATTTTGACCTCTTTCACTGTCCTCTTCTGGTTTTCTTTTCAGCTGGCTTAGATTCCAGCTGGCCAAAAAATGAGGCCAACTTGATTGTGATACCTACAGCACCAGTAAGTAGAGCATGAAAACTTACTCAGTGCTCTTCTCTGCCCAGTGGTAAAGCAAGAAGCAAGAGGACACCTAAGTGAAAAAGTCTACAAGGAACATTTTCTTCCTGTTACTTTAGAAATTGCAGTGCTCATTATTTCCTTTAGCTGCTGTATGGCATTATTCTCTCTTTGAAGCAGAAGCAAATTCATGAATTTCATATTTATAAAATTTTCCCTACTCCTCTTGATCCAAATATTTTAACTTCAACTACTAAAACAATTACAGTCCGCATTCATGCATAAAATAACTAATCATGTATTAGTTACAGGCAATTACCATTTCCACTTGAAACAAAATTTAAAAACATTTTTTCCTAAATGTTTAAATCCAATATTTAAATAGTATTAATCACTATGGTAATTGATAGGGATTGGTTATTTAATTCATTTGGTGGGATGTGTGATATAAATGTTAGTTGATGTGTTTCCTCTGACACAAAAATGATATCGATGATATTTTGAAGGGGTTTACTAGGTGGAAAGCCCTGGAGTAGAGATATTGCGCTAAACACTGCACTAAGCAATGCAGAAGATGATCAGATCACACGCAGGTCCTTTTCCCACATGGGATTCACAGCCTAAAAGGAAGATGGGAAGAGGTATTTTGTCCCCATTTTACAAACAAACTGAGGCACAGACAAGTTAAGCGACTTGCCCAAGGTCACATATTAGTCAAGAGGGAGAGTCAGGATTATAATTGAAGAGTCCTGTTCTAGCTGCCCTGCTCTTTCCACTAGGCCATGGTGTCGTTTTAACAGTGACTCCATTAAGGAAATATCTTCTTAGCAAAATACAGCTTGTAACCTGCAGGACAGTGGCTGGTTTGGGGTGGCTTGAATTTTGCAGTATAGATTCTTAACTATACACCTTGACCAAAATAAATAAATAAAGCCTTTCTCCTTCAGTTATGACAATCAAATGGGACCGTCTCCATTCCTGAAATCACTGACCAATACTGGTAAGCATGTTATCTTTAGGGTATATTTTGTTCTTTATGAGTGAAAAGGGCAGAGAGTTTTCCACGCTGAAGTATTCAACAAAAATCACCTGAGAATTGTCCAAAAGTATGCATTAACGTTTATTCATAGATATTGAAAAAAAGATCAGAACTCTTCTCTACAGAAACTTAAAGGAGAAAGTATCCACACGCAAACCTCTAAGGGTGATCACAAGAAGTACCAGTTTTGTAGAATTCTCAAAAGTGTGATTTGTAGGCTAAATGGGATATTTTTTGAAATTCCCCTAATTCTCTGTCTTTCTACCCAGCCTTCATCCTATGGATCTTTTCCCTAACACACAGAATGGCTCCATGGCTGACTATAAAATTCACTCCTGACCAAGGTCATTCACAATGAGTCACACTGTGTATTGCACGTACTCTTTTTCAAATAAAAGGAAGGTTAGGCAGGAGGAGAAAGGTTTTGTTTGTGCAATGATGTATTTTGTTTCCTCTATTCAACAGGAAAAAAAAATGTGGCCTACCTACAGCTGGGGCTATTTTATGTGACTGGTTTCTGGCGGATGCTTTCTTTGTTAAATCTTTGCTTGAATAGATTACAAACCTCTTCAAGATTTTCCCATTATATTAAAAAAAAAAAAGCCCGACTGGTATGTGCCTGGATCACCTTACCTGAAAAGCCCTCTGTCAGGTAAGTTGTAAAGCAAAAAGGAAATCAAATAAAAGCAGCTGCCATAAAAGGAAGAAATAGAAGTTACAATAGAGGTCATGGAGCCAGCCAGGAAAAGAACAAGGCAAGAAAAACGCAGCTGCCTGGGGAATGAAGAGAAAAGGAAAAATGATCGAAGGCTTGATTGTGGTGCCGATATCCCAAGACTAGAACACCTCTGCTAAAAGCAAGACATGCACTGGCTCCACAAAAGCAGCATTCATTGTACAAAAGACACGGCAGATCTTCTACCCTGAGGAATTAAAGCAGATATTAGGCAAAATGTGGGTTGGTGTTGAATCGGCCAAGATCTTGAGTCACGAATCGTTTCACCCCAGTCAATCGATCGATTGCATTGAGTGAGTCCCTCTGCCATATGAAGCCTGTGAGAGAAGCAAGACAGGTTTCCTGGCCTCCAGGGCACTGGGATCAGATGTGCATTTGTTTGTTCAGTGAGTCCTTGCCTGGTAGGAATTAATGATAATCAGCCTGGGGGAGAATCCCCTGCCTTGCTAGAGGGAGTGAAGGAAATAAAGAGAAAAGTAGAAAGGGGCGCAGCTGAACAACCAGGAAGGGCCGAAGGGCTTAAGCTTGAGATGAGAACGCAGCAGGGCCTAGTGGATAGAGCACTGGCCTGGGAGTCGGAAGGATCTGGATTCTAATCCCAGCTCCAGCACTTGTCTGCTGGGTGACCTCGGGCGAATGACTTCACTTCTCTGTGCCTCTGCTTCCTCATCTGTAAAAAAAAAAAAATGGGGATCAAGACCGTGAGCCCAAGTGTCCAACCTGATTAGGTTATAGCTACCCCAGGGCTTAGAACAGTGCCTGGCACATAGGAAGCACTTACCATTTCCTCTAGACTGTGATCTCGTTGTGCACAGGGAATCTGTTGTTGTGTTGTGCTCTTCCCAGTGCTTAGTACAGCTCCCTGTACAGAGTAAGCGCTCAGTAAATACGAATGATTGAAGCGGGTCATCAACCTTTAGTATCTAATTGGTCAGTCGCACACCTAGGGGTGGCGAAGACCGGGCACTTAGAAGGTGGAACGAAGGGAGGAGCCGCAGCTGGTATGTTTTCAAAAGGTGAGGAGATGAGACGCTCGACAGAGCCAGTTTTCTTCTTTATCGAATTTCCATGTCTGATTACCACACCCCAGGCACTCATCCCACCCCTCCCCTCCGGACTCAGTGGTGTAGGAGCCTTCCAGTCGACTCTCCAGACCAAACAGATCAGTAGGAATAAGCAAACTTTAGAGCACTTAACTGAACTTCTGAAAAGTTCAGCCTTCCCAAGAAAAGAGGTCAGCATTCGATTAGTGTTTATTTGTTTTTACAGCATTGACGACACTGGTCCTTGAGTATAAGTGAGGCAGACAGCAAAATGTGAACTTTTAATTTTCCTCTCTTCTCTTCCACAGACAGAGACTGATTTTCTAATTCCTATAAAAATAAGGAGGGTGTCTCCTTGCCAAAAAAAAAGAAAAAATCCCCTCATCTTTTATCACCAGAAGAAAAATGAAAGATGTTTTCTTCTCACAAGTAAATGCACTGAACATTTGGGGTGTTATTGTTTCATTTTAACATGCATAAAACTGAAATTACCTGCCGGGGTTTGAAAGAGGCTGTTATAGAGGATGTTTTGCTTTGTGTGAGTTTGGCACTGAGGGTTCATCCCCAAAAGGGCAGGACATCTGACCCGTTTAAACAGAAAAGTTTCAATCTGGAGTTCGGGAACCCAATTTCTGTAAGAAAGCCACCTTTGCCAAGAGGTCCCTTTTGATTAATCCTCCCGCCTTTGTGATCACGTCTTCCCCTTAATCACCTCAGTGGCTCGCATCTATATTATTTTGGTTTTATTTTATTTATTACAGTATTTGAGAGCTTAAAATAGTAAGCTCTGGAGTAGATATAAATTAAGCTGGCCACGATGCCTGTCCCACCTGGGACTCAAAATCTATAGATTTATTATTGGGTTATCAGCACTTTAAAAAAATATTCTCAGCCTTTTAACTACTAGAGTCCCCCCTCCCTCTCCTTCCCCTCCTTCGAAGCCCATATCATTCGCCTCTACCACCCACTCCAGTTACTTGTCGCCGTCATCTACCGCCCTCCCGGTCCCACCTCTGACTTCTTCAACCACCTTGACCCCTTTCTCACCTTCCTTCTCTCCTTCTCTCTGCCCACTCTGATCCTTGGAGACTTCAACATCCATACGGATGTACCCGACGACTCCTCTGCCGCCCGCCTGCTATCCCTCCTCAACTCTGCCGACCTCCTCCTCCACCATACCGCGCCCACTCACCGACTCGGTCACACCCTCGATCTCGTCATCTCCTACCGCTGCACTATCTCCTCCCTCACCGACTCTGAAATCCCTCTCTCTGACCATAACCTTCTCACCTGCCTCATCTCTCACACTCCCTCCCCCTGCAAATCTTCACTACTGCCCCACAGAGACCTCCGCTCTCTCGATCCCATCCGTCTTTCCAATAGCATCTCGCCTCACCTTGCCGCCCTGTCCTCTCTTCCCACTCTCGACGAGCGGGTCTCCGCTCTCAACTCCACCCTCTCTACTCATCTCGACTCTCTTGCCCCCTTTTCCCTCCGCCGCTCTCGCTCCACTAACCCACAGCCCCGGATCACCTCCTCCGTCCGCCTCCTACGCTCCTATGCTCGAGCTGCCGAGCGCTGCTGGCGAAAGTCCAAGCACCAAGCCGACCTCACACACTTCAAATTTATCCTTTCCTGCCTTAACTCTGCCCTCTCCTCCGCCAGGCAAAGCTTCTTCTCCTCCCTCATCGACACCCATGCCCGTCACCCCCGCCGATTGTTCCGGACCTTTAACTCTCTCCTTAGGCCCCCTGTTCCTCCCCCTCCCCCATCTCTCACCCCCAATGATCTGGCCACCTATTTCCTCACGAAAATCAACACGATCAGGTCTGAGCTCCCCAAAGTCACCCCTCCGCCTCTCCCCTCCCCCCCAACGACCCCCTCCCCTACTTTCCCATCCTTCCCTGCAGTATCCTCAGAGGAGATCTCCTCCCTCCTCGCAAGTGCCACCCCCTCCACCTGCACCTCGGACCCCATTCCCTCTCACCTTCTTAAAACCATCGCCCCTGCCCTCCTCCCTTCCTTAACTTCTATTTTTAACCACTCAATCTCCAAGGGCTCCTTCCCCTCTGCCTTCAAACATGCCCACGTCTCCCCCATCCTAAAAAAACCCGCTCTTGACCCCACTTCCCCCTCCAGTTATCGTCCTATCTCCCTACTACCCTTCCTTTCCAAAATCCTAGAACGAGTCGTCTACAATCGATGCCTAGAATTCCTTAACTCCCATTCTCTCCTAGACCCCCTCCAATCTGGCTTCCGTCCCCTCCACTCTACCGAGACTGCTCTCTCTAAGGTCACCCATGACCTCCTTCTTGCCAAATCCGATGGCTCCTACTCCATTCTGATCCTCCTTGACCTCTCTGCTGCCTTTGACACTGTCGACCATCCCCTCCTCCTCCATACCTTATCTCACCTTGGCTTCATGGACTCTGTCCTCTCCTGGTTCTCCTCTTACCTCTCTGGCCGATCATTCTCGGTCTCCTACGCTGGAGCCTCCTCCCCCTCCCATCCTTTAACTGTTGGAGTTCCTCAAGGGTCAGTTCTTGGCCCTCTTCTGTTCTCCATTTACACTCACTCCCTCGGTGAACTCATCCGCTCTCACGGCTTTGACTACCATCTCTACGCAGATGACACGCAGATCTACATCTCCGCCCCCGTCCTCTCCCCCTCCCTTCAGGCTCGCATCTCCTCCTGCCTCCGGGACGTCTCCACCTGGATGTCGGCCCGCCACCTAAAACTCAACATGAGCAAGACTGAGCTCCTCATCTTCCCTCCCAAACCCGGTCCGCTCCCAGACTTCTCTATCACCGTGGATGGCACGACCATCCTTCCCGTCCCGCAGGCCCGCAATCTCGGTGTCATCCTTGACTCGTCCCTCTCGTTCACCCCACACATCCTATCCGTTACCAAGACCTGCCGGTTTCACCTCTACAATATCGCCAAGATCCGCCCTTTCCTCTCCACCCAAATGGCTACCTTACTATTACGGGCTCTCGTTATATCCCGGCTAGACTACTGTGTCAGCCTTCTCTCCGACCTCCCTTCCTCCTCTCTCGCCCCGCTCCGGTCTATTCTTCACTCCGCTGCCCGGCTCATCTTCCTGCAGAAACGATCTGGGCATGTCACTCCCCTTCTTAAACAACTCCAGTGGTTGCCTATCGACCTCCGCTCCAAACAAAAACTCCTCACTCTAGGCTTCAAGGCTCTCCATCACCTTGCCCCTTCCTACCTCTCCTCCCTTCTCTCTTTCTACCGCCCACCCCGCACGCTCCGCTCCTCTGCCGCCCACCTCCTCACCGTCCCTCGGTCTCGCCTATCCCGCCGTCGACCCCTGGGTCACGTCCTCCCACGGTCCTGGAACGCCCTCCCTCCTCACCTCCGCCAAACTGATTCTCTTTCCCTCTTCAAAACCTTACTTAAAAATCACCTCCTCCAAGAGGCGTTCCCAGACTGAGCTCCTCTTCCCCCTCTACTCCCTCTGCCATCCCCCCTTTGCCTCTCCGCAGCTAAAGCCTCATTTTCCCCTTTTCCCTCTGCTCCTCCACCTCTCCCTTCCCATCCCCACAGCACTGTACTCGTCCGCTCAACTGTATATATTTTCGTTACCCTATTTATTTTGTTAATGAATTGTACATCGCCTTGATTCTATTTAGTTGCCATTGTTTTTACGAGATGTTCTTCCTCTTGACGCTGTTTAGTGCCATTGTTCTCATCTGTCCGTCTCCCCCGATTAGACTGTAAGCCCGTCAAACGGCAGGGACTGTCTCTATCTGTTGCCGACTTGTTCATCCCAAGCGCTTAGTACAGTGCTCTGCACATAGTAAGCGCTCAATAAATACTATTGAATGAATGAATGAATGAATAGAGGAGAACTCCATGTTCCCAGTACCTGTATTCCATCCAACCCAGATATGAACTGTTGATGTGTCCTCCTCCCTTGAGGAAAGTAACCAAAGTCTTAGACTAGTTTGTTTTCAAATCCAGATAGAGGGAAAGCAGCAGGATAGGTAAGACCTTTCTCTCGTGGAGGCACGGAGCTCTTACTGGGAAAGTCACGCAACCCTCAGAACCATGAGAAATGGAGAAGCACCTGGACCAGAAGGCACACTCGCATCGTGGGCAGGGATTGCCTCTCTTTATTGCTATATTGTACTTTCCAAGCGCCTAGCATAGTGCCGCCCGCACCGGCACCTTTCCCTTTATCCCCAGCCCCACAGCTTTTCATTCGAGGGCTGGCAAGCATGGTTTCCCTGCCTAACTGACAAGGAACAGGCGACAGATAAGGGCAAGATGGAGGGGCAGCAGTCCCCACCCAATGACGGTTGCCATTTTACCTCAGAATCTCCCCACTCGGTCACTACCTACCTCAACCCGGCTTTGGCTAGAGCAAAGAAGCAGAGCTGCAACATAGCAAATGAGAAGTGGGGACAACTGCCAGTAAGAAGAGAGATGCGATGGAGGAAAGAATTAAAAAAACTACCCTCGAGCACGATTCAGAACAAAGTACTGGAATTGGGATAGAGGGGAGAGGGATGTGGAAAATGATATCAAGCAGTTGATCAATGGCATTTATTGAGTGCTTACTATGCCTTAAGTGCTTAGGAAAGCACACTAGAACAGGACTGGTAGAATGATCCCTACCCACCAGGAGTTTACAAGCTACAGCTCGCAGAGCTACCACTCATCTATGAGTCTAACTAGACTATGTTTCTACCTTGGCAAGTCATGTCACTTCTCTGTGCCTCAATTACCTCATCTGTAAAATGGGAATTAAGACTGGGAGCCTCACATGGGACATGGAGAATCTCCAACCCCATTTGCTTGCATCCATCCCAGTGCTTATTATGGTGTCTTGCATATTGTAAGCACTTAATAAATACCACAGTTATCGTGGTTCAGTGGAAAGAGCATGGGCTTGGGAGTCAGAGGTCATGGGTTCGAATCCCAGCTCTGCCACCCCTCAGCTGTGTTACTGTAGGCAAGTCACTTAACTTCTCTGGGTCTCAGTTACCTCATCTGTAAAATGGAGATGAAGACTGTGAGCCCCTCATGGGACAACCTGATTACCCTGTATCTACCCAGTGCTTAGAACAGTGCTCAGCACATAGTAAGCACCTAACAAATACCAACATTATTATTATTATAATAATTATTAGACTGAGCAGCATAGGGAAGGTCACTGAGCTAGGGAGTCCCCTTCATCTTTGTAGATCTCAGAAGCTATTCATTCAATCAATCAATTGTATTTACTGAGCTTATAGGGTATAGAACACTGTGCTAGGTGCTTGGGAAGTACAATATAGCAATAAAGGGAAACAATCTCTGGCCATAATTGGAGTGTGGCTTCTGGTCCAGGTGCTTTTTCATTTCTCACGGTTTTGTGTGTTGCGTGACTTTCCCAGTAAGAGCTCCCTGCCTGTACAAGAGAAAGGTCTTATCTATCCTGCTGCTTTCCCTCTATCCAGATTTGAGAACAAATTAGTCTAAGACTTTGGTTACTTACCTCAAAGGGCGTATAATTTAATATGAGAAAACAGTAGTGTACTTACGGTGGGAAGAGGAAAACAGAGCTAAAACTGATGACGGCCATAGGAACAGGAAAGAGCCCATCGGGAATGGTGAGTGAACCTCAATCCCGGGATTTCAGAACCAAGAACCTGCAGGAAGGAATTGACTAGTGTGAGAGAGTTTTGGACAATGCCAAGTGTGTTTTCCCCTACAATGATGTTCCAGCTGAGACAAGAGTCTGCAAATAGTGAATAACAGTGAATAAACAGAATAAATAAACCAATAATCATATAAGATCATGTGTGACAACATACCAGGGTTATTCTCTTCTTAACTGGGACATGCCTCCTGGAGGAAGTGGTTTTATAGAAGGCCTTTTTAGATAAGGAGGAACATGATTTTGCAGATATGAGCATGGAGAGAGTCCTAGGGGAAAAGAGAAGACTATACCTCTAGGTCTGACATAGGAGGGTCAAAAGAGCAAGATATAGTTAGGACTTTTTCTTGAAAGAGGCAAAAACTGAAAGCTGGAGAAGAGAAGAAATGAAAAAGCAACGTAGCCTAGTGCAAAGACCACTGGCCTGGGGATCGGGGGCCTGGGTTCTAATTCTGGTTCTGCCACCTGCCTTCAACTTGGGAAAGTCACTTTAATGCTCAGTGCCTCAGTTTCCTCATCTGTAAAATGGGGATTCATTACCCATTCTCCATCCTGTGTAGACTGTAAAGCCCCATGTGGGACAGGGGCTGTTTCTGACCTCGTATCTAACTTGTCGTGGCTCAGTGGAAAGAGCACGGTCTTTGGAGTCAGAGGTCATGGGTTTGAATCCCGGCTCTGCCACTTGTCAGCTGTGTGACTGTGGGCAAGTCACTTAACTTCTCTGTGCCTCAGTTACCTCATCTGTAAAATGGGGATTAAGACTGTGAGCCCCACGTGGGGCAACCTGATTTACCTGTGTCTACCCCAGGGCTCAGAACAGTGCTCTGCACATAGTAAGCGCTTAACAAATACCAAGTGGTTAAAACAGTCTTTGACCCACAGTAAGCACTTAGAAAATACCATAATATTATTATTATTATACCATAATATTATTACTTTAAATATGAGCCCCATGAGAGACAAGGAGTGTGTCGAAGTAGATCTTAGTATGGAATTGGCAGGTAGTCAGCGCTTAACAAATACCACCATTATAAAGGAGATCAAAACCAGTTAGCATTACCCAAAATCCAAGGATCAGGAGTTCTAGTTCCCATATACTTAAGAACCTCACGTTAAATTGCTGAAAAGCATTTCAGAAGACCAATCACTGGAAAACCTACAGAAACTTTAGTTGTTACTCAAGCTACTTATTTGTATGAATGGCAAGAAAGTCATTAGATCAATGCTTTGTAATCTAGACTTCTGCTTCTCCCTGCAATTTTAGTTTTTTGGTTGTTTTTTTTTTAATGATTGAGGTCTTAATGGCTTATGCCATAGATTACTCTAGATCCTTCTTTCTACATTTTCCCACTCCCTTTGAATATTTGAAATTCTGGACATCATCAAGGATACAGAAATGAGGTAAGGTCATAGGTAACTTTTTCTATTTTGAGAGAGAATTACCTTCTGCTTCTAACCTGAAAAGTCTCTAGCATAAAACTGTTCTTTCCAGTTTGGTATTCCCAGTGGAGCAGTAAGATGAATTGTTCATTTTAGGCCTTTTTTTTTCCCCTACAGTTTTATTTACAGTAGATTCTGCTGGACTAAGGAAAAGAAAAAAAAACATGGCATACTTCAGTACACTGAGTTGTCTGCACCACTTGATAACAAGGATCCGTGTCGCCAATACTGTAAAAACAAATAAACAACAATCAAATGCTGAAACCTTTCCTATCGAAGGCTGAACTTTTTCGAGGGTCAGTTCTGTTAAGTGCCCTGAAGATTTGCTTATATTCTCACTGATCTGTTTGGTCTGGCGATCGGACTGGGAGACTCCTTATTTCAGAGGACTGCTACTCTAGTGACTCTCTGCTAACAGAGAGAGGTTTGGATGCCTTCTCCAACAGCCAAATTGGAAGACTGTCAGCGTGACTTGTTTAGGCTAAGCACAAAAGGCACAAATAGCATCTCGTGCCGAGTGGAACACAAATAATCTTTTGCAACCAAAGGATAGAATGTTGAAAATCTGAGCAGAAAAATAACAATTCGAGTTTATGTACATATCATGAATCAGGGAGCCCATTAGACTTTTAGGAATCTTTTAAAATTTTTTCCTCATTTGCAGAGAGTCACAAGTGTATTTTCCTACCTTCATAGTGTCATCAGTTGTTTCTGCCTCTTGAATTACCTATGACTTTTCCCCTTCGTTGACGTTGCTGGCAATACCCCAGGCTAGGTGACCATCTGTTCCCTGAGGAAGCCCTGGATGGTCTCTGCTTGTCCAAAGACACCCTTCCCTTGAAGGTTCGACAGGTCAGCACAGATGGGAATTTGGGTTTCCTTTAGAAGTGACTTCAAATTCAAACGGAGCTAACTAGTTAAGAAGAAGGACTAGATGGGCTCATTTTGACACTGAGGGCTTCAAATCAACATTCCTGGTATCGACTAGTGTTTGAGTCCTGGTTTTCTTGAATGCTTAGTGCAGTTCTTAGCATATAGTCAGCACTTAAATAATTATTACTATCATTATTATTATTCATGTCAAGAATCGACTCCCCCTCCACGTTTCTGTTACACAACCCAATTAAAGGTCTGTGGGAGCTGGACCCCAGAGACATATATTTAAGGGGATGCCCTGGCACCACCCCAACGTTCAAAAAAATTGAGTTAATTCTCTTATGGCCAAGTAGGAGAGAAGTGGCACGGCCTATCCAAAGGAACTCATCTTCTCCAGCCTCTGACTCCTCTAATCTGGTCTTGAAGGATTCCCATACTAGCCATGCTCCAAACAGTTTCCAGAGTACTCTACGTGCCTCTCCTTGGAGCATACTGAATCAGAGAAGTAAAGGGGAATAAAGGGTATAATGGAAAGAATTACCCCCAAAACACCAAGACAGACTAATACAGCGTGGCTCAGTGGAAAAAGCCCGGGTTTGGGAATCAGGGTCATGGGTTCTGAACCCTGTTCCGTCGCTTGTCAGCTGTATGACCTTTGGCAAGTCACCTAACTTCTCCTTGCCTCAGTTCCCTCATCTGTAAAATGGGGATGAAGACTGTGAACCCTACATTTGACAACCTGATTACCTTGTATCTATCCCAGTGCTTAGAACAGTGCTTGGCACAAAGTAAGCGCTTATTAATACAGAGGCACCTCAGTTACAAATTTATCAGTGAGATGGCAACACTCTTGCACCACCAAGAACTTGAAGAATCAAGGGGATGAGGCAATCATTATTTTTCAAAAGCATTTCATGCTGGCTATAAAAGTATCAATGCTATTTTACTGCCTGTTTTTTTGAAATAAGCATAGTGACGTACAGCCTGTTGGGAACGCCAACGCGACTGGGGGAGAAATCTGTTTTAAGTAAACCCTTACAAATGACCTTGAACAAAACTTTAAACTTTATGTTCTGTTTCTGTGGTTTCTTAGGGAAAAAATTAAGATCATATTCTTCCCGTCCAGAATAAGTTCAAGATTAGAGTAGCCCATTTTCATAAAGCGGTGGTGAAATGAATGCCAAATCTACTCCATGTAAGCCATCTGGGAATGATTTAAGTCCCCCTGGTAAAGATTAGGCCATTTAGTTCTGCCATGTACCTTACTAAAAATAACAACTACTATCCCGGCCATAAGACTTTCCAAAAAAAGTAAGATGAATCGAGCTAGCTTCAGAACATAATACAGCTGTTGAAACAGAAAAATATCAGGGACAGTAAAAATAATTCCATAGCCCTCTTCTTGGGAACCAAAGTTCTCCCAGTTCTGGATAATGGATTTACGCTGAAGAAAAAACGATGAATGCAATAAAATCAAAGCAATGGAATAGAATCCCTTTCCTTAGGCTAAAACAGCTCCTTGTAACACTGAATCAAGCTAGGCCAAGCATATCAGAGTAATGTGGTTCAAAAGTCAGGGGGAAAAGTTAGCCTGAAAATACCAAGATGAATCATGGAAAGTACATGAGATAGGCAGCAGAAAAGGTAATTTCTTCCCTAGACAGCTTTGCAAGGTGATCAAACATGCAAAAGTTAATAGAATAATCAAGAAGCAGAGAATTGACGCTGCTTTTCTCAAAAGGGATGAATATAGTTTCATGTTTGTACCCAAGTCCTAGCTAATGATTAGGAGATAGCGTGGGCGGTGATTGTTTGCTAAGCAAAATTCCCAGCCCAGGTTAGGTATTCAACTGATCTGGATCCCCCCCGCCCCGGGACCTTTTGAGAAGACACACAACAAGGCAAAGTGAAGGGGAGGAAACATCTCAACTTTCTCCTTCTCAAACTATCTTCCCAAATCAAGTTCATGCCCAGAAATACTGTTTCTCATACACATCTCAAATGGATGAGCAAGAAAACTTGAATCAGGAGATAAATGTGCCAAGGAATGTCAAGTTGTTGACTTTCCCAGCTGCCCCTTGAAACGCACACACTAGGGTGTAGGCTGGGGTCTTCTCTTTTACCGTTTAAGGATAGAGAGGAGGAAATTACAGGAAATTGCACATCTCAGACCCCTCTTCCCATATAAACAGATGCTGCTAACTGCTCACTCAAAGACTCTCCACAATTTTCTCCTCTTATGTGTGCTCTCTTCATCCACTCTTCTCCCATTCATACTTCCACTCCCCACAAGCTAACCTACTTTCTGTGCCTTGCGATTCACTCTCCCACTCGCAACACTTGCCGTGGGGCCTTCGGCCTGCCTAGAACTTCTTTCCAAGGCTGAGGCTTGAGGGTAAAAGCTACCCTCAAGGGACATTATGAATTAGTCAATCATGCTACATGCAGAATGCTACCTGATGATGTGATGTTCATTTATTCGTTCCTTCAGTCATATTTATTGAGCGCTTACTGTGCGCAGAGCACTGTACTAAGTACTTGGGAAAGTAGAATGCAGCGATAAAGAGAGACAATCCCTGGCCACAACTAGCTCACAGGCCGGGGGTGGGGTGGGGGTGGGGGGGTGAAGAGGAGACAGACATCAATCAAATAAATAAACATCAATATATATAAATGACACATATATACATAAGTGCTGGGGGGCAAGGAGTAAAGAAGAGTAAATGGAGCAAGTCAGAGTGATGCAAAAGGGAGTGGTAGATGAGGAAAAGTGGATCTTAGTCCGAGAAGGCCTCTTGGAGGAGATGGGCCTTCAGCATGTGAAAAACAGCATAGCCTAGTGGATAGAGTACGGTCCTGGGGGTCGGAAGGACCTGGGTTCAAATCCCTGCTCAGTCACTTGTCTACTGTGTGACTTTGGGCAAGTAATTTAACTTCTCTAGGCCTCAATTCCCTCATCTATAAAATGGGGATTAAGATTGCGAGGCCCATGTGGGACAGGGATAGCGGCCAACCCAATTTGCTTGTATCCAGCCCGGTGCTTAAAGCAGTACCTGGCACATAATAAGAGCTTATAATTAATATTATGCCATCATATTGCATCAACTAAATAAAATTTAAAAATGGTGGTATTTGTTAAGCGCTTACTATATGCAAAGCACTGTTCTAAGCGCTGGGGGATACAAGGTGATCAGGTTGTGCCACGTAAGGCTCACAGTTTGCATCCCCATTTTACAGATGAGGTAACTGAGGCACAGAGAAGCTAAGTGACTTGCCCAAAGCCACACAGCTGGCAAGTGGCAGAGCCGGAATTAGAACCCACGACCTCTGACTCCCAAGCCAGGGCTCTTTCCACTAAGCCACGCTGCTTCTCTAACTATGCAGCTAGAGTCATCTGGAGACCTGTGGACTGTTCCAGGAGCATCCCGCACTGACTGAGAGTCTCTAACGAATTATCAATAAACGGAAAGACCATTCACCCAGTCTGGAGGCAGAGACCAGGTTCTCCTCCTTGGATCTGTCATCGAGGGCAGGCATATCGTTTGCTGCTTCCTCCCTCAACCCCCACCCCCAGTGCCTGGTAATCTGGGCATCACGCAGATGATGGTGTTAAAGTTTCCCTGGCGGGTCTGGGTTGGCCGGTCACTGCACGATCAAATTGGAAATATGTTTGGCCCTGGCTCACCCAAAGCGAGAGGACAGTATAGGGTTATGAACCATGTGTGTCTGTGTGTGTGCGTGCCTTGGGGGGTGGAGGGACGGGGTGGGTGGGATGCATGCTGGTCATCCCATGGTGGTGAGTCTAGGCTGTAAGCTCCCTCTAAACTGCTTGCTGTGGGCAGAAAATGTGTCCATTTATTGTTTTATTGTACTCTCCCAAGTTCTTAGTACAGTGTTCTGCACACAGTAAGCGCTCACCAAATTCGATTGAATGAATAGATGAATGAATGAAGTCACATGGGCCACTTGCTCTTGTTCCAGACCTCTCTGGCCTCACACCGCCCAGCACTGCGTTCCCCTGCCCCCCGCCACGCCGAATTGTAAATTCCAAGCGCTTAGTACTGTGCTCTGCATATAGTAAGTGCTCAGTAAATACTATTGAATGAATGAATGACAGTCCTGGTCCCAGCCCCTTAGCGGTGATGAGCCCCTCTTTCTCTCCGCCTCGGTACAGACAGATCCCCCCGGCCCTCTTCCCCTCGGTCCAGGCATGCAGCCCAGCTTGCAACATCTGCATTCTCTCTCCCGGGGCTTCCCAGAGCCACCCAGCCCTGCTTCTCACCCACGTTCACCCTCCAGCTCTAGCCTCATAGACGGATCTGTAGTCTCACGGTATTAACAGCCCCCATCTGGAGACAGGGGTTGAAGAGATGGAAATCACAGTACTAAACTATATAAACGAACTTATAAGAAACCCTTATTTCATTATTTCAGGAGTACCAGGGCCACCGTTGGAGAAGGGTGGGAGGAGTGGAGAATTGCCAGAAAAATGAAAGATTGTTCCCATGAATGTTCAAAGCTACAGATACCGTTGACCACCCCCTTCTCCTGGAGTTATCCCTGACTCCTCTCTCTCATTCAACTCATACATTCAATCTGTCACCAAATCCCGTCGGTCCCACTTTCATGACATCGCTGAAATCTGTCCTTTCCATACAAACTGCCATCACGTTAATACAGTCACTCATCTTATCCCACCTAGATGACTGTACCAGCCTCCTTGCTGACCTCCCTCCCTCCTGTCTCTCCCCTCTCCAGTCCATTCCTCACTCTGCTTCCCGGATCATTTTTCTCCAAAAACGTTCAGAACGTGTCACCCCACTCCTCAAGAGTCTCCATTGGTTGCCCATACACCTCCACATCAAACAAAAACTCTTCACCATTGGCTTTAAAGCAGTCAATCACCTTGCCCCTTCCTACCTCACCTCACTACTCTCCTACTACAACACAGCCCCCACACCTCACTTCTCTAATTCTAACCTTCTCACTGTACCTTGATCTCATCTATCTCCCCACTGACCTCTTGCCCACCTCCTGCCTCTGGCTTGGAACGTCCTCCCTCCTCAAATCCGACAATTACTCTTGCTGCCTTCAGAGTCTTGTTGAAGGCACAATTCCACCAAGCAGCCTTCCTTGACTAAGCTCTCCTTTCCTCTTCTCCCACACCCTTCTGCATCGTCCTGACTTTCTCCCTTTATTCATCCTTCCCCCCAACCCCAGAGCACTTATGTACATGTCTGTAATTTCTTCATTTATATTATAATGTCTTTCCCCATCTAGACTGTAAGCTCGTTGTGGGCAGGGTATGTGTCTCTTTATTGCTATATTGCACTCTCCCAAGGGCTTTGTATAATCCTCTGCCCACAGTAAGCCCTCAATAAATACGATTGATTGAATGAATGAAAGAATATAGGGAGTGGGAGAGAGTGATGGAAACTGCATATTGGCTACAGGGCAGTTCAGCTTTTTCCAATGGTGTGAAATGTCTGATCGACATCTTTTAGAAGATCTTTCTTAGTCCCATCTTAGAATGCCCAAGCGGGGGTCAACTTGGCATGGTCAGGAGGCACTTGACCATTCCTGCTGATTACTGCCACTGAAAACTTACCTTTATTGCCAGCTGAAGTCAGCCTGACTCCCTTTCCCTTCAAATCTACCAGGCTAAAGCCCTTCCCATTCTCAAGGCCTGCCTGAAACCTCAACTCCTCCAAAAGGTGTTTCCTAACTAATTTCCACCACTCGTGGTCGAGTCATCTCTTCACTGTTAGCACGTATATAGACATCAGCACACATGCTCTACTTATTTATTCACTTCATGAGTTTACAGTCTTCCTCTTGCTCCCACCATGTGTAAATCATGTGTCTGCTTAACTCTTTCTATTATGTTGGAAACTCCTCTAGGACAGGGTCCCTGTTTAGACCTCTGTTGTACCCGCCCAAAAGCTTTATATAATCCTCTGCATGTGATAAATTTCCAAAAAATAATATTGATTGATTGATGACTGTTTGATTTATGGGAAAGAAGAGGACAAGAACTCAGAACAGAGCTTGGCACAATATAATTGCTTGGTCGAGCAATCAGTTGTATTTAATGAGAGCTTACTCTGTGCAGAACAATGCATTAAGCACTTGGGAGAGTACAGTATAAGAGAGCTGGTAGGTCTGTGCCCTCAACAAGCTGTATGTCATTCTCAATTCATTGATTATGAAGAGGGGATGCATGAGATTACACCAGAATGTCAACTTTTTGAACAAAGAGACCTAAAGCCAGCATCAGAAATTTGGGCTCATATTCCCAAACTAAAACTTTCTCTAGTCTTGACTTACACCATCAAGTCATTTCTGACCCATAGCAACACCCTGAATGCATCTCTCTCAGAATGCCCCGCTTTCCATCTGCAATCATTCTGATAAAACTCTAAGTACTATCAGATAGAGTTTAGGCCTGCTTTTCTATCGTACAGTCTCTAAACGTAAGCCTGTGGGATGCGATTAGCAGATATCAAGACCAAGTACAATTAATAATAATGTTGGTATTTGTTAAGCGCTTACTATGTGCCGAGCACTGTTCTAAGCGCTGGGGTAGACACAGGGGAATCAGGTTGTCCCACGTGGGGCTCACAGTCTTAATACCCATTTTGCAGATGAGGTAACTGGGGCACCGAGAAGTTAAGTGACTTGCCCAAAGTCACACAGCTGACAAGTGGCCGAGCTGGGATTTGAACCCATGACCTCTGACTCCAAAGCCCATGCTTTTTCCACTGAGCCATGCTGCTTCTCTTATTAAATAAGAGAATTAAATTAAAATATCCCAGGATTGCACGGTCCAAACCAGAGCTGAAGTCTCTTCCACCATGACATCTATCAAAACCAAACAATAATAATAGTGGTATTTAAGTGTTTATAATGTGCAAAACACTGTACCAAACACTTGGTAGGAGATAATCAGACCCAACAAGTCTTCAAGAGATTTCAAGATAGATGAGCCAGTCAGATTTTGTTTTTTTCAGGCTGGAGATATCAGAGTGCGCTCCCGTGGACATTGTTACAATGGACCTTACTAAGCAGCGTGGCTCAACGGAAAGAGCCCGGGCTTAGGAGTCAGAGGCCATGGGTTCTAAAGCCGGCTCCACCATCAGTCAGCTGTGTGACTTTGGGCAAGTCACTTAACTTCTCGGTGCCTCAGTTACCTCATCTGGAAAATGGGGATTAAAACTGTGAGCCCCACGTGGGAGAGACTGATGACCTTGTATCTACCCTGGCACTTAGAACAGTGCTCGGCACATAGTAAGCGCTTAACAAATACCAACATTATTATTATTATTGAGATGTCCTGGACCACTTTAGGAAATACCAATGTTTTAATTCGTTCGATAAGAAGAGGGTGCTAAAACTCATTATAAGGCCAGGTGGTACCTTACTGAAAATTAGAGACAGAAAAAATGAGTACAAAAAAACCCAGTCTTAGTGAAAAGGGTAGCTAAACCACTATTTGACTGCAGATGATAACTGAAATAACTTTTCACCAACCCATTGACCCAGGTGTATCCCATCTCCTAATGCATCTGGAGATGTGTCTCGCACTAATTGCTGTTAAGGTCTGTAAATGCTGACTGCATAATAACAGCTGATAAAACAGTTATCTTCCCGACCCCTTCTCTCCCATCAATTGCCAGTCTTAATGGAGCTCCCACTCTGGACCCAGTACCGTACTGAGCATTTGGGAGAATTCAGTAGGGTTACTAGACACAATCCTTGCTTTCTAGGATCGCTCCCCTCTAAGTTTACAATCTAACGGGGAGACAGGCACTACGATAAATCACAGGTAAGGGGAACCTGCAAAAGTCTAAGGTGTGTACATGAGAGCTATTGGGAGTGGCAAGAGGACGTGAGTATCCAAGTGCTTCGATGACACGGAAAAGCTGATTGAGTGATAGGTAGAGAAAAAAGGGTAGGAAGGTGAGAGATTAATCCAGGAGGACCTCCTGGAGGAGATGTGACTTCAAAAGGCCTTGAGAATGGAGAGAGCAGCGCTCTGCCGGACGTGACGGGGGAGGGAGTTCCGAGCAAATTGGAGGATGTGAACAAGAGGACAGAAACAAAGGAGATGAGAACGAGGCACAGTGAGTAGAGTGGTCTGGGAGAAGAAAAGCTTGTAAATTTTGCCGTAGTGGTAAGGGAGCTGAGTGAAGGCTCTCAAACCGGTGGACGGGAGTTTCTGCCTTGTGCTGAGAGAACTAGGTTCTTGAAGTGTGGGTGGAAATGTGCGTGACATTTTAGAAAAATGAATGGAGAAGCAGCATGGCTCAGTGGAAAGAGTCTGGGCTTGGGAGTCAGAGGTCATGGGTTCGAATCCCATCTCTGTCATTTCTCAGCTGTGTGAATGTGGGCAAGTCACTTAACTTCTCTGTGCCTCAGTTACCTCATCTGTAAAATGGGAATTAACTGTGAGCCTCACGTGGGACAACCTGATGACCCTGAATCTACCCCAGCGCTTAGAACAGTGCTCTGCACATAGTAAGCGCTTAACAAATACCAGCATTATTCTTATTATAAGGGCAGCAGAGAAAAGTGTGGACAGGAAAGGGGAGAGGCTGGAGGCAGGAAAGTCAGAGAGGAGGCTGATGCAATAATGACGTTCCGACGGGATAAATGCTTGAACCAGCAGGGTGGTAGTGTGTGGATTCTGGAAATGTTGTTAAGAAAGAAACTTTTTGGCCCATTTCTGTTTTCCCCTGTTTTTTGTTTTGAGGTATGTGTTAACCTCCTCCAATCTGCCAGTCAGTATTCTAAACACTGGCGTGGACACGAGGTAATCATGTCGGACACAGTCCGCGTCCCACGTAGGGCTCACGGTCTCGGTCTCCATTTTACAGATGAGGTAACTGAGGAACAGAGAAGTTAAGTGACTCGCTCTAGGTCACACAGCAGACAAGTGGTGGAGTCAGGTTTAGAAGCCAGGTCCTCTGACTACTAGGCCAGGGTTCTTTCCAGTAGGTCACACTGTTACTGCTGTTAGTAATCATTAAATAAGCATTAGTTAAGCACTTACTATGTGCCAAGCACTGTTTCAAGCTCTGGGGTAGATACAAGTTAATCAGGTTGGACACCATTCTTGTCCCACAGGGGGTTTACAGTGAAAGTAGGAGGGAGAACAGGTAATGAATCATCATTTTAACAATTGGCTTATAATAATGAGTGTATTCGTTAAGCATTTACTATGTATCGAGCACTGTTCTAAGCATCGGAGTAGGTACAAGTTAATCAGGTTGGACACAATCCTCATCCCACAGGGAGTTTACAGTTTAAGTAGAAGGGAGAACAGGTATTGAATCCCCATTTTACAGTCTGCTGATGATAATGATGGTACTTGTTAGGTGCTTACTATGTGTCAAGCACTGTTGGAAGCACTGAAGTAGGTACAAGCTAATCCGGTTGGATGCAGTCCCTGTCCCATGTGAGGCACACTGTCTTAAAACCCATTTTACAGATGAGGTAAGTGAGGTTCAGAGAAGTTAAGTGACTTGCCCATGAGGGAGGCAAGTGGTGGAGCCGGGATTAGAATGCAGGTCCTTTTGACTTCCGGGCCCGGGCTCTACCCACTGGGCCATACCGTTAGAAACTATTGTCCTCCTCCTGCAGATCTCTCTCTTGACACTTCCCCAGACCACCCCATCATCCCTGGGATTCAAGCCACTCTTCAGCCCACCCAGATTTTGGAGGAGGGGGACACCCACCTAAGCCATATGACACCGCCAAAGGGGATCAGCGTGGGAGCGGGGTCCCGATGTCCATCTGGATGCCGGTGTCCCGGCCCCAACTCCTAGGTCCAGCCAGCGGGGAGCCTGCTGGATGCACGGCCTCTCCCTGCTCTCTGTCAGTTCGGATCCTCCCCGCGTGCATGGCTGGCCCAGCTCAGGCTGCCTGTCTGGCCTCTCCCCAGGAGACCGACCAGCCCCGCTGCCATGGACACTCTGGGTGGCTTCAGCCTGAGATGGCCGCAGGAGCGACAGGGAGGATGAGAGGTGAAGGTGGGAACGCAGAGCAGAGCAGGGCAGGATATTGGGTAGGTAGGAGTGGACAGGGTGACGGGACGGGACACAGCTTGGGAAACATGCGAGCTGGCTCTCTGCCACTCCGGGCCAGGAGGCAGGACAAAATCCAGGCCCCGATCCCAGCCAGGACGTGAGGAGCAGCATGGCAGAGTGGATAGATCAGGGGCCTGAGAGTCAGAAGGTCATGGGTTTTAATCTGGGCTCTGCCACCTGTCTGCTGTCTGCTGTGACCTTGGGAGAGTCACTTAACTACTCTTTGTTGCCCTAGTTCCCTCATGTGCAAAATGGGGATTGAGACTGTGAGCCCCAAGTGGGGCCGGGACTCTCTTGTATCTACCCCAGGACTTGGAACAGTGCCCGACACATAATAAGGGCTAAACAAAGATCATAATTATCCTTAATTATTATTATTTTCCTTCCCCACTCTGGCTGGCAGTGTTGACAGGAGGTTTGAGCAGGAGACCAAGGCTGTACAATATTGGGGGAGGTGAGGAGAACTCAGCAGGGGACACAGCAAGGAGGTGGAAAACGGAAAAAGCACTAAAATTGGGGAAGGACCTACAGGAGAGCTCACGTTTAATGATTTAGCCCTTCTTAATGAACCAGTTTGCAGTGGCATAGTCTATAAAGCGTGAAGAGGAGGAAAAACTAATTATAACGATTGTAATATTCGTCAAATGAGAAGCAGCACGGCTTGATGTATAGAGCCCAGGCCTGGGAGTCAGAAGGCCTTGGTTTCTAATCCCAGCTCCGTCATGTCTCCTGTATGACCTTGAGCAAGTCACTTACCTTCTCTGTGCCTCAGTTCCCTCAACTGTAAAATGGGGACGAAGACTGTGAGCCCCCTGCAGTTCAAGGGCTGTGTCCAACCTGATTAACTTATACCTCCCTCAGTGCTTAGAACAGTGCTTGGAACCTAGTAAGGACTTAACAAGTACCATAATGTGCTTTCTATGGGTCAAGCGCTGAGGTAGATACAAGTTAATAAGATCAGACACAGGTCATGTCTGCTCCCCACAGGGCTCTCAAACTTAAGTGGAGGGAAAGCAGACCTTAAATTCACATTGTATATAAGAGGAAGCTGAGGTATTGAGAAGCTAAGTGAGGGACTTGCCTAAGGTCACGCAGCGGGGAAGTGACAGAACCCAGGTCCTCTGATTCCCAGGCCTGTGTTCTTTTAACCAGTCGATGTTACTTCCCACACGGAGTCTATCCAAATGTTTTAAGGGGAAATCGAAAATTTAGAAGCATAAGTGAGAAAGTCAGGGAGGAAAGTGCTATATGGTTGTCTTGAAAAATGTTAGGGTAGATTTATTCTGTCAGCAAAGGCAGAACAATGGGCTTAATCTACAGAATAAAGAATATCTGGTGGATAAAGAGAGGAATCCCTGAAATGGATATTTTCTATTTGCTCAAAATAGTAACTCTTGGATAATGTGAGAAAACTGTAAAATATCCTTCAGTAATAATTATGGAAGTGTGTGTTAAGTGTTTACTATGTGTCAAGCACCGTGCTAAGCACTGGCATAGATATAGGATCATCAGCTCAGACACAGTCTCTGTCCTTAATGTCGCTCACAGTCTAAGGAAGTTCCTTAGGAACTTGCTAGGTACTTGCTAGCTATTTTCAGGAGTTGAAATGTCTAAATTCTCAAAAATATAACTATCAATAATTGTTAGGGGGTTTTGGTTGATGTTTTATTTTTAATGACATTTGTTAAGCATTTACTCCGTACTAAGTGCTAGGAAGCTAGTCAGTACCTAGCTGATTAGCCCATGTTCCACACTGGGATCTCAGTCTTAATCCCCATTTTGCAGATGAGGTAAATAAGGCACAGAGAAGTTAAATAACTTGCCCCAGGTCACACAGCAGAGAAGTGGTAGAGCTGGGATTAGAACCCAGGTCCCCAGCCCGTGCTGTATCTCCTAGACCTCACTGCTTCCACAGATTTCAACTCTGTCGCCTGTACACATATCCATTTTTTAAGTAGAAAATATCTACTGTTTCCCAAATCTGCATGGGCTCCTAAGCATGGCCTACTGGGAAGATCATGGGCCAGAGAGTCAGAGAATCTGAGTTCCAAACTCGGCTCCACCACTTGCCTGCTGTGCGGACTTCGGCAAGCCACTTAACTCCTCTGTGCCTCAGTTTCCTCATCTGTAAAATGTGATTCAATACCTACTTTGCCTCCTTAGACTCTGAGCCCAGTGAGGGACAAGGACTGTGTCCAACTCAATTATCTTGGATCTACCCAGTGCTTAGTGTGGTGCTTGGGATATAGAAAGAGCTTAACAATTACTATCATTATCATCATCATTACTATTGGAAAGGTCTGCAGAGAAAGCCTGAATATTTCAAAAAAGCAGTTTCATAAACTTTCTGTTTATCCTGGTAAGAGGGGGAGGGAAAAAAGAAACGAAGTCTCATTAAACGGCTCCTACTCCCCGTCGGTTGAGAAATTAACCGATGAAATATTGCTGAAACTGCACTAAATTTTGGCTCCTGAGACCTTATTCAGGCGCCTGTTCAAACTTATGACATTCAAGTTACTCATATCCTTGGCCTCGTACGTCGAGGGGATGACATGATCCCAAGACAAGGTAAATATGAAAACAAATGTTTCTCCTGCAGTTCACTAGCAGCAGACTCTTGGCAAGATTTTTAAAAGCAACATCAGCAAAACATGTCAGCAACTAGCTGACAAGCCACAGATTCGGTACCAGGAGCAAGGCCTTCAAACGAGTGATAATAGCAACATATACTCTCCAAACCACATCCCAGGCCAGAGAAGTCACATGAGATATGTCCAAGTTAATTCTGCTCTCTTCACTGCCATTTCCACTTCATCGTCATTCAACGATAAAAGCTAACGTGCATTCGGGTTGGTTAGATGGTCTGGGGGCGATCTTTGTAGGATACAAAAGCAACGTTTGGAAAAGGAAACTGTAACGCACTCTTTGAAAGAAAAAAACTATTGCAAAGGTGCCAAGCATGAAAATATTATTTCTTCCTTGGGAGTGGTGGGTCATTCATTTCTTCCCTCCCCCACGCCCTTCCCGCCCACACCTCTTAGTAATGAACTTTCTCCTACCTCTGCATAGGTATGAGGACTTCCAATCTCCCAGTATCCTTCTGCAGTGCTCAGGACTTTCCATTCTCTTCATGAACCCCAGGGACCCACGTTGAGTAGCTGTTGACAGGAGTGCACCTCCCAGAATCTACCATGCCCTTTCTTGACCTTCTGGGGCGGTTACATGAGCTCCCAGAGGCCGTTTCTGTATTTATTGTATTTTCTTTCGTTTACCTCTCCTGTTTGTTTGGGTGTAAGCTCCCTGTGGGCAAGCGAACACATTTATTTTTGTTGTACTTCCCCTGGCATTCGGTACAGTGTATAACCCCCACGGCGTGCTCAATAAATTCCACTGGTACTATTTTGAAGTCTGATGGAAGTAATCAGCTGTACAGATGAGAGCAGGTGATCCAAAAATGGAGGGTCCTGTTCTGCCATCCAAAAACCTGAGGAGGGATCATCTGGGGGTCCTCTCTGTGGATACAATGTCTCTAGAAGGAGAACTCACAGACCCTTAGCTCCCATTATGAAGGTGGCAGCATGGAAGCAGGGAGGAAAAGAAAGCTACCTGAACTCCATCTTCTCCTCTTCCTTCTCCTCTTCATTCTTCTCTGCTCCCCTTTCCTCTCATCCTCCTCCTCTCTTCCTCCTGCTCCACTTCTCCTCATCCTCCTTGTCTCCCTCCTTCTTCTCCTCTCTTCCCCTTTCCTCTCCTTCTTCTCCTCTCTTCCTCCTGCTCCTCTTCTCCTCATCCTCCTTGTCTCCCTCCTTCTCCTCCTCTCTTCCCCTTTCCTCTCCTTCTTCTCCTCTCTTCCTCCTGCTCCTCTTCTCCTTGTCCTTCTCGTCCTCCTCCCTTCTCCTCCTCCTCCACAACCTCCTCCTCCTCTTCTACCAGTGTCTTCAACTCCATCCCTTTCCCCTTCTAAAAACGCTTTGACTTCCAGGCTGGGAGGAGGCTGCTAGTAAGAGGATAAAGGCAGTGAGGATGAAAATGGGGCACTTTGAGTAGGATAGCTTAAAGGAAACAAGGAGTGTGATCTGTGTTATAGTAGGAAAAGAGTGTAAACAAGTACGAAGGAGAGGGATGATTGAGTGCCATAAATTTAATGATCAGGAGTTTTTCCTTGTTGCAGAGCGGAATGGACAGCCATTTAGGGATTTTGAGGCATCTAGACAAATATGCATGATGACTTCGAGAAAAATAATCTAAGCAGCAGATGAAATTATAGACTCAGGAGGGGAAAGACTGCAAGCAGGAGGATCAAGAAGCAGATTACTGTACTGGGCAAACCAGAGTATGGCAAGTGCTTGAACCAGCAGAGCGGTCACATAGACAAGAATGACAGATCCTGGAAATGTGGTGGAGAAAAAACTGAAAGGAATTGATTTAAGACTGACAAGGAGAAGGAGAAGGTAAGGATGAAGCCAAAACTGGGGAGAAGATGGTAGTGTTGTCGACTGTGATGGGAAAGTGAAGTCGAATAGAATATTTGGGAGGGATGATGAGTCTGTTTTGGACATATTGACTTTGAGGGGCCAGTGGGAAGTCCAGCGGGAGATGTCCTGGAGGTTAGAGGAGATGAGAGACCCTTGAGAAGGAGGGAGGATGGGCTGGAGATTTTTAGCTCTCGAGACCAAGGATCACGGCTACTGACAATTGAATTCTCCCAACTTCTGCTGTGCATTGCTGTGCATGTAGTAACTACTCAAAAATGTCATTGATTGAAGGTGGTAGGTGAAGCCACCAAGCAGATGAGCTCTCTGAGGGAGTGCAGAGTGAGACAATAAAAGGACCCAACAGAAAACCTGGAGGAATACCCACAGTTAAGGGCTGGAAGGCAGAGGAAGAACCTGTGAGGGAAACTGAGAAGGACTTGCCAGAAAGGACAGAGACAGATTAGGCCAAAAGGAGGTTATCAGTAACCTAGGAGAGAAATGTCTCACCTGAGTGAAGACAGCACAAAATCGAATTGGAAAGCGTCAAGAAGAGATTTGCCGAGGAAGTAGAGCCAGTGATTTTAGACATGGGTTCAAATCCCAGATCCGCCACTTGTCTGCCGGGTGGCCTTGAGCAAGCTGCCTCACTGATCAGACCCTCAGTGACCTCATCTGTAAAATGGTCATTAAGACTGTGAGCCGCACATGGAACAACCTGATTACTTTGTATCTATCCCAGTGCTTAGAACAGTGCTTGGCACATAGTAAACGCTTAACAAATACCATCATTATGATTATTATTAGAGCACTATAGCTACTGGCTCCCCACTCTCCCATCACCTCTCTCTTTCCCCTTTCTTGTCTCCTCTTCTTTTCCCCCTCCCTTTCCCTCACCTTGTCTTCTTTTCTCTCCAGTCCTTATTTCCTTTTCTACTCCTCTTCTTTCCCTCTTCCCCTACACCTCTTTCTTGCCCACTTCATTTCCCTCTCCTTTCTTCCCCTCTTGTTTCGCTCATTCTCATGTCTTCTCTCCCTTTGAACTCATTTTTCAACTACAGATTCCCTATTTTACACATTCAATTTTTTACACAGCCATAATATTTCGGGAATGGGAATTTCCAAGGAATAATTGCCCTGTGAATGAGAAACTGGTTTCATCTCATAAATTCCTGATAATTTGCTGAGAAACACGTTCATATGAAGATCCATAGGGCCTTATTCCATGGCACATAGCAATGAATATAGGCTGTCTGAGAATTTATCTCCCACAGACTCTGGATTTCTCTTTCAAGAAAAAGGACACATAAAAGACTTGGCTCCAAGATCTTCACCACTAGATTCTGCAGTTTCTTTTCTCTTTCAGAAACAGATGGCAAATATTTGTCACTTTTATGGACAAATCACATCTTCTGAAAGAAAGAGAAGCCAAGGGAAGCCCAATTGGTCATTTTATGGCCTTCTTGTAATTCACACATTCTTTCAAACTTCAAATAAATCAGCTCATCCGTGACCTTTATAAAAGAAAATGCTGAATTGGCTTGTCCTGAAAATTCAGTTGCTCACAACAGTGAGGTAATTATAAAAAATCACTATAATGATGAAAAAAAGAGTGCCTTTCCTTTTATTTGCTTTCACCATACTATGTTCTAATTTTGTACTCTTGGGAACCATTCATATACAATACCAATGTATCTCCCAAACTCATCTACAGTGCCATCTTCAAACCTCTCTATATGCCTGCACATGGGCATGGATAATTTAATAAAGCACTCTTTTTCTACAAAATAAATAATTCTAATGAATTTACAAGTTGCATTTTAAAGTCTTTCTCAAGGAATTCCATAAACTCCACTTTTCCTCATCTCCCACTCCCTTCTGCTTCACCCTAACTTGCTCCCTTTGCCCTTCTGCCCCCAGCCCCACAGTATTTATATATATATATATACATCTGTAATTTTATTTATTTGCATTGATGTCTGTCTCCCCCTACAAGACTGTGGGCTCACTGTGGGCAGGGATTGTCACTGTTTATTGTTCCATTGTTCTTTCCCAACTGCTTAGTACAGTGCTCTGCACACAGTAAGCACTTAATAAATATGATTGAAGGAATTAATAAATGGATGCCAAAATCAAATGCAAACAAATCATATTACAAAAAAAAATTGATCAAGCAAAATAAATGGTGACCACTTAAAATTTCACTTCAGATGTCTGCTTCATTGCAAAATATGTGTTCCAGGACATTAACAGAGGAGATGATTTGGTAGAAGAATTTGGATCCTATGCAAAGTGATATTCAGTGTTTAGATGAAGATTGTATTTGTGAGAAGCAGCATGGCCTATTGGAAAGAGCACATGTCTGGTAGTCAGGGGCCCTGGGTTCTAATCCTGGCTTTGTTGCTTTCCTGCTGAGTGATCTTGGGCAAGTCAGCTTCTCTGGGCCTCCATTTCCTCATCTGCCCATTAGATTTTCCCTCCCCCTTAGATTGTCACCAAGTGGGTCAGGTACTGTGCCTGACCTGATTATCTGGAATCTACCAAAATGTTTAGTATAGTGCTTGGTACATAATAAGGGCTTAACAAATACCAATATTATTATTACTATCAATTCATTCATTAATGATTAACAGCCCAGGAATTTGTCTCACTTCATGTCCTACTATTGAAACCATGTCATCTCTAGATAGTTTCCTAGGTGGGACCTTGGATTAGAATAGATGACTCAAGCAATAGCATTTATTGAGCACTTACTGTTTATAAAGCACCATACTAAACACTTGGCAAAGTATAACCCGATAGGGTTGGTAGATATGATCCATAGACAAATCTCTGCCCATGAGGAGATTACAGCCCATAAATGACACTAGGATATGCAGACATTTGGTAAAGTGAAATTGGGCAATTGAAAATGAGGAGGACCAAGGAAATGTTTTAAGATGGAATAAAACAATGCCTCTGGAAAAAATGGAGTCTTAGCAGAAGACTGAGTGAAGTCTTCAGCAGACAGGCTGGCGGGATGTGATGCAATCAGGAAAGGAATAACTCTTCATCAGAAGCTTTGAGAAGATCGTGAAACGATGAGACCCTTCCAGGAGATGCAAACAAT